>NC_138052.1:88236067-88826067 GCF_964194185.1 Rhinolophus hipposideros
AAAGGGCGTAGTACTCCACTGTGTGACAGGTAAGTACAGGCTCTCTCCCTCTTCTTGATAATTTAGTCATTTTGTTCACATTAATAGCTTCATTAATTGAAGTAGTCATGAGAAATAAATTTATTTTAAAAAGTCAAAGAAACTCTTTAGAAATCCATCTTGCATTAGAATATGAACAATAAAAAATATTGCAACGTTATTTGAAAAACATTTTCACTTACAATTTTCCTGTATTTAATAGTGTGCTTATATTTTATGTGGACACATGATTTTAATTATTTTGAGAAATTGTTTCTCTTTGCTTTTAAATTTATTTCAATGTGAATATAAAATGGAACAAAATATGATTAAATGTTTTGTGTTTCAAGTGTTGAATGACCAGTTTTACTATAAACCTGTTAATTTTTTGTTTTTGTAGTGCTAATATAGTAAGTAGATTTAATTACAGAATAGTTTAGAAATTTGAAAATATTACTTAAAGATTATTTTTATGGGAATATTAATATAGTTTTCAGATGCTTCACGTTATTTAAAACTTTATTAAAGTTTTTTCCTGCCTTTTAATTATCTCTTTAATGAGACATATATACCCAACTTTGTAAAGCTTGTTAACATTAATTTTTAAAAACAATTGCCACTTAGTTTTTGCCTTTCTCAAAGTTATTTAAAACAAAACCCTTTCCTTTTGATCAAAGTAGTAAATAATCTTTTTTTATTAGCGTATATTCAGGAACATTTCAGTTAGATGTTTGAATTAGTTTAATTTACCAGACAGTTTTTAAACAATAAACACTTCAGAATTTGAGTTAGTGAAATTTTTAAGAGTTAGATTGCTGTATAAAAACATGTACACATTTCTAATGAAGCAAGCTAAAGCAAAATTAATTTGCTTTTAATACTAAGTTTTATAAAGACATAATAGGATTATTCAGTATTAACATAATATATATAATGATATAAAATGAATTGCTCTGGCCATTAGCAAGGGTTTTCCATTAGGATACAAAATTAAACCTGACAATTTTGAATTCAAGTATTACTTGAAAAGTTTTTAAGAGAAAATCGTATGTTCTTTACTTGGATGAACTTCTAAAAATTAAGATTTAAGTAGTGCGTTAAGAGAATCTGTTGTATTGGCTTTGCAGCCTTGGATAAATCATTTAATCTAAAAATTTCATGCATAAAAATTGGGAGATTAATCTCAATGATTTGGGAAATGTGATTCAGCTTTAAAATCGTGTGATTCTCTGATTAACTTTTTTAGGTTCATTTTCCGGAAAGTTCGGAGCTTGCTAGGTGGAAATATACGGCTTTTATTGTGTGGAGGTGCTCCACTTTCTGCAACCACACAGCGATTCATGAATATCTGTTTTTGCTGCCCCGTTGGTCAGGGCTATGGACTCACTGAATCTGCGGGGGCTGGGACAATTACAGAAGGTTAGTGTCATCCACAAAGTGGGGCTTCTAACAGAGGCTGGCTGGGTGCCACTCAATTTTTTTTTTTTGGTAAGGGTTTTCTGTAGGTACATAGGAGAAGAGTGGTTAAGGGGTTTACATAGTAGAATAATGGTCAATTCCAGGTTTCCTGATTATTGATAGAAGGTTTTACCATGTTTCCCCGAAAATAGGACCTAGCCGAACCATCAGCTGTAATGCATCTTTTGGAGCAAAAATTAATATAAGACCCAGTATTATATTATATTATATTATATTATATTATATTATAATTATATTCCCGGTCCTATATTAAAATAAGACCGGGTCTTATATTAATTTTTGCTTCAAAAGACGCATTAGAGCTGATTGTCCAGCTAGGTCTTATTTTCAGGGAAACACGGTAGAATATATTAGGTATATCTAATAGTAATTCATCTAGAAGTTTTCATTAAACTATGTAATATTAAAAACCACTTAGCATTCTGGAAAATAAGTTTTAGTAACAAGCATTGGCTATGCTGTATACATTTATTTTCTTACATCAGTGATTAAATTTTTGTTTTTGTAGAAAATTAACGTTTTTTTGTTTAGTTTTTTAGTTATGTGTAATAAGGGTCAAATTCAGAAATGTTTCTTGGCGGGGATGGTCTGTGCAGCTATAGAGAGAAAGTAGATTCAGGTCCAGAGAATGTTCAGAGTTTGTCATGATGATGTGGTTGAGGAAGTGATCCAAGTGTCCCCACATGAGTCAATCTCAGAGTGTCTCATGTGTCCCTTTTGTGGAAGAAAGTTACTTTGTTTCCCAGTACTAGAAAGAGCTATGTCTCTACTTTGTTTTTTCTAGATACTGAGAGGTACTAAACCCCTTAACTGATGATTTCCCCATTTACCTTGAGTACTTCTTTGTACTGTTCTTTTGCCAGAGTTATCTTCCATTGCTTCTGTATTTTTGTTTTTTTTTCAATTCTCTGTATTGTATGTATTTTTGAAAGCTACTTCTAAGTCTTGTTTTGCAGGAAATAAACAAGCAATCTTAAATACATGCATGTATGATTCCTTCTGAGGATCTTTAATTTCTTCTGCTTTAAGATTCACATTGAATGTGTGATTAATCAGTCACAGTTTGTTGTAAATAAGACTGTACAGTATTAAATATCAGCATTTCTGATGTTTGAATGATCTTTGAGGAAGAAACACAATGCAGTAGTAACTCATGATAGTGGTGGGTTCCTTTTTTAGCAATCTTACTCTCCTGCCTGGTCTTTGAAGCCTCTATTGTATGAATTTACCTAGGGTGAGATAGTATAACTGATGTGAGGGAGGCTTCCCGGGTCTCATGTTGAAATGATGATACGTGGGAGAAGGCTGAAGAGGTCACCTACTGCAGAGCTGCCACGTCTAATGAGAACGTGGATAGGTATAAACCTCTGTGCTCCATGTTCCTTACAATAGGGGCCACACACTCATGAACCAGGCAGCTACTTACATGAGGAACTGGGCCCTGACGTAGGAAAATGTGATGGGTAAGAAACCAGGGGGGATGGGAGCAGGCCTGCCCCGTCTAAGAGGACACAGCTGGGCTGGACAGGTGGGCCCATTGTTCCAGGAGATTCCACACTCACATGTCAAAGTCTGGATTTTTAAATGTCAATAATCAATTCAGATTAAAAACAAAACAAAAAGAAAAACTCAGTGTTGGCCACACAGCCTGTGGTTCACCAATTTGCGACTTCTGCTTCTTAGGATTCGCTTAGGGGTATCTAAGCTTTGGGTTAAATCATCAGTTTTGGTAATGTAGAAAAATGAGTCAATTTGTTCACTGCCTTAATCAAATATTTTTTCATTTGCATCTTAGTGTGGGACTACAATACTGGCCGAGTGGGAGCACCATTAGTTTGCTGTGAAATCAAATTAAAGAACTGGGAGGAAGGTAATAGCCTATTTTAACCACAGAGCATGAATTTGTATAATATTAAGCTTTAAAATTAGAATTGTGCTTCATTTTCTTTTGTATTTTAGAATATAAAATTACAAGTGCTCATTTTTGTCCTTTATAATAGAAATAGTTTATCTAGATCTATACGAGTGAATTTATTTTGCTTGTTTAATAGATGATTCTGAAGAATTACCATTTTTGTTTTGCTTATTATTTTATTGCATAAATGCAAGTAAGAATTATGCAGAACTTGAACTGTGCTAAATAACGTCAATAAATTAGGTATGATCATAACTTCATTTTGTAGAAACAAAATCATAAAAATTGATGTTATGAAATTGACAATTTTTACATTTTTTTCTTTTCCCTGAGTGCATCAACTAAGAATTATCATAAGGAAATTATCACTATAATTCCATAAAAATTTCTTGTTGATGGCATTTAAACGCTATTTACTTTTTAAGTTTTTATTTGATTCAGTTAACACATACATATTATCTGTTTGGATACTCTTTTATCCAAAGTAACGATAAATTCTAATCTAAGGCTCGTGTAATTCTTCAGCTCTTAGCAGAATTAGTGAAAATGTTCAATACATTTTTCTCCCCTTCTTCTGCCTCCCCCGCCCTTCCGATTCAAGCCATTGTGTCTCAGTCTAGTTGTGTATGACACAGCTCCCTGGCCCATGCTGGTATTATGAGCCTTGTGCTCCCCCTTCCCCCGCCTGAGGCAGTCAGTCGCAGGTCATTGGTCGGCCACTCACAGCAGCTCACGGCAGCTCTTACTGGCTGCCGACCACTCACGCTGGAACATGGTAGCTCACTGCAGCACTCAGCAGCCTGCCGCAGCCCACGGCAGCCCACACCAACCCACACCTACCTCCGACTGCTCACAGCAGCCCAGCTCCAGGGAGAGCCGTTGTTCACAATGTTAGCTGCAGAGGGCACAGCTCACTGGCCCATGTGGGAATCCAACCAGCAGCCTTAGCGTTAGGAGCACGGCGATCCAACCACGGAACCACCCGGCCAGCCCGAAAATGTTCAATAAATTTAAACTTGGAGTCATTCTGAAATTATCTGTAAGGAATCTAAATATGTAGTAATTTGATTTATACAGAGATTTATTTTTCTCTTATTAAATGCATGATTTAATATTTTTATTAGTTTATTAGTATGATATTTAAGACTCTACAGAATCCTTAAAGGAATTTACCTGTAGTGTATGTAATTATTTTATATTAGGTTGGTGCAAAAGTAATTGCGGTTGAA
This sequence comes from Rhinolophus hipposideros, assembly GCF_964194185.1. NCBI lineage: Eukaryota > Metazoa > Chordata > Mammalia > Chiroptera > Rhinolophidae > Rhinolophus > Rhinolophus hipposideros. The sequence continues at coordinate 88,240,709 of NC_138052.1, forward strand.
AAGATTAATAATTGCAAAAACCACAATTACTTTTGCACTAATCTAATACAATAGATGTGAGATTTTTTAGTGTAATTTTTTTCTTGGAATAGTATCTTAAAGTGTAAATGCTTATGGTTAGGCAACTGAAATTTTGCACCTAGATTTATATTGATGAATTTTATTTCTTCCTAGAATGTGCCTTATTTCCTTTGTGAAACTCATTGGATTAAAATCAGATGTCCCTGTTTAGAAACTTACAGTTTGAAATTTTTGCATTATGCATATATATTGAATTAACTGCAAATGATTCTCTTAGGTGGATACTTCAATTCCGATAAACCACATCCCAGGGGTGAAATTCTTATTGGTGGCCAAAATGTGACAATGGGATACTACAAAAATGAAGCAAAAACAAAAGCTGATTTCTTTGAAGATGAAAATGGACAGAGGTGGCTCTGTACTGGAGATATTGGAGAGTTCGACCCTGATGGCTGTTTAAAGATTATTGGTGAGCCATGTAATCATTATTTTTTTTGAAAGTGGATGTTTCTGAAATGTTTTTAAAATGAGATTGCTGTGTATAATGTAAGACCATATCTTTATGTAATGTTGTTATGGTCTGTTGAGTCATCCCTGGAATATAAAAATTTACAGTAGGGACTGGGCGGAATTATAAAGCTTGACATATTATGAGGTCCCCAAATCTGTTCAGCAGTGCTAGTTTTAGTTAGTACTAGATAACCCTTACAGAGTTAAGTTCCTCATAGGGAGCATTCACTTCTGTGAGATCTTTGATAACTTGAGGTTTTGGACAGGGCTCTGTCCTCCTGTTGGAACCATGTCCTTGCATTGCCTGTGAGAACCTGGCAGCTCAAGGGGCGCAAAACACCTCCCCCTGCTGCTCCTCTGAGGTCCTTTCTCAGTTACTGGCTTTTCTAGCCCAGTCTTGCTGACAGAGACCTGGGAAGCAGTGAGAGGCTCTTCCGTCAGCTCCCCATTACCTAACCTGTAGCCCACTGATTGACCGAATGAAAGGGGCCTCGAGGTCATTATCGTCTTACCACAGATCGTAGGTGAGGCCTTCTGTCACCCTATTGCAAGAAATTCTTCTCTTGCCTTGTTTGTCCCCTTAAAGCACCTTCTCACTGCCACGGTGTGATGACTAAACACTGATCTATCTCCCTGGGCCATTTTCCTGCTGAAAACCCGATAGTGGCTTAGAGGCTCAGGCCTCCTCTCCACCTTCACCTGCAGGTGCTTCTGCCTCCTCTGCTGTGGTGATTCGAGTTGCCCCCTCTGTTCTCTGCCCCCCAGCCCCGCTCAATCTTCCCTCAGGACTCAGCTCCGGCCTCAATTGCAGGAATTCTTTCCATAGCAGCAGGTCGGAGAGTCTTAACGCTTAGCATACTCAGTACCCTATTGTGTTGAAGCCATATGTTTTTGCATCATCCATCTCCAGATAGAGTATGATCTTTCAGGTGGCACGGGGTATATTCTGTACCTTCTGGTTGTGTATCTGGGCATACCTGTTCAGCAGAACATCCCTGAAGCCCTGATATTGGGTCCCTTCATCAGAAGCTAATATTTTTTTGTTAAATAAATTTTTATTGGGGAATATTGGGGAACAGCGTGTTTTTCCAGGGCCCATCAGCTCCAAGTCAAGTCATTGATTTCAATCTAGTTGTGGAGGTCGCAGCTCACTGGCCCTTGTGAGAATTGAACCAGCTACCTTGGTGTTATGAGCATTGTACTCTAGCCAACTGAGACAAACCGGCCTCCCAGAAGCTATTTTTTTTTAAGAATATATTTAATAGTACAGAAATTAGGCCTTAATATTATGTGCTTTTAATTTTAGTGTAACTATTATAATGAACTTAATTGATAGCAAATTACTTAGGGAATGGCCAATATTTATTCATATCATCCTCCATGTTTTCCCCTCTTGGCCTTTATCTCGCACAGATCGCAAAAAGGACCTTGTAAAGCTACAGGCAGGAGAATATGTTTCTCTTGGGAAAGTAGAGGCAGCATTAAAGAACCTCCCGCTAATAGATAACATTTGTGCATATGCAAACAGGTAAGTAAGAAAGTAGAATTCATGCTACTTTGACTTAAAACATTTGGTGTACTGTTGGCATTTCCTTCCTATATGGCCTTCTTTGTAAAATTGTGCAAGAACTCTTCCTCCTAGTCTGTTGTTCCCTAAACGGCCTCTGCTACTCACAGCCGGGAGCTGACTTGTCGTGGCCCCCTCCTCATCTTCCTCTGTGTCCCTGTTTTCTGCTCCACGGCTCCTGAAGGCTCCTGTGTGTTCAGGAGGGGAGGACAGTAAAACCCTCCCTCCTTCCTGCTGCCTTGGTGCCCAGCCACCTGTCCCTCTGTACGCGGAAGCTTCCAAAGCCAGTCCAGAGGAAAGGGGTGAAGGAGGAAGGTGGGGGCTGTGTTCTTACTACCCTACCCTCTGGGGACCCTGACCAGGGCTGAGGGCTTCTGCCTTAAGCTCTGTCAAGCCCGTGATGGTTTAGAGGCAGCCTGGAAAGAGAGTTTGAAGTTAAAATCCCAGAAATGCATTCTTGGGAAATGTGTTGGAATTTGCTTGCCATTCCGACTACATTTTTCTGTAACAGCTGCAGGTGGTAATTATTCTCTGGTGTTAATGACCAGGTATTTTGTGGCCAGCCTAGGAGCCTTACTACAGCAGTGGACAGAATTATTACTAGGAAAAAAAAATAAGATCTGGTATCAGAAGAGTCAATTTAGAACCAGACTTTAAGGGATAGCCCCAGTTAAAGATTTATCACATTGATTTATAAATGATTCGGCCTTTTAATGAAGTATTTTTATTAGTGATGCAGTGGTTCTGGGTTTTACTTGTGTGGCATTAACCAGAACTGTCCTCTTCCTGATGCTGCTACCATGTCTTCAGGTTTCTGCCTTCAGCTACCACACTCAGTTCCTCTAGCAACAAAAATTCTCTCAAAAGAAGGAAATAAATATAGTCACATTAATCTTGGCTGCCAGATTTCTTTAGGTTAATTTATATTTATATATAATTTATATAATTAAAAGTTAATTTAGATTAACTTTTATTTTTGTTTAACCTGTTGATGTAAATTACTGATTTTTTTAAATATGAATTTTCTAATATTTATAATTTTCTTTTAAAAATGTGTACATAATGGTTATGCATAGTTGAAATCGATCATGAAATGTCAGATTGAGGTTTATTTAGCGGTGAACTCTGCCAGAGCATTGGAAGGTGTTAGGAATCAGACAGTAAAATTGGCTGTTATATGAACTAAGTATTCCATGTACCAAATATGGCTCATGTGTTTTATTTAAAACAGTAAAGAGTTTGTTACTAAAATGCCAGTGTAATCAGTAACTGCAGTTAACATGGTATTCCATTTAGTTCCTTAGCTAAGTTATCCTTTGTATATTTCAGTTATCATTCTTATGTCATTGGATTTGTTGTGCCAAATCAAAAGGAACTAACAGAACTAGCTCGAAAGAAAGGACTTAAAGGGACTTGGGAGGAGCTGTGTAACAGTTGTGAAATGGAAAATGAGGTACTTAAAGTGCTTTCTGAAGCTGCTATTTCAGGTGAGTGATTGTTAAACTGATTCTAAGAACTGAGATGGGAGGAGAGTACTTAAATTTATTTATCCTGTTACGTTATAAGGCTTAGGTTACATCGTTTCCTGCTCAGAAACCAATTGTCTTTTCCTGCCATTAGTAGATAGAAGAACATACTTATCAGCCCCCATTTCAAGCCCTGCTACAGGACACACAAGCCATCCACTCCCTTGCCTGATGTACGTGTGTCAGAATGGTCTCGTCTCTGAGGCTTCTGTTTTCTGGGCTGGCCCTTTTCTCTACTTTCCTCAGCTGTCTCCTGGCTCAGCTCTTAGCGAATTATCCAAGACTCTTTTTTACACTTTCTACAGTTAGTGGACGGGTAGTTGGTTGTACTAATATGTCCTATACTGTCTGTGTGTGTGTGTGGAAGGGTTGGGGGAACAATGAGACTAGTTTGATGTTGATTTAATAAAAACAGCTATATCTTCTGAGTCATCAGCATTTAAGTATAATACAAGTATGCACATTTATTCTCTTAATATTCAAGTTTGTGAAAAATATAAATTGAATTTAAGCAGGTGGAATCATTACTCTGACCCTTTATTTCAGCAGTAATTATGTTTTGTTATATGTCAGCTTGCAGATAGTTCCCCAAAATTTTAAGCAACTTGAAACCTTGGATTGATGCTAAATTGAGTTAATAGACATTGATTAGAAACATACCTAATTTCTAAGTAAGATAGCATGCTGAAACATTTAAGCATAATTTTAAATTTATGTACTTTTTTGCTTATTTCTAAATTTTATTTATATTCTTAACAGCTTTATTGAGATAGAATTCATATACCAAACAACTCACTTGTTTAATGTGTACAAGTAAACAGTTTTTCATATATTCATATAACTTTCCAGCCATCACCACAATCAGACCAGTTTTAGAACATTTGTCATCACCCCAAAAAGAAGTCACGTGTCTACTAGCAGTCACTTCCCATCATACCACAAACCTCCTAGCCCTTGGCAACCACTATAATCTACTTTGTTTCTATAGATGTGTCTATTCTGGAGATTTTGTATAAGTAGAATCATACAATGTATGTTTTTTTGTGGCTTGTTTCTTTCACTTCGCATAATGTTCATCCATGTTCATTCATGTTTCCTTATAGCATGTATTAAAACGTCATTCCCTTTTATTGCCAAATAATATTCCATCACTTGGATATGTATCACACTTTATCCATTCATCGGTTGATAGACATTTGGGTTGTTTCCACTTTGGGCTGTTATTAAATAATGCTGCTATGAACATTCATATACAAGTTTCTTCTCATATACAATGTTTACTTCTCTCGGGTAGATACCTAGGATTGGAATTGCTGAGCCTGTTAGCCTTATGTTGGGCCTTTTGAGGAACTACTGTTTTCGAGAATATTTTTTCCAAACTATTAAAGTGGTGGCACTCTTTTCATATGACCCACGAGTGTCATATGAGGGTTCCAGTTTCCCCACACCCTTGCCAACACTTGTTATTGTTCAGCCATTTGATTCTAGCCATCCTAGTTTAGTGGGTGTGAAGCGGTATCTCATTGTGGTTTTGATTTGTATTTTTCTGGTGGCTAATGTTGAGCATCTTTCCATGTGCTTATTGGCCATTTGCATATCTTCTCTGGAGAAATGTCTATTCAGATCCTTTGCCCATTTTTTATTTATTTATTTGTCCTTTTATTAGTGAATTGTGTGAATTCTTTATATATCTATTCTAGATACAAGTCCATTATTAGGTGTGTGATTTATAAATATTTTCTCCCATTCTATGAATTGTTTTCACTTTCTTGATGATACCCTTTAAAACACAACAGTTTTAATTTTGATAAGGTACAATTTATTTAAATTTTTTCTTTTGTTTCTGCTTTTGGTATCAACGTCTGAGAAACCATTGCCTGCCTAATCCAGGCCACAAAGATATACCCCTGTGTTTTCTAGTTTTCTAGTTTTAGCTCTTACATATAGGTCCTTAATCCATTTTAAGTTAATTTTTATATGTGAAAGGATTCGGTTTCGTTCTTAAGTCAAATCTCTATTACTCAGCTTTACAGCACAGAAACAGAATTGGTGGTGTATGGAATTGGTACGCATGGCTACTGGGGGCGGGCCGGGCTCAGCTGGCGACCCGTAGGCCAGACTGCTGAGAGGGCGGACTGGAATCCTCAGTCCGGCACGAGCGGAGGCTCCTGCTGCCCACAGATGCCTCAGCTCTGCTTGGCAGGCTTGTTACTGACTGCATCAGACCCACTAAGATCATCTAGGATAATTTTCCTCACGTAAAATAAACTGATTATAGACTTAGCACATCTACAAAATACCTTCAAAGCAATACCTAGATTCGTGTTTACTTGAATAACTGGGAACTCCGGCCCCACTGACACATAGTCACACTGTGTGACATAGTCACACTGACCATCACCCTGGTCAGCTTGGCACCTGTGTACATCTCCTCAAACCATAGTTATTTCCAAGTAAAGACAGCCATAAAGTCAGACTTGTGCCTAACGTACATGGTCCAACTGTCCTGTGTACAGCGGAAAACACCTTTTTGCAGAAGAGGACGCAGACCACTTACATGACTTGTTACTCTTCTCCTTTCATAGCCTGTAAGTTAAATACTGTGATACCACGTTGACTTATTAATACGTGTTATGATAGCCAAGAATAAGGAGGAAGAAAACAAAAATACGTATACAACAAAATAAGGAAGAAATACTCATAATTATTACAGTCCTCATTTCCCCAGTTGGTCACGTGGTCATAGCTGTGTTTTATTTTCCTAAAATGCTGGTTTAGATGATAGCGAGTCAGGTCGTAGAGTGCAGTGCTGAGCAGTTTGAAATTTCAAAACTTGCCTTGGTCTTCCCGTGCTTGCTTTTTTTCTCTCCCCTATGTCTCAGTGACGTCAGATTCTGTCCCTGAAGTCCTGTGGTCTGAGCCTTGCTGCTTCTGCGCATGGTGGTTTTTCCTCTGGGAAACCACTCCTAGACTTCTTTTAATCTTTGAAGAATAAAACCTTGTTTGTTATCGCTATGTTTATTTTTACAAGTTGGAATTAATATATCTCTTTGTTTCCAAGACACTTAGACCTTACATTCCCTCCGTCCGACCCCTCCCCCCTCCACTGTTGAGAATCTACTGAGTGTCAGACAGTGTGTTGGGGACACGGTAGTGAGTGAACATTGTGTCCTTATAGCTTTCACAGGGAGTATTCTGGTTCAGTGACAAAGAGTATCTTCTCTTTAAACCTTTATTACTTTTTAGTTTCTAAAGTGATTGTGCTTCTTATCATAAATTCAAAGAAAATAAATAGGGATAAAATAAAAAGTGACATTCCCTCCTTAATCCTGGGTCCTAGGCACTAGGATTTGGTGTGTATCATTCTTATGCTACACATCTAGATGCATATACGTTTATCTAGGATTTAAAAAACACCTTGCCTTTTTTAGCCCAACGATATATTGCAAAAATTTTATACGTCCATACCATACAGATCTAACTCATTGTTGATGACTGAATTGCATTCTGGTTTATGCCTGTATCGTCATTTATTTAACTCATTCTGTTGATGGACATGTATTTGGAAGTTTTTTGCCATTACAATTCTGATACCCATCTGTATTTTTACTTATATTAGTATTTCTGAGGGAAAGATTGCTTAGAAGTGAATTCATGAGCAGCTGGTGAGCATTTGCTGGGTGCTCAAGGACTAGGGAATTTACACTATTTGCTGAGAATTGTAATTGTATGTTTCTCGTGACTTTGAATTTACTTTTGTTGTTGTTCTACCATCTCAGCAAGTCTGGAAAAGTTTGAAATTCCAGTGAAAATTCGTTTGAGCCCTGAACCGTGGACCCCTGAAACTGGTCTGGTGACAGATGCCTTCAAGCTGAAACGCAAAGAGCTTAAAACACATTACCAGGCGGACATTGAGCGAATGTACGGAAGAAAATGATTCTCTTTCGGCACCAGTTTGCTACAGGGAGCTCAGATCAAATAGGAAAATACTTGAAATGCATGTCTCAAACTGTGAGGCAAACTCCATTCCTCATATTAAACCTAAACTGTTCTTTCTCATGACATCACCATTTTTAACTGACAGGATGAGTAAAATATTAAGACAGCAAACTTGTGTCTGTCTCTTCTTTCTTCCACCTTCTTGTAATTTGCTCCACCACCTAGGACTGCCCTTGTCAGCATGAGGACTTTTCTGAATCGTACTGAGGAACAGTGATTTTAAAACCTCAAGTTTTTAAACATGATTTATATGTTCTGTATAATGTTCAGTTTGTAACTTTTTAAAGTTTGGATGTATAGAGGGATAAATAGGAACTATAAGAATTGGTTATTTGGGGGCTTTTTTACTTACAGTATTTAAAAATGCAAGGGTATGGATGTGAAATTATGTAAATTTCAAATGCTTATGAATCAAATCATTGTTGAACAAAAGCTTTGTTGCTGTGTAATTATTGTCTTGTATGCATTTGAGAGAAATAAATATACCCATACTTATGTTTTAAGAAATTGAGACTTTGTGAATATATGCTTGGACAGCGTCTTTATATATTTATTTTTATTAGAAAAAAATGAAGTTTGGTTGGTGCTGCATGAAACAAAATAGCAGGAGAGGGTTATGACTTAATAGTAAGGAAGAAAACACAGCCAGTGTAGCACCAGCGGATAATTAGTCTCCGCTAGCTTACCATCTAAATACTCAGTCTTCTAGTTGTTAGCTGTTGAAATCAGGAAAATACCCAAACTTTTAGAATTGGAAGCAATTCATTCTAAAAGTTACACAGGGTAGAACTTAAAAAACGAAGGATAGAAAGTTATTCTTCATTGACCATCTGTAAATTGAGTTGTCTATATTTATGACACGTTAATAATGGAAATTTATCCTACTTTTAGTCTAGATGTTTAATCTATTTCGCTTCAAAATTAGGATTCTGTTTTAATAGTTTGCACTGGTCTGTGTGTGCGTGTGTTAGTGTCTGTTGGTAGCTTATTAAAAAGCACCTTACCCTTTCTTTCCTCCATAACGTTTCTACACTAGAAAATAAAATATTTCAAAATGCTTCAAATAATACTATTCTTGCTAATTTACATGAGAACTTAATTTAATGAAGTGTGTTAAGATTTAAATTGTAGGGTTTTATGTCAATGTGCAAGTTACTTGTGATTCTAAAAACACTGCTTGTCAGATACATAGTGTTTTTTTATTGAAGCATTAGTGAGAGTAATATTGCACCAATTAAGATGCATTCAAGTCAAAACTTAAACCATAGGTACCATGTTTTTTATGTCATTATTAGTTATTTTCTTGATTTGTTGATTCTCATTTACTTTCAGGCATCAAAAGGCAAAAGAAAACTAGGAGAGATGAACGGATCTGTGTAGGATGGTGGGAGTGTTGAGGCCCCGTATGTAGTTTGTGGTCAGATCACAAACACATCATACTTGGAGATACTGCAATATGGTGTTTTGTATTGAACTTTACTTGTATTCTTGTATATTTGTGTTATGTTTTGAATGTTTTTCTTCTCGTCATAGTTTATCCTAAAGTTTGGGAAAACTGCCAAGAAGTTAAAATAAGAGAGAAATTAAATGGAACCTCTCTATCAGGATGTTGTGATCTAAAAATTAAAATTGGGACGAGTGGAATTTGTTTCAGATGTTTTACCTCCAGAATAATTGTTTGCTTTCAAATGATTTTGAAAAGGTTGTGTTTAGAAAAAGAAGGTTCGATGCTCCAGTGGAGAAATATTGCAAATTGTGACTTGAAATAGAGTCAGGTAAATACGTAGCTTATCACTGATTCAGAATAAAAGTTGTTTCTTTTCAGAAATACGTAATAAGACTGCATTAAGCTATATCTAGTTCCATTTTTCTCATTTTTTATAATTCTTTCAGCCTTAAAAATATCAGATGTCTGGTGTCAGATGTCACAGCAGAGTAGGAAATTAAATAAGTAGAATCCCCTTTCAGACAACTCTCCTACGCAAACCACCTTTAGTGACTTGAAAACTAGTATGTTTTAATATTATACTTTCAAAAAGAAAAGTTGGCTGATAAAAAAACAACCCTAAACTATAACTATTACAAGAATACCGAGAAGATAATTGGGAAACAAAACTTGGAATTTCAAAGTAAATTGCTAAATCTGATACATCTGAATATAGAGCCTACAAGAATGGTTCCTAAGACCTGTTGTTTTCTGAAGAATCTGAAGAATTCTTAAACTTTTCCTGTTACAGTAAGTTTAGTTTATAGCACATAGATGGGTGACTACCTCCACGCCCCCTGCTGGTATTTTTTAGCTTCAACTTCATTTTTTATCTATAACAAAGCTGAAGGTGTTACCTACTTTGTAAGGAGTACTTTGTTTTTAAGTAATGAATTTGGTACCCATAATGTTCTCTAAAGTTTGCAAGTTTTCCAGCAATGTTTAAAAATGGGTTAACCTGGTATAATCTTCCTGCTAAAATTCACAAGATTTAGAATTTTTCAACAATTAGTCCCTGTGATCTTTTGTAAGAAAATTATGTACCTCTGTGACGTTTTAAAGGGGATCCACTTTTAAACAATGTCATATTGGACCACACTGAAATGTAACGCCTCCTTTCTATACTTAACAGTTGCTTATTTACTGTGAGTTAATTTTCAATGTTTACTTGGTTGTTATTATTTTTCTGCCTGAAGTGTACATAAAGAAGCTACATGGTGTGGACTATTTGTAATTTGACATGAAGTTTGAATAATAAAGATATGTAAAAGCATTTTTGATATTAAACCTCAGTATTTTGTTTTTCCAAAAAAAAAAAAAATACTTCCTGTATAATAAAGTCAGACTTGAATTGACCTTCCTGAAATACTTGTTGAAAAAGAAGTTTAGAGGAATTTTTCTTTCTTGGCCTGACAATCCATTTGAAGAGAAATTTTTTTATTCTAGGAATTCTGTTCTTTATTTCTTAGCATTCTTCTATTATCACTTCGCTCCCACCCTTTCTGAGTGCCTCTTTTCCATTCCTTCCTTTTGGTTTTGATTACATAGAAGGTATGCTGGCAACATTTTAAAGTCTGCTGATAAAATGTTTTATACACTTATTCACAACATGAAGTCTTGAATGCAGATAATTGAGAAATTAATAATTTGGCGTTAAAGTCTGGAGGTAGAAGCAATGTGGCATATTTTGCGCCAACCTTTTAATCTTTTGATTGTGTGAGAGAGAGTTCTACGTGATGTCTCAGCAACCAGGCCCTCCCTGCTTCCAACTACCAGTTAGTTTGTTTCTGACAAAACGGTATGTGTACCTGTACCCTAACTTACACTTTTATCACAGGAGGTCTTTGTATGTAATCTTCTAAAAAGACGTACTTAAGCATCTAGCAGCGTCAGTGTTTTTTGTTTAATGTGCCTCACTTCTTGTAACTTTCCTCAGATTATGTGTTTAATGTGTCTCACTTCTTTTAATTTTCCTCAGATTATTCTTTTAAACATTGGTAGCTTAGTAGTTACACCAAATCCACGTGTAATTTTAGGAAAAGGCAGGGCTGTATTGTGACATGGAGTCTTCTCACTGTATCAAAACAGCAAGCTATGTACACGTAGAGCCTAATCTAAATAGTAAAACACCTTCAATCTGATCCTCCCTGAAAAAAGTTCTCTCTCAGGGTCCCTTCTATTCAGTCCACATGTGGCAGGGTAGCCACAGGGCATAACCATTCGGAAACCCCTCCTGCCCCGTGGCTTAACATGGTGCTTGGTCCCCCGAGCAGGTGTTCAAGAACTTCTTTTGAGTGAATTAAAATGTCAACGAAAACGACATGCATATGTGTGTCTGCATTTAATGTTACGCACGTTTTTCTAGTTCAGACTGCAGAATAGCAAACCCCCATTGAGGAGGGCCTTACTGATACCTTTCAACACTGACTTCGGTGGGATTCATTCAGAAGCAACTCACCCCATCTGGTGACTCCTTGTTAGATTACTCCTCAGTTCTTTGTGAAGAAAAGTAGTCTCCTGCGAGTTCTGTTATCCAGTGAAACAATCTCAGATTGAAGCCAGTTCATGAGTTACTTTTATAGGAAAGGATTTCTGTCCGGTACGAGTTTTGTGATGTGGGACGTTTTTTTCTGCATTTAGCGCATTTACAGATTTTCTCTTGGGAGTGTTGTCATGTTGAGAGAAGGATGAGCTACAGCTTTTCTCACAATCTGCCTTCACAGGGTTTCCTTGTACAATTCCCAGTGTGGGTTCTTCCGTGTTTATCAAGGACAAGCTACAAGGGAAGGTTTTCCCACAATAACCACATCTGTGCGGTTCCTCTAGTATAAATTCTTCCATGTGGACTAAAGGATGCATTGCAGCTAAAGATGTCCCCACTTCACGTGTAGGTTTTTAATTTTTTAAAAACGTGTATGAATTCTCACACGTTGAATAAAGGAAGGGCAGTCCCTGAAGTATTTACCAACATTTTACAGTCAGGATTTTATACCTGTATGATTCTTCATACATTAAGGCAGTGGCTCTCACACTTTTTGGTTTCAGGACATTTTTCCAATCAGAAAGAAACTGACAAAATTTTAGAGGACCCTAGAAAGTTTTGGTGCATTTGGCTTACATCTACTGGTATTTCTAAATGACAAACTTTTTCTAAAATGTTTATTCTTTCCCATGAAACATGTAGAATTTGAAAATCATTCACTTTGGTTTTCCTTAATGACCATAGTCATTAAGATAAAAAGTTATGAGAGGGTAGAGAGGTTCCTCAGGATGGATGTACCTCCCCCACCCCTGACTGCCAACTTTCCATTGGGAAAAAAAAATGTAGCTTTTAGAGGAACACAACTGTGAAAGATTTGTTCTATGATATTGCAAAATCCCATATTCATCAAAATAGGAATGAAAAACCTACTGCTATGTTGCCCAAATAATTTGATGCCTCAGCTTTCCAAGTTTTATTCATAAATGCCTGTCACACCTATGCCCTGCCCTGCCCAGCCATTAGGCTTTGTCAGCCCTCACTGCCCTATTCTGGACCTTGTCATCCCGCCGACATACTCGATGTCGGAAATTGGGCAAGAGGATACTGAAGACTGAAGGTCTGAATGAAGTCAGAGAATGGCTTTAAAGGGAGGCCTGGATGGGCAGGGGACTTGAGCTGGCTTGGAGAGGAGGGGGGGGCAGGAAGGAGCTCCTGTGTGAAATCTGCAGCTCTAACGCCCAGCATCTAGTCAGAGTGCTGTCCTGGAAGCCCCTGTGTCTCCTGCTGAGATGGGCCTCCTGATTCCTCAGCCGCCCGCCCAGCCTTGCTGTGGGCTGCTACCTGCAAGTTAGCCCAGGCCACTGCTGGGAGCTGGGCCTGCTATGCATGAGCCCCTGTGTAGCTTCCATGCTGAAACCATCGTCACACCAACCTCTTGGTTTGAATGCTCTCTGCCTCAAGAGGAATGTGGCAAGACTTGTGAGAATAAAAAGAAAAAGCCCCACGGAAATATTGCTGTTCTAGAGCCATAGTCGCAAGAAGCCACCAGAATCTGTCTGAAACCTTTTCAAGTGATCAACTGCTCATCTTATTTTGGGAAGCAAGATGCATCAGAGGCCGAAAAAATGTTTCTGTGTTTTTGGCACATGAATTCCATTTCTGGAAATCGAAGGAATACCCAACAGATGGGGATTTAGAGTTTTTGCACAAAGACCTTCATTGTGAAGTTTACAGTAACGACCTACCTGCTGGAAGCAACCCAAGTGCCCTAGTAGCTAAACAGCTAAACGCCCACTTCATTGATTATATAGGCAACAAACATGTTTATACAACTGTTTATAGCATGAGAGTGATTTCATATTATGAATTATTTGGGGAAAAGAAAGTAGGAATCAAAGTATAGCAGGCATTTTAGGTCACAAAGTTGTGTGCATGTGTGCAACGTGTTGCATGTATATTGCAGAGAGGAAAGTCTAGAAGGAAATGTGCTGATGTGGTGGTTATGGAATTATGGCTGACTTATTTTTCTGTTCATATTTTTCTTTATACATTGTTTTCTTGTAATGGCGTTACTGTTATCGTGAAAATCCAAACTTAATGAGAACAGTTTAAAGTTTTTAAAATTGTTCTTATCCTGGCAAAATTAATAATTTTTAAGAAGAAATTTTCTTGAAATTGTTTCATGTTTGGTAAAGAAATAACCAGAAAACCCTTTGCTTTCTCTCTTCTCCTTCTGGTACCCCTATGATACAAATGTTGTTACGCTTGATGTTGTCCCACAGGTCTCTTAACCTGTCCTCATTTTCTTGGTGATTCCTTCTAGTGCATTTCAATTATTGTATGCTTCACTTCTGACTGGTTCTTTTTTTTATGGTTTCCATGTCCTTTTTTATGCTTGCTGTCTCTTGGTTGAAGTTCTCACTAAGTTCCTTGAGCATCCTTATAACCAGTGTTTTGAACTCTGTATCTGGTAGGTTGCTTGCCTCCATTTTGTTCTTTTTCTCGAGTTTTCTCCTGTTCTTTCATTTGGCAGGTATTTCTTTGTTTCCTCGTTTTGGCTGTTCCTATGTATTAGGTAGATCTTCTATGTCTCCCAGTCTTGCTGGGTGGCCTTATGTATTAGGGGTCCTGTGGGGCCCTGGCACAATCTCCCGACCACCTGAGCCCGGTGCTCCAGGAGTGTCCCTTGTGTGGATTGTGTGTGCCCTCCTGTTATAATTTAGCCTTGATTGCTATTGGCACGTCAGTGAGTGGTATTGACCCTCAGGCTGATTGGCTGTGGGGTTTGGCCACATCCATAGCTTATGGGCTGCTCTGTGTGTGTGTGTGTGTGTGTGTGTGTATGTGTGTGTGTGTGTGTGTGTGAGGGGCTTACTCCATGGAACGGGATTCACACCAGTGGGCCCTGATGCCTGTTGAGACCACTCATTGTGTGAACCACTGTGGGGCTAATTGTTCAGTGCTCTGGCTTCAGTGGTCTGAAGCCAACCTTCAAGTGTATTGGTTTTGGGGCCTCTTGAGAGGGGCTCTGGTGCAGGCCCAGGTCACCCACTGCCTGTGACCAACCAGGGACTACCTGGTAGGAGCTAAAAGGTGATCCACAGTTGGTTGCTGCCTGTGCTGTACCTGGAGGCCCGTGGGAGAGACCACGCTGCAAAATGAGTCCTGCTGCCACCTGCTGGCTCCCTTCAGGTTTAGCAGCTGATAAAGCTTCCCTCGGTACACAAGTTGGTTGAAGCAGGGTCTCAGCAAGTCAGCAGGGTGGAGCAGTGGAGCTCACCAGGCCAATCAGATTCAGATTTGGCCTGTGGGGGCGGGCTCAACACAGGAAAGATGCCACCTGCTTGTTGCCTGCAGGGGAGAAGGGCTCCACACAGGGAAAGTGGGGTCTGTCCCTTCAGTCCTCACCCCCCATATATCTCTGACACCCCCAGAGTCGCCATCCTTCTGCTGGAGCCCAGGGTGAGTGGCTGCGTGGGCCTTTTAAGAGGACGTCTGGGTTTTCCAAAGTCTTCCATCTTATCCAGAAGGTCGGAATCCCCACTGTTTTTCACAGCCAGAAGTTGTGGGGGCTCCTCTTCCAGACACCAGTACTGTGGGCTGGGGAGCCTGGTCGGGGAGGCTGGGGCCCCTTGCTTCTTTGTGGGGAGCCTCTGTGATTGAGATATCTCTCCTGATTTTCAACTGCTACAGGTGGGTGTGGGACCAGCTTGTTTTGCGTCTCCGCCCCTTCTACCAGTCTCGACCTGCCTTCTTTATATCCGTAGTTATAAAACTTCTGTTCAGCTAACCTTCAGATGGTTCTTCAGGCTGATTGTTCTGCAATTTAGTTGTCATTTTAATGTGTTCATGGAAGCACAGTGCTTATCTACTCTGCCATCTTGGATCTCTCCCATAAAGTAACCGTTTTAATGGTCATGGACATAATATTCCATAGCATGGGTGTATTTTCATGTATTTAATGATTCTTTCATTGCTGGGCATTTAGGTTACTCCCATTTCGACTGCTAGAATCCATGTGACAACAAACAGCCCTTACTAAGATTTTTGTGCATAAGTGAAAACTTGAGTATCTGTAGGATATTTCCCAAATGGTGGCCTGGCTAGATCACACCTGAAAGGTTTTGCAAGCTATCCAATTCGTATTTTGTTTTGAATGTGTATATCTTGACTCCATGGGTAAATCTGAATTCCTGAGAATGTGGATGCTTTCGTGATTCTTTGTATCCCCTGAGTTCAGTGTAATATGTCTTTCTATTAAGAGATTCCCAATAAGTGTGTGCTACAATACGGTTTTGATCAATCATTTTAGCCTTTAATCCAAGCTAAAATGTAGGGAATAAGGGTAAAAGTGGTGTACAATGTGACAGGCGGCCCTTATCCCTGGGAGCTTCTATGGCTCCTGTGTTAAATAGGTTGTTTTTGTTTTTGTTTTTTTTTGTTTTTTTTTCACATATTTCCCCCACCTACTTCCAGCTTCCCTCCCTCTTTTCCTCCTTTTATCTCTGATTATAAATAATAATTTCATATGCCTTTTGAGTCATTTGTGGAATTGTTTTGTTCTGTCCTTTCCCAGTTACACACAAATCATGAGTAACATAAAAATGAATACAGTACCATTAATCAGAGGCTTCTGCAGGCATTTGATGTAGAACCTGAAGGCGGCCTTGCCTTTGTGTATCTTTGTGTATTCCCTCCCCCGCCCCGCAGCATTTACAAGAAGCAGCAGGGACTGTGTGGGGATAATTGATGTTGCTGTCTGCCACCGTCTGCCACCCATTCCCCTTCAGTGACTCACCAGCCCCGTGATGCTGATGGCCATGCATGCTGACGTTCACCAGCTCTGTCTTCCCGGAGTGGCACAGACAGAGTGTTTCTCTTACAGAGTCATGAGGATCAGGTGTAGCAGGAAACACTGTTTTTCTAGGTAGAGAGGGTGACGGATGCAGACCCACCACCACGAGACACCCACAATCACTAGTCACCTACATGCCTTTGATGTTGAAAGTGATGGTGGATCATGAAAAAAAGAGTGGTTTTGGAATTGCAGTATTGGTAATGAGGATTGCTTTGTGAATTTTACGATTGGTCTCTCCCTGTTTTTCCTCCATGTCCTTCCTGCTTTTTGTTTTGCTTTAAAGATACAGAAAAAATGACTTCATTTGGTTGGAAAAAATCTCTTGAGTAGCCATGCTCTGTAAGACACTGGTAATTCTCATGCTTGTGAGTTCCGGAATAATAATAATGAAAACAGTTAGCATCGAGAATTTGCCAAGTACTAGACGTGTGTTACCGCCATGAAACCCCATGACAGTGCCATGAAAATAGGTGTTTCTATTCACCCTGTTTTACGGATGAGAAGCTGAGGCTTACAGAGCTTAAATGACGAGGTGACAGAGCCGGGGAGGAACCCAGGCAGTTGAGCTGCTTTGCAAACTAGTTTGGTGGACTCTGATCTCCCAGACCCCTGGCTCTCTTGGTTACTGCTGCCTGTCAGAGCCGTCCTGCCGGTCCTGAGTTGTTGACTGGCTCTACGAACTCCAAACCTCTCTTCCCGGCTGCATGCTGCCCAGCTAGCCTCCTGCCCTTGCTTCCCTGGGTCGGCCCCAGCATCCAAGCATGGCACCGACCATGTGTCCTGAACAGTCAATGAAAGGACACCACTCAGCTGATGGCTCACTGTGTGCCCAGCACTGTGCAAAGTGCTTTAAGTTTGACCAGGTATAAATAAACGCATCGGCTATGTGCAAACAGGAAGATTACTGTATTCTCAGAACAGAGTTTTGTTAACTTTGGCTTAGAGTAGCCAACCTACTTATCCCATTCCTGACATGTCAGTCATTCTGGCACTTTCTATTTTGGTTTGCGTATGAAAACTAGGGCCACATTTTCCATTTAAACTTTCCCTCCAATGGTTTCACTTTTCTTTTCTTAAACAGCTTTATTAAGGTAGAATTTATATACCATAAAATTCACCCGTTTTAAGTGTGTAATTCAATAATATTAATACTTAGTAAATTTATGGAGTTGGGCAACCATTACCACAACCCCGAACATTTCCCTGACCTCAGACAGATGACTTCTGCCCATTTACAGGCATGCTGGGGCTTCTTTTCCTGCCCCCTGCCCTGGACTCTTTAATACTTTCTCAGGGAGGGGGCAGAATTTGCACTGTGGACCCTCTGGGCCTTGCTTCTCTATCAGCTCCAGCTGTGGTGTCCTGCACCAGTGCTCACAGCCTGGCTATTGGTTTTCTCAACCCGGTGGCTTCCCATTCTGCTTCTTTAGGGGAACCCCAGACACCTGCAGCCTCTTTGGCGACTTCACCCAGAGCCTCCTATATGGGACTCCTATGGGGACACGGACCCCTCTGTAGGTCCAGCAGGATTCCTCCCAGCTTTCTATTGGCCCCTTTCACCTTGATGGGGAGATTATGGGGGAGGAACAGAGACCTGGCATGTCCTAAGCTACCAAAGGCATCTTCTCTGGGCCCACGGTTAGCCCAGAACTCCCCAGCATGCCTACCTCTGTTCGGGGAAATGGTGGTAGGGGGGTGGGGTTGTATGCGTAGTTTCTCCTGCGTGGCTGTCATCTTCTCATGGTCCTGCTTCAGGTTTCGGTGACACTGAAGTGGGTAGACAGTGTTGCTGTTGAGCTGAATGCTGATGAGACATAAGCACGCCCCTTACCTCATCTCAGGAGACAGTCCAATGACAGCATGCCATTCTCCTAAGCTCCTAGACCTTTCTTCTCTGCCCCACTTATATTTTTGTTTGTTTGTTTGCAAAAGACGCTGAACCAGATGTCCTTTCTATGACCTGGGGTGTGGCCTGAGATCCTCACGGCAGGAATTGGGCTCCTGGAGCTGAGCTATGTAGGATACAGAGTCCATGGCGTCATCGAGTGCTTTGCCTGCAGCAAGCCTTCACCTTTCATTTGGGCACTTCACACACCAGTGTTACAGGTCCATGTACAGCCCCGAGGAGGAGGAGGATTGAGGCTCAGAGACATTAAGTAAACTGGACTGGACATGGTCACACAGCATAGATGTGAATAAACTAGGTCTGACCCCAGACTAGGTGGTAACGAGGTGCAAGGAAGAAAGAAACCTGGTATCCAACATCAGGGAAATAGTCAGATTCAAATGGTGGTACAGTCCTATGATGGACTATTCTTCAGCTACACGGAGACATTTCTATTTCTTTCTACATCTATCTATCTGTCTGTCTGTCTGTCTGTCTGTCTGTCTGTCTGTCTATCTATCTATCTATCTATCTATCTATCTATCTATCTATCTATCTATCTATCATATATCTATAAGTATCTATCAATCATCTACTTATACTCAAATCTTCTCCCTCCTTCCTTCCCTCCTTTCTTTCCTCCCTCCGTCCCTTCCTTTCCTCCCTCCTTCCTTTCTTCTTTTCTTCCTCTTTCTATCATCTCTCTCTGTCCTCTCTCTTCTCTCCTCCCTCTCTCTCGTTCTCTCTCCCCACTCCCATCCATGCATTCATCCATCCATCTCTGATTAGTATTTTATTTTCCTGGAACATTTTAATCAATCAATTGCACTTGAATTCTTGTCCCAGAGTCTGCTTCTGGGGATCTAACTAACCCCAAACACCTAACCTTTATTTCCTCCCCTCTCATTCATTCTTAAATCCATGCCAATTCTGGGCCGTCACTCCAATGAAGCCGCTGTTACATAGAGCCCCGATAACAGGGTCTTGCTAAACCCAATGCACACGACTGGCTCTCATCTTCCTGGACTTCACAATACCCTCTGATGCCACTGATTCATCTTTTTTTTTTAAAAAACATTTATTTATTTTTGTTTTCCCAGGACCCATCAGCTCCAAGTCAAGTAGTTGTTTCAATGTAGTTGTGGAAGGCACAGTACACAGTGGCCCATGTGGGGGTGGAACTGGCAACCTTGTTGTTAAGAGTACAGTGCTGTAACCAACTGAGCTAACTGGCCGCCCCATCACGGACTCATCTTGAAGCATGACTCCTCTCTGGCACAATTCCCCTGGCTTTCCGCTTACATTTCTAGCTCTTTCTTTGGCTTCCCCTGTGTGGGCATATCCTCCTCTAGCCACACATTTACACAGAGAGAGTTCCTCAGGCTTAGGCCCCAGACCCTTCTCCGCTCTCCACCCCACTGCCCCCCACCCCAAGCCCCACGCTTCATTGCCACATGCTGGTTGGTAACCCATACATCACTGTCTTCAGCTCCGTCTTCTCGGGGTGCCAATCCAGTGTCTCTGTTTGCTGAACATCTTTGTCTGAACGTCTCAAAAGCCCCTCTGCGCTACATCATAACCCTGTCCATAAAAGCAAGCCCGGTCCTCCTTCAGCGTGCTCCGTCTTAGTGACTGCAGCCATGTAGCCATGCCGTCGACATCATCCTGTGTTCCTGTCTCACCCTTATTCCCAGTAGCCAACTAGGCACCAATCGTTATCTTGCTTCTAAACTTCTCTTACACGCTCCACGTTTCTCCATCTCCCCCGTGGCCGGTAGTCCAGTCTGTCAGCAACACCCACCTCAGTTGTAAAAACAGTCTCCTCATTGGTCTTTCTGTGTTCACCTTTTTATACTCCTTTGATTTTTCCCACAGTACTACCAGAATGATCTTTCCAAAATATAAATCGAATCATGCTTTAAAAGAACAGTCTCACTGACATATAATTCACATACCATACAATTTACACATTTAAAACATAAAATTCATGCTTTTTAATAAGTCACAGAGTTGTGCAAACATCACCACAATTTAATTTTAAGAATATTTTCATCACGCCCCTCCCCAAACAAACCCCACACCCATTAGTAGTCACCTCCCATTCCCCCATTTACCCCAGCCCTAGGCAACCATTAATCTACTTTCTGTCCCTGGATTTGCCTACTCTGGGCATTTCCTATAAATATAATCATACAGTATGTGGTCTTTTGTGACTAGCTTCTTTCACTTAGCATAATGTTTTCCAGATTCATCCATTTTGTAGCACGTATCAGTACTTCCTTCTTTTTTGGGGGGCTGAATAATATTCCATTGCATGGATGTGCCATTTTGGTTACCCATTCATCATCACTTGGGGAACATTTGGGCTGTTTCCACTTTTTGACTTTTATGAGTAATGTTGCTATGACCATTTGTGGATAAGTTTTTATGTGCACATGTTTTTTTTATTTCTCTTGGGTGTCTACCTAGGACTAGAATTACAGATCTTATGGTTAATCATACCTCTTTTAGAGCTTTTCAGTGACATTCCATGGTGCTTAGGCCCTCTTTTCAGTCCCTCTTCTCTTGGTGCCCTAGTTCTCACAGAATGATCCCAACATGGCCCGCCGGTCTCTCTCTAAGCTCCAGGACTTGGCCACCGTGGACTTTTTTGGCTCCTTGTCTTCACTAAGCTGTGGGTCTGAAAAGCTCTTTGGACCTCCATCCATCCTCCTTCACTTAGGTACCTTTACTCATCCTTCAAATCCCAGCTCAACTGTCACTACATCCTCAGGGAAGCCTTTGCTGAGCTCCCCGATTACATCCAACTTCCCCCCTTTTTTTCCACTGTAATTACACCGTGTAATTTCTCCTTTCTAGCACTTGCCGCAGTTACAGTTTTAAATTGTATAATTTTAACCCAAGGCCCTTCTTGTCTAATGGTTCCAGGATCTGGGCAGTGTCAATTTTTTGTCTCGCCTTTGTGTCCAGCATCCAAACGCTACCCGGTACATAGTAAGTGCTGTGTGAAGTGTTACATGACTTTACATGTCATCACCTCCCAACTTCATGATTAAATCACGAGCATTATCTAGTTGACTAAGGGCTTTTTGATCTTTATATCATGAAAATACTATGAATCAGTCCAATGGTTGTAAACGCTGCTCCAGCTAACATATGACACAAATATTAACGATGCAATGGCACAATCTTCTCAAAGACCACACCAGCAGCCAAATGGAATTTCACTGGTGGGAGGTGATTTCTCAACAATGGATGAACTCAGGAGGTTTATTGGAAAATGAACTCATGAGGGGCAAGCAAATATTGTTTCCCATGGAGCAAGGAACCCCAAAACCCACCACTGAACTAAGTTACTCCAGGGTAAGAAGATGTGTACTTCTCAGGGTCAGAGCACGTAGCATGGTTTTGAGACACATACTGTTCACTGACTTTCTGTCTGATGCCCACATCGGCCTCAGAGGCATCTAACTTAATTAGATCAGAATGCAAGCCGAGCTTCTCCTCTCCTCCAGTACAGGCTTCCAGGTGATGTGAGTGAGTGCAGTGGGGCAGCTGTTTCTTGTACACAGCTTCTTTTCATGACCTCTGTCATTCCTGCTGTGTCTGAGTTCTGAACCTTGTCAAGATTTGGCAGAGTAGACAGGCTTTTTTCTGGAATATATTCCCTTCCACGCAGACTCTAGGCTGTGATTTCCTCTGAACTTCCTTTTCACATGCCTTCACCCATCGTCTATCTTCCAGACACTGGTTGAATTTCCATCAACAATAGGCCCCTTTTATTTTCTTTACTGTTGTGGATTTATGTCTCTTTACATTTTCTTGCTATAAGTTTAATGAGAACTCAGGAGGGGGAGGAGTTAAATACATATGTATTTAACTAAATACAAATATTCACCCTTCCATCTAGAACTTTCTGTTTCACTCATTTAATGAACTATTCAAATCAGGATAGTTTTCTGCTTATGGAACTAGATTTTTAAAAATGGACAACTAGATAATAATCTGGACAGGGGAAAGGGTCCTGTTTCATTCTTTATTTCTTGGAGCCCAATATCTTTTATGTGGTAGATGCTCAATCAGTGCTTATCAACTGAGTTGGCTTTAACGTTTAAGCTCCACCACTTTTCTTCCTGTTTCACATTTTTATCTGTCCTCACAAGGTGATTTCTCACAGAATAGACTCACATCTGGAGAGCCGTTTGTATCTCCATTTTATATTTTCAGTCTTGATCATGCATTTCTGTGAGATCTGAAATAGGTGAGAAAATATGGTAAGTTCCCTAAGTGGAGAGATAAATATTCTATAACTTATCTTCAAAGTTATAGTTCTTTTGTGTTACTTTTCTTCCAGGTAAAAGCATAACTTGGGCATTTGATTATCCTGTATCTCCTGCTTTTGTTGTTTTGGTTCACTGGGGAGAGTAGGTTATTTCCCCTTTTAAGTTCCAGAGTTCCCTGAGTAAGGGGGGCACCCTTCCCTCCTTCCCCATGACCTTCAACATGTGGACGTGTGCATTTGCATGCACCCTGACCCCGCTAGTATACACTGGACATCATTCCTCTTAAAAGAAAACTAAATCGGTGGTTTTATTTCATCCAAATAAAAACCATCAAGTGGGGCAGTGTGACATGGTCCTTAAATCCCATAGGTCACATTTTTGGCTAATAGCTGTGTCCTGTAACTGTCATTCCCATGATGTGCAGCTTACTCATCATCTAATGCATGACATTTTCTTGGTCTTGGAATGTTCCATCTCAACTAAATTTGGAGGAAAAAAGTCATTCTTCTACATTGTAAATGGGAAAAAAAGTACATCGCAGAGACTTTTCTCATCGAACTGTAGAAGAAGAGAAATTGCCTGCCCTGCTGGGGTTTCCCCAGGGAGATAACTGGCCCATAGTAGAATCAGCTCAGGAGGAAAGCTGGAAAATTCTTTCCTACTGTGTATTTTGTACTTGGAAAAATACATTGTAATGGTTTTCTGTTTTTATGTTTCAGTAACTAAGAAAACTACCCCCAATTAATTCGCAACATCTATTCAACACACGTTTTGCACAGAGTAAAATTTAACAAAGCCACAACTTAACACATTTGGAATTAGACAATATAGTAGAAAGGGCATTGATTTTAGGGCTAAGGAAGACATGATTTTGAATAACTCATCACTCTTTTTTATTATCTATCATTGTGGCATATATATATATATATAAAACAATTATATATCTATCTATATCTATCTCTATCTCTATCATCTCTATCTCTATCTCTATCTCTATCTCTATCTCTATCTCTATCTCTATCTCATCTATATCTATATATAACTATTTTAACCATTTAAGTACAACTCAGCACACTCACAATATCATACAACCATCACCATTGACAGAATGTTTTCATAATTCCAAACTGAAACTCTGTACCCTTTAACCCTTTAACCCTAACTCCCCATTCCTCCCTCCCCCCAGCTCCTAGTAACCCCTATTTTACTTTTTGTCTTTATGAATTGTATTTGCCTATTCTAGGTACATCATATAAGTCAAATTGTATAATATTTGTCCTTTTGTGTTTGTTTTCACTTAGCAGAATGCTTTCAAGTTCCATCCACGTTGTAGCATGTGTCAGAATTTCATTCCTTTTAAAGGCTGAATCCATTGTATGTATGTACCACCTGTTGTTTATTCATTCATCTGTTGATGGGTATTTGGGTTGTTTCTACCTTTTGTTTCTGGTGAGTGATGCTGCTTTGAACTTTGGTGTGCAAATATCTATTTGAGTTTCTGCTTTCATTTCTTTTGGGTCTATATCCAGACTTTTGGGTCTATACCCAGACGTGCAAATTGCTGGGTCACACGATAATCCTATACTTAACTTTTTGAGGAACCATCAAACTGTTTTGCATCAGCATCTTTTCACAGATGAGGGAAATGAGGCTCAGAGAGGTTAAGCTACTATCCCGAGGTCACAGAGCTGGCTTCTAAAGAGAGTTATTAAATTTAGATAAATAGCCTGTAATATGTCTAGGTAGTACTTTCCATAAAAAGACTGTTAATAAATGTTCACTCTCTTCTCCTTCTGATGGTAATTCAGATATACTGGTTTAAATTTTAAATTGATTTAAGACTCCATACTCTTTCATTTTCTATATTGATATCACAAAAACAAACAATTCTGATGTTGGCTAAAGTGATTCGAGAACCTTCTCATACCTCAGAAGTGCAAGCTCCTTTCAAACAATTCATGTGCTGATTACAAATCCTCATCTTTGTCTACAATCTTCCCATATTTGTTGGCTGTAGTTAATATTGTTTGGGGTTGTTGAGAGTAATAGAACTGCTTTATAAATTATATTAATGGAGAATTTTTACAACCGAAGATTGACCTGTTCCCTTTCTCCTCTCCAGTCCGAAATGCACAGTGGTGGTCCCAGATGACCTGTGGCTAGGTAGGCTGAACAGGAGGGAAACTGTAAGTGTGTCACGTTGCATTTGGGGGCCCTGTTGGTCTCTTTGTCACAGGCCCTGGCCCTTAGTGTCCACATTTAGACCTTCCTCCTAGGTGACAAATGGCCTTTTTCCTCTGTCCTCACTCTTTAACACCTGCCTTCGGGTGGCTATGGGTCACTTAGGTTGGTAAGATTGGAAATCAAGCTGTCATCTCTTCCAGGAGTATTTACATCTAAAACCTAGTTCTGATAGTGGAATAAGAGGCGTTTAATAGAACTCCCACCAGTCTGGGGGGTATTGAGTCTTGAGAACTGAGGGTGGGACAGCCTCCCAAGGTGCCACTGAAGTCACGCTGTGTAGAAGAGCCACTTTAAATAGTAAAGACTGATCGTGTCCACGGGGTCTCCTGAGTTAGGGATTTGAATTGGATGAACGGTTTGGGAGAAATCAAAACCTCCACATTTACATTTTTCCTGAAGACGAGTGAGAATCACCAACCTAAAACACTCCCAGCCAAGGAGAATTTGGGAAGTCCAGGACTGGCAGGAGAGGAGGTTGGCTTTGCCCTTGGGGTGGGGAGGAGACGTCGGTAAACCAAAGCATTTCACACACGCTGGACCACAGGAAGCCCGCTTTCAGTGATGTAGTTCCCAGAATGTCCACACGATGGCGCAGAAACTCCGCTCCCAGCCCGTCCTGAGGCGGGACTGGAGCCTCAGCCAGGCTCCCTTACAGATTGATAAACGTTAGGAAGGCGTGATGGAGCCTTCGCTGTGGAGAAGATGCCTTTTGACACCTTAAGCACTGAGATTGACTATTCAATTAAAACTGGATCGAGTTTCTCATAAATTAAATGAAATTACTAAGGTGTACCAAGGCTCCCTATACAGCGACTGCCTATACAAGGGCTTAAAGACAGACAGGGAGGACAGATGCTTTGTGAGATGATGCAGAGCATCTCATGTGCCTAGAAAATCTTGAAGTCGAACCTGGGATTCGTTCATTCATCACATTGGGCATTTACGATGGGCAGCGCGTATCTGGGCGCTGTGCAGACAGACAACAATGAACAAAGTTCTCAGCCTTTCGAGAGCTTGCGTCCTATTAGGAGGACTACCCAACACATTGAACAAGAAGAAGAAGTAGAGTGCCAGACCGTGACATGCCCTCCGGAAAAAATATTAAAACGGACAAGTGGAAGAGGAGGGCTACAAATCTAGTGGCCCTGGAAGGTCTCTCTGAGACAAGGTGACATGTCAGTAAGACCTGAAGGATTGATGGGGCAAGCCATGGCATTTTCCGGGAAGATGATTCCAGGCAGAGAGCGCAGCTGGGGCAGAGGTCCTGAGGGGGGAACGTGTCTGGCGGCCAGTGTGGGTGCACAATGATGGGAGCAAGAGTAGGACATGTGTCAGAGCTGCTGTGGGGGTAGCTTAGGGGATTTTGAAGCAGAAGGACTGTACCAAACTCTGTAAGATATGATAAGAACTTTGGCTTTTACTACGGAATGATAGGAGCCATTGACGATTCTGAATAGAGAAGGGACATGGCCTGACTTACATTTTAAAAGGATCACTCTGGCTCCTGCAGGGAAAAGGGGAGAGAAGTAAAGCCCGGAGACTGGTGAGGACACTATTGCAATGTTCTAGGTGACATGAGATGACGGTGGCTTGGGCCAGGGGGACCACAAAGAAAGTGGAGAGCAGTGATCAGATTTTGGACATATTTTGAGTCAATAGGATTTGATGGTAGATGGAATGAGCGTTTGAGAGAAAGAAAGGGGTCGAGGATGATTGCAAAGTTATTTCCCTGAGCAACTGGGCGGATGGAATTACCATTAACTGACTTGAGTTGGAGGAGCAGATTTTTTGGGGGAAGATCAGGAGCTCAGTTTTGGATGTGCTGTTCGAGAAGCCCTGGAGATGCCCAAGGGGAGGTGTTTAACGTCTATGAACCTGGAATTCAGGGGAGGAGTCAGGGCTGAGATGTATACTCAGGGGAGGGGTCTGGTGGGTCAGTAAATACGTAAAGGCAGAGACCGGAGTGAGAATAGGTAGAGAGATGAAGTCCAAGGACGGAATCTGGGCTCACTCCAATGTTTAGAAGTTGGGGAGTTGTTCAGGGGCCGGCAGAGGAGACAAGAGGTTGGACCAGTGAACTTGGAGGAAACTCAGAGTGTGGTGTCCTAGCAGCCAAGGAGGAAAAAGTCCAGGGAGGAGGGAGACATCAGCTGTGTCAGCTGCTGCAGTGCCAGCATGAAAGTCACTCTCAAGCAGGATTTCTCAACCTTGGTGCTGCAGGTGTTTGGGGCTGATAATCCCTTGTTGGGAGGTCTGTCCTGTGCGTTGCAGGATATGTAGCAGCACCCCTGGCTTCTACTAACTAGATGCCAGGAGCACCTTCCTCCCAGTTGTGACAACCAAAAACGTCTCCAGACCTTGCCACAAGTGCCCCAATGGACAAAAATCACCCTGATGGAGAACCACTACTTTAACCTAAGGTCTGAAGAGCTAACATTCAGAATGATGATTTCTTCTAACTGAGGGAGACAAGGCTTCTGGAGAAGCTGACAAATTTGAATTTGGCTTTACAAGTTGTGTAGATTATTGACGGAAAGTAACTGGGGCAGAGTGGACAGAGGCATCTCAGCCAGGGGAAAATTCCTGACGTTTGATAAATGTTTGTGTAGAGACAGACATCGCCTTTTGGAGTCAGAGAAACAGTTGTATCAGTTTCACCATCTCTTGCTTTAGGCGCAAGCATGGTTTCCATGACATCTTTCTTTCCCACAAAGGAAGACTGGAGGTTAAAAGATTTTTTTTTTCTCTGAAATATGATTTATGAAGCCTTAGGCAAGACAATACATGTTATACCATTTAAAAACTGTGATTAAAAAAGAAAAACCTCCTCTTCTGCCCTCCTTACTTCTCCTGCCTCCCCACTCCTGGCATTTTTCCAAAGTGATAAAGGAGAAACTTGTCTGTCTTCTAGTTTCCAGATACAAGGTCAGATTGTTTTTCCCCCATTGGAATACAAGATTAATTTATTGCTTTGCTTAAATCTGACTCAAAATCTCTCCTCCCCTAAAACACACGCACGTGCTGAGTTGAAATAAAACACTTTTTTTTTTTAAAGCAGATACTCACTCCATGGGCTCATTAGAAAGTTTACTGAGTACCTATTGGAATGATTATTCTGTGATTCCTTTTCTGGACATTTAGCCAATATGTTCAGAGGGCAAACTCATGTTGCATTTACAAGACTCAACAGAAAACACCTTCAGGGTGAGAAGGGGTGAATTGAATTCTGCTTTGAGAGGGGGAAGATCAGACACAGCTCGAAGTAAAGGCCAAGTTAAGTGGAAAGCGTTAGGACTTTGGAAGGAGGCACTTTTTACAGCAAGAAACCCCGGGGTAAGTAGACTTATCAGCGTCATGTGATTTTCTTGGAACCTGCTGGGCAAGCATTCTGATGGGAGGTACAAGGAAACTATGAATGAGGACGTGACGTTCAGGTGCAGACACTGTAAACTTGGGCTTGGAAACGGCCTGTTCCAGGGCTTCCCAAAGGTGGTTGTCCATCACCATCAGCAGGGGTCGTCATAGGTGCTTAGAACGATGAGGACCACCCTGGAGATTCCAGAGTGGTCCATGTGAGGTGAGCTCACAGCATCTGTCATTTGGAAATGTGCCCTGGTGATTCTGACCAGGTCTGGATTCCACATCGGCATTTGGGGGGATTATTTGACCAATTTTAACAGAAATGAAGGCGTTCTAGGTCTTAGACAAGGAAGGGGTTCTGTAATTTGCTGAACCCGAGGACCCCAACAAATTGGCATCTAACTGAAGACAAGATCAGAGAACACAACTGAGAAAAGTGATCTTTTGACTTTTTGTTTTATGGGGCCTTCTGTTGAACATGTGGCAAACATTTTCCTTCCTCTTTTTTTTTCTTTTTTTTTTCATTCTTCCACTTCTTCTTGGCCATGAACCCCAGCATCCAGCACTATTTGTGCTTTCGTCAAATGATGCTGGTGCCTAGGTCACTGAGAGTCTGCTAGCCAAAGTACTTTATATCAATGTGCCTTTGTCATTCCCCTGAAGTGATGGGATCTCATGCCTTCTCTCTCTTGATGTCAATCAGTCTCAAAGAAAAGCCCATTCCTCATATTGTCCTCTTCAGAATATCCTTGGTAAACAAGGCTGGATAACTCTATTCAGCCAAGGGAAGGGAAAAGCCAATGAATGGCCATGGCCCCTCCATTCCCTGTTCATTAATTACGCAAACTTTGTAAGTGCCACTTGGCTTGCAGGGTATGGCTTGATTACCCTGTGTTGGCCATCCCCATTTTTATGGCAACACGCCAACAGCAATTCAAGAGATCCTTCTCTACTAGCAGTAGAAGGCACAAGACTGGCAGAGGACTACTCTCCAAAGATCTTGGTTTAATTTGGAACCATAAACATACCCCCATAATGTGCAATATTTACTGAGTGTCTCCTCAGTCAGTAGGATCTTAAAGTCTCCTTGTGTGGTCCTAACTAAGCTTGATCAAGAGCTGTCTTTTAAGCATCAAGGTAGAAATCTGTACATATGACCGCTTGTTTGTAATTTTCTCCATCAGCAGGGGTCCCTTCCTCTTTCCTTGGATGGAGTAATGATTGTAAAGTGGTTCAGACTCTGTAAAAAAAACAAAACCGAAAATGGTTAAATTATAAGACATTTTCAGAGAGTAATAAAAATAATAATAATATTTCTGTTAGCAGTTAATCAGGAAGTAGACACCCCACTAAGCCTTTTATATGTCTATCTCATTTAATTCTCAAAACAGTCATGGAGTAAGTTCCATCACTATTGTCATTTTACAGAAGAGTAAAACCGAAGCTCAGAGGGGTTAAGAAGCTTGCTTGAGGTTGGTAAGGGCCAGAGCTAAGAACAAATCACGTATGCTTGACTCTGAGTTCACGTTCTTAAAACATCTTTGCTTCACTGCCTTTTAGGAGCTTCTGACATGAACTCTGCAGGCTGACTGGCCAACACGGATTCCTGCACATTTTTCCACGAACACCCACCTGTATGTGAAGACTGCTGACCTCCACATGACCACTGTCGGGTGTGTGTGGAGGGAGAATGCAAGAGGTTAAAATTCTTTATTCCTCTTGCTTTACTGCAATTTTTTTTTTAGTTTTAGGTGCACAAAACAAAGTAATACTTAGATGTTTATCATTTATATCCCTCACACTGTGTCAACCCCCCTCCCTCCATCCACTATCCCTCTGACATCGCACACAGCCATTATATTTCCACTGTCTCTATTCCTAATGCTGTACTGCGCTTCTTTAACTATATACATATGTATATATATAAACTTGTAGTTGACATTCAGTATTGTTCAGCTTCAGCTTCAGGTGTACAGTGCAGTGATCAGGCATCTACATCTTCCCTGAAGTGGTCTCCCAAATGGGACACGTGTCCATCGGATACCCTACAGAATCTTTACAACATCATTGATTACGTTCCCCAAATTGACTTTCGTACCCCCGTGGCCATCAGTTTTCGTATACCACATCAAAGATCTATCACAGAGAATGACCACCAGCCTTGCTGCTCACACCTAATCACTCCAGGAAATCAAGTTCAATATCAAGTCCTGAATATACCAACATTATTAGTCACCACCATCGAGGGCTTCAGCCCATTAGGTAACATCAAGTCCCCAATATGTCACGGATTTCTTTTGTTTTTAAGTTTATTGGGTTGACATTGGTTAATAACATTATGTAAGTTTCAGGTGTGCAATTCTCTATATAATACATCATCTGTATATTGCATTGTGCGCTCACCACCCAGAGTCCTGTCTCCCTCTTTCCCCATAAGCCTGACTCCCTTTACCCTCTTCATCAGGTTTCTTAATTAGCAGCTAAAGAAGGGAAGAAAAGCTCCATGACCCTGCTTTGCCAATTGAGTTGCTCTCTGAGGGCACGCTCTGTATATTTTAACAATCTCACATTGTCACCAGCAATTTCATGATCACCCAGGAAACTTTCAAACATCGTTAAAAGATGTTACTTTCTTGTAAGTGTTATTTGCACTAATGAGACTGAGGGCGAGGCGACCTTGTCTTTCTCCTTCAGAACTCCCTCTCCATCCTTGGCTGTCTGCTGTCACTGAGCTCATATTGCCACAAGAGCTGCCTTCACCTACTCTCTGTTCTTCTGAAATGCCTCCTTGAATTTTAAACAATTTATTTTTACTTCTGTCAGAGAAGCAGTCTTGCCTCAGGCTCATGATGGTGGGATTCAGTCTAACTGGGTACCCGCAAGGTGGACTCACCCTTTAGGTTCCATCCCCATAATGCAGGTGCGGCTCAGGCTTCCCACACCTGAGGCGTCTGAGATCAGTGACGAGCAGGTGGGTGTAGCCACCGGGGAGTGAGTGGATATGAGATTAAAAGACCTGGCTTCTGTCTCAAGGTGTTCACAATCTAATATGGAGGGAAAGGAGAGTATACACAGAAACACAAAATGAGGAAGAATCTAATGGATGTCTTGAGAAAGCCTTTCACCAAAGCGCTTTAGAAATCACGAGCAGGGAATGGTATTTGCCCACAAGCCCTGTCCTTCAGATACATTGTAGAAAACCTCCACTTTGCTAAGTCGTCTCCAGCACAGTGCCAAATATGCTATAACCCTAAAATCAACCTCATTCTCTTTCCTACGAATGATACATTGAAAACTGAAGTCGTTTCACTTAACTGTAGGTGTTTATCAATATAACGTATCCTTCATTCAGATCCTCTCTTCTCTGCATTTGGCCAGGTGTCCCTGAAGTTCACGCTGTTGTCTGGGTCAGAGGGAAACAGACCACTGGGGTCCATTTCTGAAGGGTCTGAAAGAATGGATCCCCAGCTTCCTCTGGATTCTGACGGTGATGCCTGGATATGACTCCCATTTACCTTGAATGGAGACTTGATGCTTCTCCAGCAAGTTTTTAAATCACCCCGATAACTTCTAAACCTCCTAAGTAGTTATGACCTTTTTCTGTATGTTATGTTCACAGCTGAGGCTGGAGGGTCTTTCTTCCCCATCACCCTATTTCCATCCTTCCGTATCTAAAGTCTGTAAGGACTGAAGTCAGCTGGCCTCCATGTCCCTCACTATATTGTTTTCTTCCTCCTTCTGTGTTCTTTGCTGGTTGCCTCATCCTTCCCAGCTCAGTCTTCAAGGCAGGACTTGCTCCTAGACTCTCTACTCTGTCCTTGAACTCACCTGTCTCCTCCAGCCACTTCCCTGCATTCATCCCCCATAGCTTTCCCCTCATTTGTAAACATTGAGGTATAACTTAGGCGCATGAACATGAGCACATCTTAACTATGCAGTGTGATGAATTTTCAGTTATGTGTACGCCCGTGTAGCCACCAGCTAGGGCAAGGGTTTCCAGTGCCCAGGAAAGCTCCTGCGTGATCCTCTCAGTTAGAACCCTGCAAGGGAGCCTCTATTCTGATCTCTATGCCATAGATTAGCTTTGTTTATTTTTGAAATTTATATGCATGGAGTCATATAGCATTCACCCTTTTTTGTTCAATTTCTTTCATTTAACATTATGTCTGTGAAATTGATTCATGTGTGCTTTCGTAACTTATTTTTTTCATTGTGTAGTATTCTATTATAATAATATTTCAAAATTGATTTATTCATTCTACTGTGGACATTTACTGATGGACATTTAGGTTGTTCTCCGTTTGGGCCTATTCCAAAAAAGCTGCTATGAACATTTTTTTGGTGGGCATCAGAATTCTTGGGTACATGCCCAAATGTGGGTCACAGGGTGTACGCGTGCGTATGTTTAGCTTTTGTAGGTATCATCACACATTTTCCCAAAGTGATTGTACAAATGTACACACTCACCAGGAGTGTAAGAGTATTCCAGCTGGCTCTCATTCTCATCAGCACTAAGTACTGTCACATTTTTAATTTTAGCCCTTCTGGTGGATATGTAGTCATATTTCACTGTCCTTTAATCTGCATTTCTCAGATAACTAACGATGTTGAACACTGTTTCATATATCTCTTGGCCGTTTTGATATCCTTAGTGGCCCGCCTGTTCATACCTTTACCTGCTTTTCAATTGAGTTGTCTGTTTCTTTTTGAGTTGTAGGAGGTTTTTTTTCTTTAATATTATTTCAGATATGAGTTTCCTATTGCTTTTTAAGTAAAATCCCAAATCATCAAAATGCTTTTCAGGCACTACCCTTGACTCCAGCCTGGTCTTGCAGCCATTCTCCCTTCTCTCTTTGCTTTCTGTTCCCCCTGTCCTTCCTTCCAGCCAATTCATACTCACTCTCAAGGGCTCAGCTTAAACTTTACTTTCTCCCAGAATAAGTTAAACCTTCCTGCTGGATATTCTCATCCCACTTGTACATAATCATATTACTTATTGTAAGTTTCAACAATTATTCATAAAATTCTTTAGTAAATTTGCCTTCCCAGTTCTACTGGACACTTCCAGAGGGGTAGGACTGAATTTGTTCTGTTCCCTATTGTATCTGCACCATTTAAAAGAGGGCTAGGCCTATAGAAATTGCTCAACAAATGTTTTTTAAAAGGTGCAAGAATGGGAACATGAACAAAGCACTATTTGACCTTAGCTCTGTCTGGTTCTACACTTTGGGTTACTTATCTCTTTTACCAAGAAGCCTGCATTGTTGCTAGAAACTGCACAGGCAGTAAAATCTCTAAAATTATGCGTGGGTCAGAGCCTCTTTGGTCCTGAGTGTGAGAGCATGTGTGCGGTGGTTATGGTGCTACCATTGGAGCTAGGGCGTGGGAGAACTGCACAAATGGGAGGAGTGGAAGTAAGGAGGAGGTGTTGTGGTTGGCGTGGGAATGAGAGGGAAGAGGTCAGCAAGAGGAGAGGAGGAGGAAGAGGAGAGAGAAGGAAAAAAGTGTAGCTGTAATAGAATAGTGCAGGAGCCACTTCAGTTACTCTGCACTGATGGCAGGGTCTCATGAGCGTGAAGGCATACTCATGAGCAGTGGAGGGCAAGAGGGAGATTACAGAATGCACAGTTGCATTTAGGTAAAAATATAAGTATCACCAAATTTTCTGACTACAATGGCTTGGGAATTCGAAGATATTTCTAGGATTTTGAGACAATTTCAGGTTAGTGATGGGTCTTTGGGGGTTAAAATACAGTGAGGATTGTTTCTAGTTAGATGGCCCTTTGAGTCCAATGGTACTTGAACATTGGGGGAGGTAGTTTTCCTGGGAAAGGGACAATGACCACAGGTCAGTGTCCAGTGCTCTGGTGCTTTGCTGTAATGTGGTTGAACCGGAAGCACACATTCTGAGCAGAGATGGGACTGTGTGGTCCCGGGAACTTTAAATTCCTGTGAGGAACCAGCAGATCAGTCTGTACACCAGGCATTAGACTCATGAATACAGCATCATGCATACGAGATCTGTCAATTAAATTCATGAACTCATCCTAGAAAAAGTGCTACATCCCTCATTGCTGAATATCAACACAGTCGCCTTCAAAGTACTCCCCTTGGGAAGCTATGCATTGACGCCAGTGCGCAGCTCACACTTCAAAGCAATTTTGGAACTCTTTTTCTGTAATGACCATTAGAGCTGTCGTTGTATTACCCTTGATGTCCTGAATGTCACCAAAATGTCTTCCTTTCAATATTTCCTTTCTCTTCGGGTAAAGAAAGAAATCATTGGGGGCCAGATCAGGTGAGTAGGGAGGATGTTCCAATACAGTGATTTGTTTACTAACTAAAAACTCCCTCACAGATAGTGCCCTGTGAGCTGGTGCATTGTCGTGATGCAAGAGCCATGAATTGTTTGTGAAAAGTTCAGGTCGTCTAACTTTTTCACGCAGCATTTTCAGCACTTCCAAATAGTAAACTTGGTTAATTGTTTGTCCAGTTGGTATAAATTCATAATGAATAATCCCTCTGATGTCAAAAATGATTAGTGACATCATTGCAACAAGTTCGTGAACATAATTGTCAGACATTGCTATGTGCATACTGCTACTTTTCTGATCTGCGCAGATGCTCTTCTAATATGCATGTAATAGAGTATGACTTGAATCCATTGCTTTCTGTCATTTAGATAGGTTTAAAAATGAGGCAATAAGAAAGGTGTGACAACATTCCTGTGTGAGAGTTTTGGAAATTTTCTGGCGCTAAGGTGTGGTCTTTCATACCAACCATCTCAGTTTGTTGAACCTGGAGAATGTTTAGGGCTCAGGAGGTGCCTGTGGATGTTGAGCACATGAGGAGATGCTGCTCCTGGGAGAGCACATGACAAGGCTAAGGTCTGATTGCAGCTAGCGGAAAATCGCTCTGGATGCCCGGTCTCATGAGCCCAAGGTAGTCTGTTTTATCCCTAAGGTTCTTCATGGGTAGTATTTCCTGGAGAAAAACCTCTACCCTGTTTGTGTTTGGGTCTTTATAATTAGAGGCTCTCCTGTGGGTACCAAATTCTCCAAAAAAAAATTACTGAATATTTTAGGCCTAAAATTGAAAACAAGATGATACTATTTTGTCATAGTGCAGAAGTTAAAATTTACGAGCAAATGAGAAGTTTTAAATCGGAGTGTGATTGCTTTTTAGTGATTTAAAATGTTTGGAAGGTGATTTGTACACTGGCAGCTTAACCCGTAGCTGCCTAGAAGCTTTGTCTCCATCCAGTGCATGCTCTAAAAGGAGAAACCCAGCGGCCCTCTCCTTGGGCAGCCTGACCCAGCAGAATTGCTTCCAGCCACTGCGAATTCGTGTGTCCCAGCTGGAAGCTGCTGCTGCTCCTCCCTGACCCATTTAGCTAGTCCCATGAGACATCGTTAGTATTACTGGGGAGGATCTGATGTGGCTTCAAAATGTTCAAAGGCTGCTGGGACAACCTCCAATACAGCGGTAGCTCCTTTGCCTAGCTCACCCTGAAGAGTGTGCCAGGTCCCATCTGGAGTCATGAGCAAGGTGCCCACTCTCCTACACTAAGACCATGCCCCCACCTCCGCGCAGGCCTGAGGGTGTGGTGAGATAGCCTGAGGCTGCTCTCCCTCCTCCTTAAAAAAAATATTAGTTGTTTTTTTTTTAAAACAGCTTTATTGATACACAAAAAATTGCAAAAATTGAACATATGCAATTTAATGAGTTTGGACATAGGCATGCAAATGTGTAAAACTCATGTTATAAAGGTAAATATAAAGACAGGTCGATAATACTGTACCAGTGTAATGGTTGGATGTTAACAACTCTTAATTTTAGTGTGAAAGTCAAAGGACAAAAGAATTAAGAATACCTATTACTTCAAAAATTGGCCAATGGACAGACAATATAAAAAGATGTAAATTATGACATCCATTTCCCCCTGCTTTGTTACTAAAGTCTGTTAAGACTCTGTTCACAGAGTGAGGACACACACTTGTCACAGGAAAAAGACCTTCTCAGCTTCATCTCCAGAATAGAGATGCTTTCATCTTTTATGAAACAGATTACAAATAAAAGTGGCCTGATAAAAGATTCAGATGTTTTGTAGGGGACCGACAAAACAAAACTTGCAAAGGAAAACAAGACACGATTAATACAAGACAAACCTATGATTGTTTCTTGAATGTGGCATGTTTTTATTTCTGGTCTCATGGCTCAAACATTAACTTAAGGAATTTTTAAAAAAGACTTAAAACAAATCTCTTTGTTGTAAGATTAAAGAGAATTTCCCATATAAAATAAAATTAAAACACTCAGATTAAAGAAACAACATTACCAGCCAGCTTTCTCCCATTGGCTGTACCACTGACATCTTTGAACCCCTGGATCTAAGATGGAACAGCTTCTGAAGACGCTCATCTTTTCAAGTCCTGTTTCTGCAGTGAGGCTGAGGGCACTTCTGCCTCTTGCACTGAGTATAATCACTTTGATTGTTGCACATGAGCTGGCAGAACTGAGGACGGGCCCCTGTGCCTTACACAAACAACTCCCATTTGCAACAGACCAACTGTGCTCTTCATCTCTTCCTGCTCTTGCTTTTACTTGTGATCCTCGAAAGTAGACTGGCCTGTTTGGAAACCTGACATCTGTGCTTTGAAGTCCAGGAGAGCGAAGGCATCTTGAAAGCAAGACACAGGGGCTTTCAAGGGAATCAGATTGGATTTTGCTTAAAATGAAAATGTTAAGACTTTTGAAACCTTGTTTATCGAGTAGGACTCTGATTTTAAAAAAAGTCACAGTGAGTCGATAACTTCTGAGCTCAAGAAGCACATATTGTAAGGTCTGTGTCACTCACCTCCCCACGGCACCCTCAGTTTTCCCAGAACCTTTGCTGCTCTTAGCAAGCTTTAATGAAAACCACTTCCTCTGGACGTCTGCCCCGGTCTCCTGCTTGTCACAGTCTTCCCAGCTGCTCCCCTAGTCGTTAGTGTCCCCACTGCTTGCCTCTCTCTCTACCTGCTCCCGTAGTAACTTAGCCTTGCCCAGTGTCCTCTTCAGGGAGAGGATCAGAGGTGGAGAAATACTCACCTCAGTCAGTCATGCTTCTTTTGGGGGATCCCAGGAGCTCCGCGTGCTTTATTCAAAGGAGAACATCAGCTTTGACTTTCCCTCTCTCAGCAAAATGCTTTAAATAGTAGCTTTTTCACAGAGGTCTGGCTACCATGCATCACAGCCTGGGGGCCATTTCCGTGTGGCCAGGAAGGGCCCTGCCCACAGAGCGATGACTTTCTCTTTGAAGCCAATATGTGCCTCTGACTCTGCAACCTGGAACTTTCGTGGTTGCCTTCTTCGGTTGGTGTTCCTACAGCTTGATCATCTGGACATAGACATGTATAAAGGTTTTGCTCATGACTCCATAGCCCACCTTTACCCCACATAGGAGCAATGATAATGGTGTTGAAGGAAAGAGTGAGAGCTCTGGGGCTGGAGGGTCGCGTGACTTTGATCAAGTTAATTAATGGTTCTGCAAAATGGGCGGAGCAGTAGAACCTACTCATAGGTCATGAAAAGGGTTATTTGAGGTGGTGTGCGTGGAGAGCTTTAAATAGTCTGTGGCATAGAGTGGTCTAAAGTGTTAGCTAGTAGTCAAACTAGAAGTAGAAGGAGATTTAATTACCTTAAAGCAACCCCACTCGAGTCTGCAAGCTCCCAGTCCGTCTGAGAGAGGCATACTGTCATCCTCATCCAAATCTTGAACTTGGTCTACCTGGAAAGCACCCTCAGGGACCACAGCTCTGTCCTGCTTTCCTCCATCTGTGAAGTGGACGTGTGAGTGCCTTTCTCCCTTTCCGTTCCCCCAGGTGCCAGTGCTAGGATAGGTAGTACATTCCACACCTGGACTTCTCAAACACTAACATGCACAGTCATCACTTGGAAGTCTTAGAAAAACACAGATTACGATCAGGTAGGTCTGGGCGGGACCTGAGACTCTGTATTTCTCTCACAATCTCCCAGGAGATGCTGCTGCGTTCAGTCTGCAGACCACATTTTGAGTAGCAAGGATCTATCCCATGATGCTATCTGGAGCAAGGAGGTTATTCTGGATCAATTTTGAGAGGAAAAGGATTTCAGGAGATCTGCTGCTCCGGCTTGGCGTGGTGTTCCAGGCTCCTGCATTTTTATGCTCCAGAAATACAAAGATGGACTCTTGCTAAAGGTCCTGAAATGGCTATTAAATATGCCTGTGGCCAAGGCCATCATATTTTCATCTCAGTCTTTTTTTTTTTAATTTTAAAGATACACACACACACACACACACACACACACTCACACATACACATATACACACAGGAGGTCTGACAATTAAGTTTGCCAACTTGTTGCAACAATGTTGCTAACTGTTTTTGATATCAGAGGGATTATTCGTTATGAATTTGTACCAACTGGACAAACAGTTAACCAAGTTTACTCTTTGGAAGTGCTGAAAAGGCTGCGTGAAAAAGTTAGACGACCTGAACTTTTCACAAACAATTCATGGCTCTTGCATCACGACAATGCACAGCTCACATGGCAATATCTGTGAGGGAGTTTTAGCCAGTAAACAAATAACTGTATTGGAACATCCTCCCTACTCACCTGATCTGGCCCCCAATGACTTCTTTCTTTACCCGAAGATAAAGGAAATATTGAAAGGAAGACAGTTCGGTGACATTCAGGACATCAAGGGTAATACGACGACAGCTCTGATGACCGTTCCAGAAAAAGAGTTCCAAAGTTGCTTTGAAGGGTGGACTAGGCACTCGTGTCGGTGCATAGCTTCCCAAGGGGAGGACTTCGAAGGTGACCATAGTGATATTTAACAATGAGGTGTATAGCACTTTTTCTAGGATGTGTCAGTGAACTTAATTGTCTGCCCTCGTGTGTGTGTGTGTGTGTGTGTGTGTGTGTGTGTGTGTGTGTGTATGTAAACTTCTGAAAAGGAACTCAAATATGCAGTTTGAAAGCAAAAGCAGTCCCAGTAGATGCAGGTTAAAATATGTTTATAAAAAAATCAGATATGTAGTGCAAAAAAAGTCAGTATTTTTTCCGCAGTTTTTAGAAATACGTGATATAAGAAATACATGATATAAATACAATGTTCTTTTGACATTGGTGCTTACTTTCCTCACTATTTTCCCTTCTCTGTATGTATGAACCACATAGTCATATCTATATTTTCTTTTGGCTAATATTGTAATTTTCTAGGGATTGTGATTCTTCACTGTTGCTGTGAAAGAAATTTGAGGGAGGTGGGCAAGGAAATGGGTACGGAAGGAGCCCCTTCCTGATGGGCAGAAGCAAACTACAACTGGAGCCAGGGCAAGACTTTCTCATTTCGTAATTCACAGCGTAGGCCCAGTGGTTTTCCAGAACATACCAGCAATTCTGATGTTTCTTGTCCTGTGTTTCCTCATGGTTCTTTGAGATTTAATTTTGATCAATGAGGATACCTCAGGGCACACATTTTCGTATTCTAGGCTAATGTTGCCACAGGGGAAAGAAAACTAGGGATTCCATTCTAGATTTTTGAGGTATCTGTGATTTGTCAAGGAGCCAAGTTCATCTTTCTTCCATGTGAGAAGGTCTGCGGTCCATGGGTCACTGGTTGACAGAGCACAGCTGATTTGGAAGGGAGACTCTATCCATGAAGGAGGCTGGGAGGATTTCACAGACCCAGTCTGTCTGGGTGCGGATGATTCTTTCTTCAGACTTCATCTGTGTGGACCCATTCTACTGCTGGGCTGGATATGCTGATGTGGAGTTTGCAGTTGGCCTGGCATGGGCATTGTAACACAGCAATGGCAGCGGTGTGTCTGGGTGTTGGGGAAAATAGCCGGGAGATAATTGAGTCTTCCTTGGGATGAACCTTCCAGTCCTCGAGCCTGCAGACACCATGAGAACAAACGGAAGGACCTTGGCACTTGAGGCTCTGTTGCAATTTATATTCTTACTAGAAGAGCTGTAGGTCAGGGGGCTATCTTGTTTGTTGTTTGTGAACTTGAGGGTATGTGTTTATGTGTTAACTTTATTTATGTTGTAATGTCAACGATTCCTTGACTTTATGAAGGGAATGTTCCCTTAGTCCACTGACGTGAACGCAAGTCATCCACGTTACCTAATGTTTCTGTCTGCTGGGAAAAGCTCATGGCTCCTACTAAACTGATAAACTTTTATGATACATACATGTCTTTTTCCTTCTATGTTTAAATCTTTGAATGTGATGAGATCTTAAGAAATGTAACTTCATACATTTTAGAACTGTTGTAACCTTTTATATTTTTGGGACCATACAACACTTACATCTTATTTTTAGGTAAAAATATCTAAAGGAATATCCTATTGGATTTTGATATTTTATATGGCTTTGCCTGATTCAAGGCCAGAACTCACTGGATCATTCTATTACTATTGGATCATTCTCTTCCTATTACTACAAAATGTTACCATTCTATTACTATTCTTCCTTGAGTTCAAAACTGCTTCTTAAGTGATTTATTTATATTTAATATTTCTGTTCTTTGTTGATGCATGTAACGAATCAGTTACATAAACATAATTGAGTAACAAGACTCAACAGAAATCCGAGTACACTGGAGTATTTTACTTCTTTTAGAATTTTTTCTGTTAACCCTTTCTTACTTTGTGTATAACAAGTATTCTTCCAATCACTTTTTCTCAGATAC
This sequence comes from Rhinolophus hipposideros, assembly GCF_964194185.1. Taxonomy (NCBI): domain Eukaryota; kingdom Metazoa; phylum Chordata; class Mammalia; order Chiroptera; family Rhinolophidae; genus Rhinolophus; species Rhinolophus hipposideros. The sequence continues at coordinate 88,281,655 of NC_138052.1, forward strand.
CTTCGAGAATCTGATGAGCTATTGACCCTCTGTCCAGAAAAATACACATACGTGTGCCATTTAGTCCTGGTTCCTAATTATTGATCATTGCTGGATTATATGAGGTCTTTAATCTGTGCTTCCCGTTGGTGATATTGCAGTCTTCCTATGGTTATAGTTTCTTTGTAATTCAGTCGTTGTCTCAGTCAGTTTCTCTTTCTTTCAGTATCATATCTAAGTACTTTAACACAGTTTAGAGCACAGTGCTATGGGCTCCTGGAGTCCTAAGTAAGCAACTCCATTCTGGGATCAGAGAATGTTGCGAAGACGCAGTGACTTTGGAGCTAAAAATTGAGAGATGAGCTGAAGTTTCCCAGGCAGAGTAGATGGAGGAAAAGACTCCTAGTTAAATGGAACAACACGTACAAGGGTGAGAGTTGTGGACAATTTGGTGAGAGTTCGATGGCAAGAGGCAGGGTAGTGGAGGAGTTTGGGGGGTGTGGTTGGAACAGCAAAAAGAAGAGTAAATACCAATAAGAATGTAGATAAGAGGGCCTCTAATTCTAGATTTAAGTTTTAGAATCATTATATCAGTAGATGTCTTTGTTCTTTGGTTTGGATATTCAGCAGTGCCTGGGGGGATCCTGGTTGACCGGCAAGAATGGCCTCAACTCATAATGGTAGTGTTATCTCTGAAGATATTAGGTTGGTGCAAAAGTAATTGCAGTTTGCAATTATTTGTAACTTTTTAAACCGCAATTACTTTTGCATCAACCTACTAATACAACTTCAAACCTTTTTGTGGGAATAATTGTTCAGTCTTAATTCAGAAGGGTTTGAATTTTGATTTCATATTCTACATGGTTTTTCATCGTCATCATCATCGTTATCATCACCAGCAATGACAATCCACCACCACCATCACTCGCTTTGTGTGGAAGAGCTTAGTTCTGGCTCAGGACAAGATAATTTTTTAACAAATACAAGCAAAGAAAATACACAGTCCTTGCCTTCAGATGCAGATATTCTCTTCTTTGATTCTACATCACAATATTAGAAAAAAAATGTTACCTTGGGAACTTAGTGACAAATAATATGAAGCTCTCTTCTTCAAACCCGTTGCCCTGCCCTACTTTAGACCCTCATAATCTCTGTCTTGGACTTCTCAGAATCTCCTCACTAGTTTTCTTGCCTCTGGTTTTGCCCTGACTACACTATCTCCAGCACCATGGCAAGAGGGATCTTTTTAATATGCATATTTGATCATGATGCTTTGTAACTTAAAACACGTCAGTTTCTCTAATTTCCATGAGATACTGTCTAAACCTCTAAATACAGAGCATAAGATCCTCCTTGCTCTGGCTTCTACCTACTTTCATGGTCTCATCTCTAATATTGCTGTTAAATGCAGTCTCCTGAATTCATAAGTTATTTTTCATCTTCTCATGTTCTAAGATGATTTTCCTTTAGCCTGATAAGCTCTTTCCTTTTTTGACTGCATAGAAAATTAGTATTCATCCCTTAAGAGCCAGCTCAAATATTGCCCCTTCCAAGAAGCTTTCCTCAATATCTCTGGGGACAATTAAAAGTTTATTCTACTGTACTCCCACAATGCCTTGCCCCTATTTGTATGAAAACCTTAAGGCAGAGAAACAAATTATAATAGCACTGGGATTCCTAGGGTAGCAGATTTGCATTTTGTTCACCTTGATATCTTCTGTACAGGGCTGGGCACAGAGTTGGTGTTTAATAGTTACTGAATGAGTGAAAACAGATGTTGTTTAAGATACTCTCTGAGGGTAAACACCAAAAGTTTATTTTTGTGATGAGAAATTTATTCTTTTCCCTCTCCCTCCCAAGAATTCTTTTCCCATTTACTGTGATGAGAATGGGATGGAGGCCTAAGAGCAGAGCTATGAAGGAGAGAGGGAGGGATGAAATTAGAAGAGATTACAGTGTGGAGAGTAATATTTGAAACAGCAGGGAAGGGAAAGCAAGGCTGTGCCTCTTTACATTACTACATCAGGTTCAGGACCAGAGAGAAAAATCCCCATGGATTTTCAAAAACTGAGCTGGGGTTCCCAGTCTGACCATGTGGTCAGGTCTGTCCATCTCTCCCTGCTTGTGAGGGAAGAGAGGAGAACATGTGAGGTCTCCCTGTACAAAGTTCAGGAGGAACTCAGGCATCCATACTCCAGCTGTCTCTCCATTCTGTTTATTTTCCTTTTCATACTCCTTTCCAGAACTTCAGAACCTTCCCTTTCAGCCTGTTCAGCTAAAGTTTGCTGGAAAACATAACCTTGGCAACCCCAAAGGGCCTGTGGGGCCCATTCAGGCTTCCTTTACTCCCAATCCAAGAGCTAGATTTTAATCATCTTCCATGATGACTCATTTTGCCTAAGAACTAAGTGTCCAACGTTCTGGCGTGCTCAGTCGCCATATGGGAATAGGCGGTCTTCTCCAGTGGGAGGACTGGGTGGCCGTCCATGTAGGTGAATGGGCAATAGCACTGCTGACCTGCCTAAACTGCGGAAGCAGGATGAGGTGAAGACTCTTTCGTGCTGTTTCTTTTTACCCTTCCTGTGTGGATACAGTCTGGAAAAGGGACTCTTGGAACATGCTCTGTCTATAGAAGAGAAGTTCATGGTGGGGGCAAGAGCCCTGGAGCCTGGCTGCCCATATCACTGGCAATGATCTTCCCAGAAAGTTGTGCTGCTGCATTTAGCTCTGAAAGGAGATCCAGCCTTATTCATAGTATTAGGTTGGTGCAAAAGTAATTGCGTCTTTTGCAATTGTTTTTAACCTTTAAAACCACAATCACTTTTGCACCAACCTAATAGATTCTGCTTGAAAAAGGGCTAAAGGATTACAGTGCTTCTTCCTTGTTCTGGAATATCCCAGACCAATTGTCCTCCTGTCAGGGCCAAAACTCCAAAGGGCCAGAGATGAAGGAAGGGGCTCATCTCTCCCTTGAAATTTGGCATATGGGCAGCAACTGCTTAATAAGAATATTCAGAATAGGTGTGCTTAGTGGAGTGAGGGCATTGCTATCAGGAAGTCTAGCTGGTGGGAAGAAGCGTTTCCGAGGGGAGGCACCACAGAGGGATAACAAGTATCTTGAGGGCTTTACCAGGAGACAGTGGATGATGGAGGTGAGAGGATGACTGCAGTTGCATTTTAATTGTATTTCGACTGCCAGCTGACAGTTGCCTGCTGCCTTGGTTCCACTGGTGCCTGGGATTTTGCTCCCCAGAGAGTTTGTTGATCTAGGTGCAACTGTCCCCATTTACCCTCTCCTAGGAATGGCTCCATTTCCTACCTGCAATGGGAGGATAAGAATTAAATATTAAAACATTGAAATGTGTGGTTTAATCCATGGAATCACTAGACTCAAAATCTCTAATTAGTAGGACATTTTGACAGACCACATTCTCTGGTCATGGTCTAACTGGCTAGACATGGACAAAGATCCTATTTTCCTCTGGATTTTAGTAATTCCGAAGGTGGAATTCAATGAAAATGCACACACACACACACACACACAAATATGCACACCCCACAATGCACATATCAGCTTTATTTTATGATTAGGGTTGGTTATGGAGGAAAAGTAGGTAATGTCTCATTCATTCACTTGTTTCTTTATTTATTCATGTAATATTTTTTTGAGCAACTTATGAGCTTGTTTGTCTACAAGGAGCCTGTTTCTCCACCAGGAACCCATTTCTCTAGCAGGAGCCTGTTCCCTACCAGGAAATATAAGCCAGAGGGTCTTTGCCCTCATGAGGTTCATAACTGATACAACATCAGGCAATAAATCGACATCTCTATTGTCTCTACAATACAATATTTCAATTGACTTCTGGTTTTCTTCTCTTTTCTGTCACAGGAGTCCTGTAGTTCCTAGCAGCTCTGAGATCTAGAGCAGAGGCGTGGAGGGCACTATCAAGAGTATATGCCTCAGCATGGACTGATGTCTGCCAGGCAATTGGATAAGCCAATGGTTTCTTGGGGGCTTCCATTTCCACAAGCATATTAAGAAAAAGCTGATACCTACCCTAGCCGTGAGGGCCATTCTGGTGACTTCCAGTGTTGTTGCTATTCTAGGAAGCACCTGCGGTGCATTTGCCCTTTAGTGTTTCACGCCGTCTGTCCAATGTTGCTGGATGTGTTGTGAGGAGCACCTGGTCAGAGGTGACCTGCTCTGCCTCAGGATGGAATCCTGGCTTCTCTCTTTATTTATAAAGCTCTGTCTGCTTGGTTTCAGTTGAGAGAACACTGGGCAGCCCTGATGGCTGCTCTGAGTCCAATCTGCAGAGAGTTCTGGTAATTTTCCTCTGTGCGAAGAGGGACTGGTTACCAGCCTTAGCCTGTGATCCCTCTGCTGTCCCCTCTAATGTCAGCCCAATCCAAATAAGGGCTTTGGATTTCCTTTTCCGATATTGTCTCTGACATGGAGCCACCAGGGAAATGAGGCTAAACATTTTCAGGCTATCCCAGGAAGCTGAGAAATATCACAGAGACAAAAATATTAGGCTCACCAAATTCTAGGACCCGAATCACAATGAGGTACTTATAAGGCCTATGAAGATGTTATGCAAATGTAGATTTGTGGGTAGGTTTGTGCACGTGCGTTTTCCTCCCCCAAAGTTTCTAACAGATGGGAAAGCATAACACTTCTTTTGCATTATCTTTGTTTTTCTGGATGAAGAGTGAAAACACCATTCAGCTCTTGGCCAAAAAGTGTTTCTCTTCTGTACATTTTTAGGGCAGGGTTTTGTGGGAAATTTGGGCCTTTTATCTTTTTTATATTTTTATATTCCAATTATTATGGTGACCCTTCTTTTTGGAAAATGCAGTGGGTGTAGGATGTCTACACTAGTTCGTTGAGGCCCTACCCCTCATCCCTCTAGTATATTTCACCAGAGAAAGTGCGTGTGTGTTTATTTTTAACAATACAATCTAATCTTTTATAGGGAAAGCACATTATTTCTCTTAGCATTAAGACTTTAATTCCTCCTCTCCTTGCTAAACACTGTAATAAAGTTAACATTATTTCTCTAAGGAGATTTGATTCTTGTACCTAATATACCTTTTAAGAAGCTCCCAGGAGCTGAGAATGGCTCTGTGTGAGCTGTCTGAAACCAGCGGGGTAGCCTTAAACAGATTATTTCTGATTCTCAGCTTTCTCCTTTGATGGAAGCGGGCATGGAGCTCAGTAAACGCTGCCAAGAATCTTTAAGTTGTGGACCCATTTACATGTAAAAGCAGTTTAAGTAATTTGTCAATTTTTTTCTCATTCATTTAAGTTAGTGAAATACACACTTAGTGAAATACACATTTAGATTGATTCCCTCCACAACTATTTTGAAATGCAACCAGCTGTTTATGGGAAAAGATCGATTTGGTTGATGATCATATAGATCGGACAAGTCACATATTAACTATACTTTTCCTTTTTTGTCAGTGGCATTATATAGTCTAGGGTCATTCAACTGGTTAATTATTATGACATGGCATTTCTAAACTGTTTAAAAAACAAAGGTTGAAAAATGCTTTTAAGAGTTAGCAAGAGATCATTTTACCACAGTCTTTTGGGATCTAGAAGATAGAAACCCTGAGGAAGCCCTGTCACCTGAAGGAGTATAATGTCCCACTCTAATAATCAGCTAATGTGCCATGTGGGATTATTTAGCTAAGTGATATGCAGTCATTCTCTGTTCTGTGACACTCTAATGTCTGGAGCTGCAGTTGTTGTCATACTTTCCAGGTAACTATAGCAACAGACACTGTGCTGACAAGCTCTGTGTTCTACCCTTATCAGAGATGCGACCGTCTTGTCAACTACAATTAATTGGGATTTTTTCCTCCTGGATTTGTAAGGCAATTGACATCACCATTTCCATGGTGCAAATAAAGACATTTTGGATGTGGAAAAAGCCAGGCTTCATTTTAAAATCATGGCATTTACCCTGAAAAGCAGCTCAGGGAGGTAAATGCAAATGAGGAAGCATCAGTCTGGTCTTCCTTTCTCTTTTCAAAAAAAGGGCACTGTCGAGGCTTGTGTGTGTGAAATTGCAGCCTATGGTCCTAGACATACTCACGTGTGAAACCGCTCATTTTTTTCTTGCAATATTGAGAGAGAAAACATCCCAGAGAAAATTTTCGATAGTGAGACAATATTTTGGATCGCCCTCAAAATGGCTTTTTCTCAGCTTTTCTAATGAGCTGTTTGCAGTTTTATTTCTCCAGGGTTTGTGGTGAAAAGCGGTCAGATTATTTTGACTTTCAAACTCTACTTAATGGTATTTTGATGTGTCAAAACTCCTTAGGCAAGGGAATAGGGCTTCAGAAGAGCTCTGTGTTCTGGTATATTTAGTAGCATGGTAGGGTTACGAGAAAAGTTCATCTTGGGTGCCTCTTGTGAAAAGTTAAAAGGCCCCCAGAAAGAAATTTAAGCAGATTCTTAGCATGTATTGAGTACCCAAATGTGCCTTGAATAGAAATCTCACATTTATTTCCTCACTTAAGAATTTAGTATTTTATTAAGGTAAAAAGAACTCTTAAAATTACACTTGAACACTCACACACACACACATACGCACATATAAAAATTATATAAATTGTATAAATACATATGACATAATATAGTACTTTTGACCCAATAAGGTAATTAACAAATGATAAAAAGGAAAATGACTTTATTTCATTGCCTCTGAATAGAATTTGATGCAGAAGGAAAAAATAGAAGCACGGTTAGCAGATGTTTATATGATCTGATTGGGCTGTTACATCTAAGAATTTATTTTCCTCTGCTAATGTGACAGGCTATTTCATCACCTCTTCAAGGTAGGAGTTTTTTCAAGATGTTTGTTAGGATTTGGTTGGATTTTACCCAGCTGGGTTTTTGTTCCAGGAAATTCCTGGTAGGCCAGTGACTAATTAAAATCTTGAAATCTCAGGCTGTATTTCTCAAGTATAATCTGATTTCCCTGGAGCTTAGATCTACAGTGAGAAGAAATCAGGCATTGGGCCTCATCATAACCAGATTGATAGATACTCAGAAATGTCATTTGTTTCCTACTATAGAAATTTCCAGAAAGTGACCTTCTAGATTGGAAGCTGAAGAATGTTGGGTTTGAAGCTGGAAGACTTGGATTTGGACTTGGCCCTACCCCTCGCTCTCTGTGGGGTGGGACAGATTATATCATCTCTTCCTCATTTTCTAATCTCATATTGAAAAATGTTATAATCAGCTTAATTTAAGTATAAAATGAGATCAAGTGGGTACAAGATTTCTGTGAATTTAAAATGCTTTTGGAAAGCTCAGTATTTTGTAAAATTCACAAACTCATTATTGGGAAGAACTAGAAAATAGGACCTTGGGGAGTCAAATGGTTGGTACTGGTGTAGATTTTATTTTGTTTTTTACAATGCATTCTTGTGCAGGATACATGCAATGGAGACAAAGTTTATGAACCTTATTCCACGCTCCGCCAATAGTGGATTATGGGAAGAGTCTGGGAAGAAAGATCCCTATAGTCAGGCATGTTTAAGTACATTTTGATGATTTTGGTGTAACAATGTCTTGGGTGGAGTGACGTAGCTTCATAGGTTGGGCAAAGAGAATGATAATGACACTGACATTTTTTGAGCATTTACTATGTGACATGCACAGTGCAAAATACTTTATAGACATTCTGTTGTTTGTCACAACAAATCTATGCAGATGAGCTCCTACTACCCTAGTCTACATATAAAGAGACTGAATATTAGCAGGTAACCACATATTAACCTGTAACTAACTTGCTCCCGGGGTTCACCTGGAGAAAAATGGCAGAGCTAGCACATAAGCCCACCAGTTCCTCAAATAAACAAACTGTGAGTCTCGTTGAATGGACTAAAATTATAACTTGCTTTATATAAAATACATAATGTACTCATTATTTATTCATTTACTAATAATTAATAATTTCTGCAAGTTTCTGTGCTAGGGCCTGGGGGTATAAATGGGAGCATCTTGGCCACCTGCAACTTCTAGTCTACTGGAGAAGACTGATACATATGAAATAAATACTTAAATACAAATCGATTAATTTATTGATTAAATACAAGTGTGCTAAGTGTTGCACAGAGTGTACAGGGTGCTCTGAGAGCATGTACAGAGGATGGTAGGATAGCCAGAAGGATGGTCAGGCTTGTTTGAGGAAGTGACATTGAAGAGAATTCTTGGACCAGAATAGCCAGATGAGTACACATACAGGTGACCCTTGAACTACACTGGTTGGAACTGTGTGGGTCCACTTGTACATGGATTTTTTTTGTCAATAAATATATAGTCAACCCTCTATATCCTAGGGTTTTATACATATGGATTCAACCAACTGTGGATCGAAAACAGTATTTTTGTTTGGAATCTGCAGATGTGGAGGGCCAACTGAATACATTGTTCTATACTATTTTATATAAGGGATTTTGGCTTTTGTGGGGTGTCTTGGGACCAATCTCCCATGGATGCCAAGGGATAACTGTACATATAAGGAATCCCATCTCCCCTAATCCACATATTATAAACATTTCTTTAAAACTCAGCTCAAATGCTACCTGCTCACTGCTCTCCCAGCTGGACACGACTTCCTCCTCTGGAGTCCAATAATGATCCTATTAATAGTGAACATTAATTGTGTACCTACTATGTGCAGAATGTTCTAAGTGCTTTTAATGGATAATTCATTTAACCCTCACAACAACCTCTAGGTAGTTATTATTATTGTTACCATTTTGCAGGCAAGAAAACTGAGGGAGCTAAAATAACTTACTCGCAGCCACACAGAACAAGATTTAAACCCAGACAGTGCTGTGCAACCCCAGAAAGGATGGTCATAACCTCTTGGCTATGCAGGTTCTAGCTGTGCCTCTCTCATGGGACTTAGGTTTTCTAACTAGTATTAAATTAGTTTTTGGAGGTGTCATCTTCCTTATTGGACTGTAAGCTCTTTTTGATAGATATAATTCACATACAACAAAGTGAACAAATTTTAAGCTGCCCCTCCCACACAATTAAGCTATAAAACATTTTCACCACCTCTGAAAATTTCTTTGTGTCCCTTTGCAATCAATAGTCTCCACTCTCTACACCATTCCAGGGAACTGCTCTTCAGATTTATATTATCATAGGCAGTTTATTTTCTGATCTAGAGCTTTGTATAAATGGAACCATACAGTATGTACTCTTTTTCATCTAGTTTCTTTCACTCAACACAATGTTTTTGAGATTCATTTATTTATTTTTTTTTTGCTAGTAGTACTACATCTGTAAGTTCTTTAAGTGCAAGACGTGCCTACCTTTATATCCACCACTGTGCTTAAAACCAGAATATTAAAAGTGTTTATCAACAGGGATGACACAGGTACCCATCAGAACAGACACTGGCCAGAGAGCTGCGACAGGGTCCTGTGCTGGAGATTAACCCTTAGTCACTGGATTGCAGGAAAGTTGGGGTGCTGGAGGAGGGACCATAGGAATGGGGGGGTGGCTGTGGTGGTGATGGGGCACTTGGAGGCTCAGGGCAGTGGCTATTTACCAGCCAGTGTGGGAGTATTCACTGTTTTGACAACAGATGCCAGTGTACCAGTGTATACTGCTGAATATATCAGCTCTGCTTAGCAAAGTGTCCTATACAGAAAAGACAGTCAATGATACTTGTTTCTTGAATGGATGAATAGCTACACATAAAATGTAAATTGAGGATCTCTGCTTGTATTACTTAGACTTGCTCTGTCTTGCAAGTATCTCTGAATACTTTGGTTTTGTCAGCAGTTGTGTGATGTAGGTTATTAAAACAATTCCAGAGACGATATCTAGGTTGCAGCATTTGGTCCAAAGTTGATACCTATCATGGTATCAAAGACTGATGGTGACCCATCAATGCTTTAAAGTCTTGAGTCCTTAAATATGAACAGTTACACCTAGAACATCATGGAGAGGAGAGCTACTGGAGAAGAACGGGGACTTTAATAGAGTACCTGGCACATTGTATTATATGTGTTCAGAAGAGAAAGAGGTCATTGGGGATTGGAGTATCCAGCAGAGAGTTTCTGGAGAAAGGGGGTTGAAGGTAGACCATGAGGGTGGGTAGGTTTTAGATGAGAAGGTAAGAATAGTGGATAGCATGAATAATGAAAGGGCATGGGTCCAATAGAGGACTCCTGGTGCTCTTGCCTGCCCAGCATCCCTTCTTCCCTTTGGAAAACTCAACTACATTCTCTCTGTTGCTTTCAGGCTTGTAGGAAAGGCCAGTCAAGGAGCCCTGTCTTCCCAGGACAAAAACGTGGATGGGTGATCCAAGCTATGCTGGTAAGAAGCTCTCTTACTAGGATATCACGTGGAGTAATCAGAGGATTACGGTTGAAATGATGAATCTTGATGACCATACCCTGAATAGACTGTCCCTTGGTTCCTGCTATGAAGATCTCCAGAACTTCCCTGATTTTTTAATTTTCTGAAATTTTGGCCACTTTGCTTTTCCTTCATTACTGTGAGTTATTTTATAGCCTTCCCATATTTTTCTTTTTTTTTTTTTAACTTAATGTAGCCAGAGTCCATTTCTGTTGCTTGCAGCCAACAAGCCCTGCTCGATTTAGGTGGTTTCCAGCTTCTCAGCTCAGCCCCCACCAGTTCTTTTAGGATGCTCTGGCTGTTCAGTAGCTGATTACAGAATACTTTTGAGCATTTATTTTAGAGAATGGAATTCCTTACACTTTCCTTACGAGCAGATCTGTGGTCTCACTACTTGAGTCATAGACCAAGATGTCTGGAAATTGAATGTTTCTCTTTATGACTCAGTTTTAACTTTTGTTACACATGATCCCCTAAGAGATTGCACTCAGAAGTCTGCTGAGAAGATAATACACATAATCCTGTAGACTCTTGAGAGCAAAGATATTCTAACTTTTAAAAAAATGAAGATTTTTAACTCTATAACTGTAGCCAGTGGCTGGTGAGTGTGTGTGTTTTTCAGTTTTTCACTCACTTCATTTACTCATTTCTCTTGAAATAAAAGTAAATGTTTCCCTTTATCTTCCCAGTTCCCTTTATTGGGCTAAACTATTGCTGTGGTGTTGCCCTCCATTTTCTTTTCTTAACCTGCACTAACATTTCCACTAGGTTTATTTCTTGCTACTGACTTGGAACACTCCAGTATTTGCTTCTGATGAGTGCTAATTGAACTACACTCCTCATTTTTTCTCATGAATCCTGGGGAGAGTAACGTTTTTCTCCTCAAGGGAAAATGAAAACATGACAGAAGACCGAAGTAGCTATTATGTAAACAAGACAGGAACCATAGAACAGATTTCAGTGGCCTTTGTGCAAAAGGAAAGCAGACGGGAAAAGAGCAATTGAAATCCAAGGCTGGCCATGTGGACTAGTCTTTTTCAATGATAGCACGGCATGAGAAAAAAGGAGGGCCTCTCTCAAGAGGAAGTGCTCCACGTGGGTGGCTGAGCAAGTAGCTGCTGTCACAGTCCTCAATGGACTCACAATAAATGGGGGAGCAGCCCTACAGAAATGAAATATGGTACAAATTCAAAAGAATCTGTCTGAAAACGAATATGATTCTCAACAATTTTATTCTCTCTCAATGGTTGATAATGAGAATAAGTGCGCTTAAGAAACTGAGCACAAACTTGGGGAGTGAAATCTGCCCTCTGATATCAAGGCAAGTGCTGCATCCCTTGGTGCTTTGAAAATTATCCACCATGTCTCACTCCTGTCTACTCATACCATCACTGATCTTATCTGAGCTCTCATTATTCCTGGCATGATTTTCTAATGGTCTCTCTAATGATTTCTTCCTTCCTCAGCCTCTTCTCTCTGCTCTAACAATAAGCAAGACCTAGTTATATCCATCAGCTGCTGAAAGACCTTTGATGATGCTCATTAGTCCACAGGATCAAATTGGAGTCTTTACCATGGCAACAAGATTCTACCCAGGTGGGTTTCCACATGCCTTCCCAGCCTCCTCTCTTGCTACTCACTTCCCTCCTTCTCCTACACTGGTCTGCTTGCCATTCTATAAACTCATCAAGTACTTTAAAGCCTCTGTGACTTTGCTCATGCTTTTTCCATTTGGTCTTCTCCTCAAACTTCCTCCAGAGAAATCCCTTAAAGGCCAACATTAAATGTCACAGTCTCTGCCCAGTAGAATCTATTATCTTTTCCTCTGTGCACAATTGTCTTTCTATACATACCACACCTATGGTACATACATTGTATCAGTGCCATCCAATAGAAACAGAACATGAACCAAATATATAATTAAAATTTTCCAGTAGCCACATTAAAAAGGTAAATAAACATGCAAAATTAACGTTAATAATATATTTTACTTAACCCAATATATTCAAAACATCATTTCACTATGTAATCAGTATAAAACTTATTAATGAGATATAACACATTCTTTGAAATCTGATGTGTATTAAACACTTATAGCACAACTCAGTTTAGACTAAGTTCATTGCTAGTGCTCAACAGTGACATTTGGCCAGGGCTAATGCACTGGACAGTCAGCATTATAAGTCATTGTATACTTGTCTGTCCTCTGGTTCAGAGTTGCATTTCCTGAGGAGTATTCATTATTCATTTTTTGAAATCTGATATATAGTTTCATGCAGTGGACATAGCAGCTGAGTAAATGTGTGCTGAATGGATAAATAATTTTTAAAGGTCTTGGAAAACTATGAATGCTAGGACCACAAATGAACTATTATATATATTTCCCCCTTTTTTTGGGGGGTGTCAAATTCCCTTGGTGGTCTCAGGGCAGGTTATAAAATAATGTTCACTGATTCCCTTAAATCAATTGCCAAATAGTTAGTGGGGTAGGACATAACAGAAATGACCTAAAAGGAAGATTAGTTGCACTGTTCTAATTGAATTTGACTATTGTAAAACTATCATAATAGTTGGAATATACTATGCCTACAAATGGTTACATTGTAACTGCACACCTTTTGGGTATTTTTCTCTTGACATTGACCTAGATGCATCAATCATGCACGCATGATATAATCAATCACAGAAGGAATCCCTGAATATGTTCAGAGAAGAAGGAAGTGAAAGGGAAAAGAATTTGGTTAAATCCAATGTTACTTGATTACTATGTTCTCTGAATTCCTACAGTGTTTACAACCCATACCAGGTGGCATGTATATACTATGGGTATAGGGTTACAGGAGAACCTGTGGGATTGTTGAGAGCAATGGTTACACACCCCTGGCAAAGAGCCTGTTCTTTAATCTTACACTGTTACAGCCTCAGTATCACAGGGACTCTTGGGACTTTGGGATGAAATTACACAATATAAAGTACTGTAACATGCATCTGATGTATTATAAACAACATCTCTTCTTGCCAGAATAAAGTCCTTGAGAACCATTCAATGACTCAAAATACAAATGATGATTGTGTCTAAAAACATCCAAAACACATGGTTTTGCATGCCTTAGCTAAAACAAAATCCCTAGTTTCTGTCCACTAGAAGATAACATTCTGGTGAGACTCTTATCATGTCTGTCACCATATTCACCATTCCAGATCATTTTGACTTTTCAAGTATTCACGTGCTTTCAATCTGTCTTATCATCCATCCATTCATTCAAAAATTTGTGTCAAACTATTAATGCCATCACTTGCATTATGATTCATATTGGCTATGGAAACTAGGAAAACCATTCTAGCTAATATTTTGGAGGATGTCTTTTATTTTGCAACATATAGACATGGCTGTAAGTAATTACACTTATGCTATAAAAGCATCGATAACTGTCATCAAAGTAAAATCAGTTAAAAAAAAGTAAAAAGAGGCAACAACATTAAGACTTTAGCTCCCTTCTTTCTTCTCTCCATGGAAGAAACTCCTGGCTGCTGAGAGCAGGCACAGAGAGAGGCTTGTTGGAGAGTATCGAGTCTTGTGGGACAGTCTTGCCTCCAGCTCTGTAAAAATATAATTCCCTTGGTATATCTCAAGACCCAACCGAGCAAACTCTTTCATATGCTGGAGAAGGGACTAGCCAAACATAGAATCAACATAGAATCATAGAAACATAGGGTCAATTGTCAGACCCCTTTAAATCTAACCATTACAGCAATAATGTAGTCAACATTTTAAAGTTTAAAAGTTCAGGTTGAGCCCAATTGTTTGAAGCATGTATGTTTTAGTATGTCTTTTTTCTCTAGACTTAGACATTGATAATGAGAATAAAATTATGTCTAAATAAAACAAAATCTAAAGGTGATGGAGATGAGGTGCTTTAAGGGAGTGTCACACATGTTCTACCTGCCAGGAAAACTCTCCTGGTTTTTTTGAGAAATGCTGCACTTTCTATAGTGTGTGTCTGCTTTGTTGTTGTCCTTCTCCAGGACATTCCATCCATGTGGTGTTGAGTGGAGGTGGAGAGTAAGGCTCTGGTGTCAGACAGACCTGGGCTGGGTAAGTGGCTTCACCACCTGCTGACTCTGGGATTTGGGGGACAATAATACTACTCGTTCAACAACGATGCCTTTTCTTTATATCATGCTTTATCCTTTTTCAATTGTGTGTACACATACAAACTCAAATTCAAGGTCAACATTCAAACTTTGAAACATTTTTAGGAGATGTGATCAATGGCACATTTAGTTTAGTTATTTATTGAGTTTTTTCCCCAATAGTGTAACAAGGGGAAAAATTCTACTACCTTATTGCATGCTTTCAACTTTGAACTATTTATTAGACCAACTGGCAGAATTGTTGGCATGGCTAATTTGGAACAGCATAAAACCAAAACAGTTTTTATTTGGGGTTCTCTTTGACTTGGGTAATTTCCAGTATGTCACCTCACCCTGCAGTCAAGGTCAAGTATCGAAGGAAATAATAATGTGTCCCCAATTTTAGGAAAGCTAATAACAAAATCAAAACTTACTAAGCAAATGAAATGGGGGGGGCGTGGTTTCTTCTGAAAACAGAAATATTTAGATTAAGATTTATTCCTGGGTTCCTTTAAGTCAAGCATTCTCAGCAGAACCAGTTCTGCCCTCTAGGGAGCATATTGAGTGTCACAATAATTAAAGTATGTCACTGGCATTTGGCAGGGGGAAGCTGGTGGTGCCTGAATTGGCTCAAAGCCCAATAGACCTGCACAGATGAATTGTCTCTTGGCCTTCGTAATTATCAAATGCCCAATGGGACATCTGTGCAGGTGGAAAACCTGTTTTTAATAAACTGAGCCTAGAGTTTAACTCTGTTTTACATATAAACATAATGTTGGTTTTGTTGGGGTGGGGCATGGTTTTAATAACATATGATACATTTTACGGGGAGGCATTACTTTGAAAATTGAGGGAGGATTGTACTACTTTGTTTTGTTTAGAAGCTTACCAAGTATTGGTCGCTGTGATGGACTGAATTTACATCCCCTCCTTCAACTCATATGTTGAATCCCAATCCCCAGTACTCAGAATGTGACTGTATTTGGAGATGAGGCCTGTAAAGAGGTAACTAAGTGAAAATGCAGTCAACAGAGTGGGCCCTAGTCCAATAGGACCGATGTCCTCATAAGAGGAGCAGATTAGGACACAGACACATGGAGGAAAGACACAAGGAGAAGGTGGCCAAAGAGAGAGGCCTCAGAAGCAATCAAACCTGTCGACACTTTGATCTTGGCCTCTAGACTTTGATTTCTAGACTTTGGACTTTTAGCCTCTAAAGTTGCAAGAAAATGGCTTTCTGTTGTTTAAACCATCTCGGCTGTGGTGTTTTGTTATGGCAGCCCTAGCAAGCTAATACAGTTGCTTTATTTTTGAAAAATTACACCAGTGATGTTAAAGCTGCTTATTGCGTTTGAGTCCCCAATACAACACATTCGTGTCAGTCTGCATTTGTGACTGTAACGTTCATGGTGATTCTACATATATTGCAAGTATTTGACTACATTATACATAATATTGTTGTGTATTAGCAATTTTCTTAATGACATTCCTATTATTACATTATAAATTACCCTTTATGTATTTTACCTTTAATGGAGTGAGACATTTTTGGAAATTATGTGTATAGGCAAATTATATTACCTATAAATTTTAATGCAGAATGTAAAGAATACATTTAAAAATATTTATTATACGTGGCTGGGGGGGTGGTCAAAATGGATGAAGGTGAGCAAAAGGTACAAACTCCCACTTATAATATGAATATGTAATGGAATGGAATGTATAGCATGGTCACTATGGTTAATAACTCTGTTGTATATATTTGGAAGTTGCTAAGAGATTAGATCTTAAAAGTTCTTATCACAAGAAAAAATGTAACTGTGTGGTGATGGATATTAACTAGACTTATTGTGATGATCATTTCACAATAATACAAATACCAAATCATTTTGTTGTACCCCTGAAATGAATGTAATGTTATATGTCAGTTACATATCAATAAAAAATAAAATAAAAAATGTTTATGACCAAAAGCTGGCATTGTGTTTGCTGAGGTTGAGATGTGAGCATCACTTGAAGTAAGTTTTAAGTATGGTTTAAATTTTGCATGTCTAAAGCAGTGGTTCTTCAGCTTGGGTTTGTGTTGTCAAGAATTCAGTGCCTTGGTTCCACTCTGAGAGATTCTTCTCTGGTTGAAGTGTTGTCTGGGCATCAGGAATTGCAGAAAGCTCCCTAGGTGATTCTAGTGTGTAAGCAGGGTTAAAAACCACGGTGGTGGGTTGAAAATATGTTTGCAAATTCTTCGATATTCTTTCTATCAAAAGGTGGATCTAATTTCCCTTGAATGTGGGTCCTCTGGGTGACTGGCTTTGAACTGGCAGAATGCAGGAAGTATTGTCACACAACTGCTAAGGCTAGATGATTAAAGGTGACACAGCATCCACCTGGCGCTAGGTCTCTCTCTCTGTTCCCCATCTCTCTCCCCTACCCCCGTGCCTTTAGAGCCCTGAGCAGCCATTCAAGAAGAACACCTACCCTGAAGCCACCATGCGAAAGGGATCGTGTGGAGAGACCACCTAGGGGTAGAGAGAGCTGTCTAAGGAGTGCCAGAGAGTCACCCCCAACTGTTTGGTTCTTCCCTGCTCGATACCCATTGTGTGAGTAGGAAACGCTTCCAGATGATCTCTGAGTACCATCTTGGAGAGACCTCAAGCAGAGGGCGCCGCCTAGTGGAGCCCAGACAACTCGCACCACGTGATGGTTATTGCATTAGGCCACTGTTTGGGATGGCTTGGTATGTAGTGATGGAAAACTGGAACAAGCTTTGTTGGTATTTGCAAAACCTTTTTTGATGGAATTCGAGTTGCTCTGTGCCCTCGCCTTGTTCTCCAGGTCATGCTGGGATGGGAGACAGCCACTGTTCGCTCTGGCAAGACCACTTGAGCCAGCTGGACTCATGCCTTCCCATGGAGGTCTCACCTATTTCTAACTTATAGGGGGGAGGAGAGGCAGTTGTCAGTCCAATACAGGAACATTCTGACCAACTCTGAAGGAATACACTGTAGGATTATCTGGATTAAAAGAACAACAGAGTAGAGAAGCCTGTATTTGCTTTGCTGCCTGATTAGTTCATGTCTTATGCTCTGCATTTCCAAGGGTTCTTTAAAAAATTTTCTTTCTCCCACAAATGTCTGGGATATTGGATGAATACCAGCTAGTCTGATTCTAGGCAGATAAGGACCGGAGTTTTCTCTCCCCTCCGAAGATCTTGCTGCAAGTTGCCCAGTGCTAACACAAGCAAAGGGTAATGGGCAGGCCATGGTTGTCCCCAACACAGTCAGAGAAGGACAGTCCTGGTTCACAAGCAGGCCCAGAGTGCCCTGGCTGAATCCTGTCAGAAGAAACGTGGCAATGCACCAAATGTCGTAAGTCTGTGGTCTTCCCTTGAGCAGTCAACCTAGAAGACAGGATGAACAAATACTATAATGATGGATGATGCACCTTGTCTTTTTTGAAAGCTCTTTTCTCAGCTGACTTCCATGTATTTCCTTTCCAAAGGTAGCTCTGTACAATGATCTCTTCCTCACCCAGAGTCTGGTTACAGCCAAGCTGAGCAGGAGGTTGGGAGTTTGGGAGTTAATGGTTTTTTAAAACATGATGCGTCTTTTTGATTGAGTCCTTGGAAGTCGAGCACTCAGGTTCACTTACAACATTTCTGGGGTGTTTGGGCTTCACACAAGCCCTCCCTAACTTGTGTTTTTCCTCACAGAAGCTAATCTTCTGGAGAGGCCAGCGATGCAAAGAATTGTGGTTACTCAGACAATGAGACTGCCTGGGTACAAGATTCCTGTCTTCCGAGAAGACATTTGCAGAGGGCCCTGGAAGGAGGTGATCATCTTTGTAAGGGTCTGAAATAGTCTTCTCTGGACTGAATATGAAGCAGGATAGCTGCGAATCAAAACTTCACTAATAGGTGAAGGAAACCAATGATTTGTGGAGGATGGAAGCTGCAGGCGAGGGTAGGAATATTTGCCTGGGGCTTTTGGAGGGGAAAGGAAGAGCGTGCAATAACCTTTGCCTAAGACTCACTGTTGCTGAAACCTCTCAGGGTGGCCAGCTGTGGCTCTGAGCCATGCCCAGTGACATGGATGGGCATTGAGACAAAATCATCTTGAGGACAGAAAGAGACGTGACCACTCAGGGGGTGGGAGGGATGGTGCTGGGGAGCAAGCAGGCTCTGGAATGAGTCTGGTGAATTTCAGGACTGACGCTGGGAGCTGAGGTGTGGAACTCGGTATTGAACTTCCTGCTATGTGGGCTGTATGTGGGAGCTAGGCCTTTGTTTGCAGTCTCCACAGAGAACCAGCACACTATTTCCTTGACATTTGTATAGTACCCACAATTTACAAAATGATTTTAAGTCAACGTTTCTACTTGGGTCTCACAAAAATTTGTTGATGCTGGCAGAGCAAGTAGTATGCCGTGTTCCTATTTACAGGTCAGAAAACCCATCAAGTTCACCCAGGGAGAAAGCAGTTGTCTACTACTAATAGCTGACTCTTACTGCGTACTTACAATGTGCCAGGCACCGTTGCAAGCATTTTACCTTATTCATTCATGTTATCCTCCTTCCAATGTTACTGGTGCTATTGTATCCCCTGTTTTACAGAGGCAGAAACGGAAGCACTGAGGAGTGTCACCCAGGAGAGCCCCGATTTGAAGCCCTTGTCGTGACACAAGAGGTCCTGCCCTGTATGTTGAGAGGTGGTCTCTGCTGACTGCCCTTGAGAATCCTGCATCCGTGGCTGTTATTTACACATAAATGTGACCCTTGCGTGATATTCTGGGCATGATGCCTTCGGCTAGTGAGGGAAAACTAGGGTGAGATGAAGTCAGTGTCCATTTACTGCTGACTGTACCATTTTTCAAATATTTGTAACAAGAATTTGAATAAGGGAGGAACGCATCAGGCTCCAAGCCTGGGATTCATATCTCCTCTTTCCATTTTCATGCTGTGCTACGTGAATAGCCTGGTAATGTCACCGAAGGAAAAGATCTTGATTCCTTCCATTTAGTCTCAATCTCTTTTGCCAGACAGAACACGCTGGGATCAGCATGACAAAAGAGGTTATAATGAGTATTTTCAGAGTTTCTAGACCAAAGAGCAAGAGCTTTAGGAAGGTGCTTGCTGCGATGAAATGATAGGATGGAAAAAGGGACATTAGTTCTGGGGTTCAGCCCCCTGACCTGCTGGGATGTCAGTGTGGCATAAGGCCAAAACAAGGACTCCGAGCCAAAACGCCAGGATTCAAATGACGGCAAGTTAATGAGCCTCTATGAGAGCCTCAGTTTCTAATCTGTGTATTGGGACAATGCTGTCATATCCTGTAGGACTGGGGGAGGAGTAAATGACAGAATGCATGCCAAACCCGAGTGCCTGACATATAGAAAGCTACTCTGTGGTCTTCATTACGTCAGGGTTTCTCAACCTCTGCCCCACTGACATTTGGGCCGGGCTGATTCTCTGTTGTTGGAGGCTGTCCCGTGCATTGCAGGGTGCTCTATTTCATAGATGAGGAGACAGCCCCAGTAATTCTGCCTGGTGGTGCCATTACTTTTTCATTTTATATATAAGGAAGCTGATGGGTGATTGACAGAGGAGGCAGGCTTACTGGGACTGCGTACTCGCTGACCCCAAGGAGTGGCTTTCTGTTCCTATGGCCTTGGCCCACCTAGCCACTAAATGTGTCTCTACACCACTCCCCAGATGTGCACCATCTGTTCTTGTCAAGTGAGGCCTCTCCACTGGCTTTGGTTCTATTACGGACTGAATGTTTGTGCGTCTCCACAATTCATATGTTGAAAGCCTTTACTCAATGTTATGGTATTAGGCGGTGGGCACTCTGGGATGTGATTAGGCCGTGAAAGTGGAACCGTCATGAATGGGGAACATTCATGAAGTGCCCTTATATGAAGAGACCTCAGAGAGCTCTCTCACCCCTTCTGCCATGTGAGGACACAGTAAGAAGACAGCTGTCTGCAATCTGGAAGAGGGCCCTCACTCGACCAACTGGGCACCCTGATTTCAGACTTCTAGCCTCCAGAACTGCGAGAAATAGATTTCAGTTCTGTTGTTTGTAACCCACCCAGTCTATTATATCTCCTTGCTCAGCTCTGCCCCCCTTTTCTACTTTTCTGTAGATCCACATCCCTTTGGTCACATGAGGCCTTCCTAAACCCACAGCATCTTTGCATGGTTATCTGTTCTGCCTGTGGCAATGATTATCTATCTTACCACTTTCAAGAGGGACTCATACCAGCTTCCACCTTAAATTCTGTCTTGGATGTGGATCCTTTCTCTCTAGCTGAGTTGCAAGCTGCCTCATACCTCTTTCAGGGTTTATAATAATAATAATAATAATAATAGTAATAATAATAATAGTAATAGTGGCTTACATTTGTCTAACAGGTTACTGTTTACAAGCATGCCTTATTAAATGGAGGATAGAGAAGATTCATTTTGCCAGTGTAGCCTCAGACTGAGGAAGCTGAGCCAGGGCCTCACAACCTTGGGACACCCCCTGGCCTGCTGGAGGAAGCCAATGAGTGATGGACAGAGGAGGCAGGTCAGCTGCTCTGAAGAGCTCTGCAATGCTGCAACAGGGAGTTGTCCCAGAGGCCTGAATCAACTGACTTAAGGTATTTGGGAAGGGGCCAGACAATCCCTCTGGCAGGCATGGAGGCTTGTTTCTCTAGGTCAGTATTTTAGAAGTTTGCCCACCACGACTTCCTGGAGCATTACAGTCATGCCATGGGAGACATGGGAGGTTAAGCTGTGTGGTCCAACACACCACTTAGAAGATTGAAGAGCGAGGCTGTGAACACAAGTCCACTTATCATTCCTGACTATGCTCTTTCTGCTACCAGTGCTACATGAAGACGATGCATCTGGGCTGGTGGGCAAAAATCTAGATTCATGCTCCATCTATGAAGCTACATTTTTGCTACTCACCCCTAGTAATACCAGTATAGGTATTCCACCCATCACACTCCCTTTCAGAAACCACTTTCTAGCCCAAGTTGCCTCACAGACATGACTGCGTAGATCTCTAAAGTACTTTCCAGTTTATAAAGTTCCAGGACATATATGTCCTCATCTGTGAAATGAGGCTGTTGGTACAGAATGGAGATGGTCTCCAGGAACCCTTCCATCTCTGTACACCATGACCCTGGGTGTTTACAGTGGAGGCGGCTGCACAAATTGACCTCAGAACCAGAAGATAAGTGTCTGTGGATACGCTCCCAATGTAGGCAGGGAAGTCTGAGAGGGAGCTTGCATAAACACATCTAGAGAAGAAGCAGTGCGAGCAACGGCCCATTGCCTGTAAAGAGCACTGGCCTGGGAGTCTGGAGACAATTTCCAGTCCTAGCGCAATAGAGATAGGCATGCGACTGTACCTCAGTTTCTTTCTTGGTAATGAAAATGTATTGACCAGATAAATTGTTTTCGTATGATCTTTGGAACCCAAGGGTTTGGCAGAGGAGCTCTAGGGGGCGCCAGAGAGAAAG
The DNA here is from genome assembly GCF_964194185.1 of Rhinolophus hipposideros. Taxonomy (NCBI): domain Eukaryota; kingdom Metazoa; phylum Chordata; class Mammalia; order Chiroptera; family Rhinolophidae; genus Rhinolophus; species Rhinolophus hipposideros. The sequence continues at coordinate 88,303,676 of NC_138052.1, forward strand.
GGAGCAGTGGTGGAGATGCTCTGGGACCCCCAACCCTGTTTCCATTGCAGCAGCTCAGAATTTGCCTACTTGCTTTATTTGGAGAGCTTATCTCTGTAAGCTCTCTTTAGAAATATGGGCTCCAGTGTTAAAAAAATGTTTGAAAAGCACTGGGCTTTGCTACAAGGCAGGCTGAAGCTTCAAGTCTCTAAGGCTAGTGTCTCTGAACACCCGGAACAAACTTTTGGTGATTCATCTGAATTTAAATGCAAATAAACACATCATAAGCATTTAATTCATTGGTCCTACTTCTCTGCAACTAAGAATCCCTAGTTCAGGTGAGCAGATGGGGGTTGAATAGTAAATATTGGCCCTAGTTAGGGCCCATATTTAATTTAAATAAACACAGCTGATCAAACAGAGGGCTTTAAGCTAGGGCTATATTTATGTAGCCATTTCCTCAGTGGGTTATGTGCCAAATTAATTCAATGGCTTTTTGACTTTTTTCCTTCTGATCTTAATTGTGACCTGTTTGACGAAGTCAATGGAACCAAATGAAAACTGCAGACATGAAACTCTGGGGAACCTTTTTTGTAAAGGGCATTTCTAGCTAAGCTTTTCATTATTTTGTGAGGGTAAAACAGAGGGTTTAAGGGACTTCCAGAAATTTAAAACAGAATGACTTGTGTATCTAATATTCTCCACATTCTTTATCCCACTTAAGAAAGGGTGGAAATCATTTTGGGGTTGTTATGGAGACAGTCTGGGTGCTGTATATTGGGCAAGTCAGAAGAATCATCCCTAGTGGTTATTGCGGGTTTTTCCTGGGGCTGATCTGACTTGGATCATTGCTGTTTTTTAGGAAGGCACTGATGTCACCACCTTGGGAACTGCAATCTCATCATTTAAGTAACAAACAGAACATGCAGACAGGGTCTCCGTGCAATTTACTGGCTTGGGATATAGTTTTATGTTTTTGAGATGCTTCTCATTTGATCCATGTGTTAGTAATAATGCAAGCTGCTGTGACAGCGGAACTCCTAAACCTCAGCATCTTAACACGACAGAAGTTATTGCTCACTCAGATAAAGTTTAAAGTGGGTTTGATGAGAACTGCCCCTCCTAAGTGTAGAATAGACCGGGGACATTGTCCTGGATTGGCAGCCACTTCCCAATGAAAATGATACAATTGAAAGAAAGCACAAGTTTTGGGGGACAGCTAGTTATCTTCGCCACAACTAGCAACAATAAACTAAGGATTGTTGGATAATTGTCAACTAAGCATGCCATTTTGACCTCTTCAATCCCAAAGAGTCAAGTTGTGGTAGTATTGACCTTAGGTAAAGCAGGAGGAGAAAAATGCCTAAGGTAAGGGTACATTCCGAGGCTTGTAAAAATGTCCCATCCTGGTACCGAGGACAAAAACTCATCTGTGTGAGCTGCATAAAGAACGTTCCCAAGCAGAGGTCAATGTCTCCCCTGTAGGTCCAAGGAATTCATTCCTTCATCTGTGCCTCAGAGATTTTTTGTAGAAAGACATTATTGGATTAGATTATCTCTAATACCTATATTCTGGCAATGTAAGTTTCTTAGATTCTTAAAATCATTGAAATGAATATGTCTGGGTTTGGTGTGATTAGTCACTGTTCTCCCATAATGGCATAGACAAAAGTGGTCTGGAAATTAGTCAGAGGAAATAAGGAGCTAAATGTTTGCTTTTTTAAATGAGTCTTGCCCGTGTTTCCAAATATTTAAATATAAAATATGTATCATTTAACCACAACTTCAATGCTAAGAGCAAACACAAAGCAGATGGTTAGATGGATCTTACAGTTTTAATCCCAAACAACCTACACATGCAATTTTCAAATAAGAATAAGCCTTTAAGTTTCTAATTAAGTTTCCACAAATATGAATTTTTCTCTCCTTCTTCCGCTCCCCCTCCACTCCGGTTCAAGCCATTGTTTCTCAGTCTAGTCGTGTAGGACACAGCTCCCTGGCCCATGTGGTATTATGAGCCTTGTGCTCCCCCCAGCTGAGGCAGTTTGTCGCCAGTTGTCGGTCAGCCGCTCACAACAACTCATGGCAGCTCTTGCTGGCTGCCTGACGCTCAAGATGACTGCCAGCCGCTCACACTGGCCACCGGCCACTCATGCGGCACACGGTAGCTTGCAGCAGCACTCAGCAGCCCGTTGCAGCTCATGGCAGCCCACGGCAGCCCACGGCAACTCACGCCAACCTCTGGCTGCTCATGGCAGCCCAGCTCCCAGGGGAGCCGTTGTTCACAGTCTTAGCAGTAGAGGGTGCAGCTCACTGGCCCATGAGGGATTCGAACAGGCGACTTTGGCATTAGGAGCATGGCACTCCAACCACCTGAGCCACTGGCCCGGCCCCAAATATGAATTTTAAGAATTATTGTTTGATCTGTTTCAAATTTTTCTAAGGATGAATTTTCTCTCCCACGACTTCATGTCCTTGTTGGTTTTTAAAAAGACACATATTCGAAAAGGTGCAGATTTGGTGAGGTTCCCTCTTGAGTCACTGTCCATAATGGCATTTGATACTAATCTATTGGACCAATACAGTTAGTTGTTCATTCTGGCACCAGGAAAGCAGCTTTTCGTCAAAAAGGACCTTCCCAGCTTGCTTCGTCACTGTTCACAGGACTTCGGGTTTGTAAATGCAGAAAAACATCTATGTTTTGGTGCTGAAGTGTCAACTAATGTGAGTTAAAACAGAAGGGAAGATTTAAAATGGCCACTGTTGACAAATACTATGATGCTCTCTGCAGTTATTTGTGTGTCTCTTCCATGAGACAGTGAGAAGGGCCATACGTCACGCAGCGGCAGGCAGAAATCAGGACGACAGTGGGTGGATCCTGGGAGACAGTTTCCTGTCTACCCTAAGAACAACTGGTTTTGTTCCTACAATTTATCTTTATTTACGTGTTGTTTGATTTCTCAAGTTCCCCACTCTCTGGATTTCTAAAGGAAGGACTTTTAAAGGAAATCCTCCTTATTTCAAATGGCATTATGATGCAGGAAATCAGCAGAGTATTGGGCTCAGGGTCACCAGGGCTTAATTTGGGGGTTTGCTACCTGATAGCTCTGAGAACATAGGTTCTTTGTGTCTTAGTTATCTCTTTTGTAAGATGGGTCATTGTCATGATTAAATATGAAAAGCACTTGACACATGATATTAAGTTGGTGCAAAAGTAATTGCGGTTTAAAAGGTTAAAAATAATTGCAAAAACCACAATTACTTTTGCACCAACTCAGTAATAATCCTATCTATTTCTATCTATCCTCTCTCTCTCTCTCTCCCTCTCTCTCTCATAGATCTATCATCTATCTATCTAATCTAGCTATCCTCTCCCTCCCATATATATATATTATATTATATATAATATATATTTTATATATATGTAAAATATGGGTCATATATAGATCAATATACACTGAGAAGACAGAAGAGAGACGGAGAGGAAGAAAGAGGCAGTGCAAGAAGTGTTTCAGTTCTTTTGTGGTAACTCTGACTTAGTTATTTTTGGTTATAAACTATTTCAGGTATGCAAAAACATACAATAATAATGTAGCAAACACACATATGTTCACCGTCCAGCTTAAGAAACAGAACCATAGAAAGTCAATTGAAGCTGCCTTCATCTCTTCTTCTAGTCTCTGTTCCTTTCTTTCCTCCCTCTTCCCTTCTCCCCAGAAGTAGCCACCAGCTTGTTTGGGTGATCAGTACCTGTGTGCAAGTGTTTATACTTTTTCTATTATGTCGGTATCCACAAACAGCTTATAGTATTGTTTTTCATGCTTTTAAACTTTAGATACATGATATAACACTGTATGTATATTTCTGCAATTTGCTTTCTATGTCTAATATTACATTTTTGAGATTTGTGTGTTGAAATGTGCACCGCTCGCGCACTCATTTTAACTACTGTGGACTATTCCACGTATTTTCCTTTTATTTCCTGGTCAAGTGTCTTTTTCCAGCCTTCCCTCCTCCTGCCCTGTTTTATTCCGTTTGTTCTTCTCTTCAATTTCTCTCCCCGTGTTCCACCCAATGAGATCTACATTGGCAAAAGAGGACCAAAAAAAACATCCTTGGTTTGTGGCTGGCCAATGAGAGAAGTCTTTGTTCTGATCTCTATGATGGAGAGGCGGCATTCTGATATGGCTTAAAAAACGCATTATTAACATATCAGGCATAAAAACATTCTACCAAATAACATATGCAAACGATCTCCTCACCCTCGGGTAGAGATCCGATGGCTATGGTGTACATTGTATGGCAACAAAAAACAATGCTTGAACAGCTTTCTCGAAATGCCCTTCTTTGCTAGAACAAACTCTTCTAACAGTTCTTAGGGTGCTTTGTTCTGCTGTCTCCCCCTCTCCTCTTTGCTTGAAGGAAAGAAGGGAGATAGAACTCAATCACATGTTGTTTCCTTTATAATCTTTAAAAAAGTATTACATTTGATGCATCTTAAAATGGTGATGTACATATATGTTATAAAGAAAATAACATAATTAACATTCATGAAACTAACTATCAACCTCAACCTGATATCTAGAATATCACAATTTACATCAATCCATAGTCTCCAGGGTGTGACATCCTGGAGTTGAAGATATCATTTACAGCATTTCTTAGCTCTAGTCTTGAGCATCTGTACTTTGTAAGTGTTAGCAAGTAGGTGAACGAGGAACCATTCTTTGTTTGCCTGAAATTGTAATTGCAGGGGATTGGACACGAACCCAGTTAATGACATTAGAAATTTAGATCTGTAAAGATACATTTAGGTGTCTGTTTAATTCATTTCCTCTCTTTGAGCCTTAGTTGTCTTGTGTGTAAATGGAAAGAACTGCATTGCATGATCTCTGAGGTCCCTTCTGTCTGTTGAGTAAGACACATGCTTCTGTTAGGTCTCCGTAGCTCCACTAAGGTAGTACTGGTCTGCAGACAATTTGCACTCAACTGCTGCAGGGATGAAAGCATCACCGAGCTACTGTGTCCCCTTCCAGAATGTCCTTCCTTGGTGCCCTGAGAGGGGGTGGCTGAGTTTCACTGTTTTTCCTGAGAATTCCAGGGATTTATGTCTTTCTTTCCTGAGAATGAATCATGGAATCGTCCCTCTGGATGTCGTCCAAATCTCAGACCAATCCAAGTCATTCATTGTATTTGAACTCAGATTTCTTCCCCCATCACAAGCCCCATCCCCATGTCTAGTTACTGAGTCAAAATTAGGACCCCTTTCAGACTATGAGTATGCTGAAAAAGAGGAAGATGAGCTTTGGTGGGGGTAGACAGCGGGTGAATGCTGACTTCAAATATTGGTGGCTGTCATGTTGAAGATGGAAGAAAATATTCTAAGATAGTCACAAGAGGGAAGCTATGACTAAAGGTCAGGGACTACAGGGACACAGTTTTAGGCTGATCTAAGAACTTTCTGACAATTCCAGCCATCTTGTGAGGAAGATCTTTGTCCTTTGTCTTGTGAGAAAGGTGTCAAACACTGAGTCATTGACTAGGTCAGTAAATATATAATATGAGTCTACTCGGGCTCTGGATTGGTTCTGTGGGGGAAACAAACATGAATAAGATTGTGCCCCATAGTCAGGAGCTTACAGCCTGGTGGACACGTACCACATTCTAGTAGTTAGATGCCCATCTTTGGAGCCATCAGTCAGCCAAAAGCAAAGCATTTTGGAGAGTGGAGTGTGGGGGTGTCTCCTGAGGTTGAGGGAAGGGAAGTGGTTTTGGGGGTGGCATGTGGTCCTGGCACTAGAATTAAGCCTTGAAAGTAGAGAGTAGGTGAAGATGTGGGTGGGAGGAGACAGTGCTCCAGAGTGGACAGTTTGGGGACCAGACCAACAGCAGCTCAGAGAACTTTCTATCTCAGAGAACTAACTATTGAAGAACTTTCTGCACAATATGGGGCAGATTACATGAATAGGCTGTTGGGCACTTGCATCCAAAGGAAACACGTCATTTCTCTTCCAAGCGAGCACATCCTTCCAACTTCACTCTTCATGCAGGACAGCAAACTTTAATGTGTCCTTTGACCTTCTTCCTGTCTTCCCACATCTCTTGGGATGCCCTAGTGTGCCCCAGTCCTGCCTCCAGGTGGGTGGATCAGATTCTTCCTACACCTGCATCACACCACCCAGCTCCAGGTACACAGTGGGGGAGGGAGGTAGCTTGTGGAGGCCTCACTGACTGGCTCAGTGGTTTGGAAATAAGTTCTCCAGGTGCAGATTGCAATTACTCCTCTCACCACAAGGCGTGTGAGATGCTAGCGAGGTCTAAATGCAAAGGGCAGCCTATGTCTGAGCTCCTACGGTGTTGGATTGACCCTCAGTGCCCCTCAGCTCCTCCACTTGGCACTCACGTGGCAGAATGCCCTTCACTGCTTCTCACAGGGGCTTGGTCCTCTGCCCAGATGTTTTCTATGGCACTGGCCAGGGCCCAAGTGCTGGAAAGGGTGTCTAGGAGCCCAGACATCCAGACCCTGGTTCCTCAGTTTCCTTCTCTCTAAGCCCAGATGCTGCAGGACACATTTGTCCTCTCCCATATTTCGGAGTGCTTCCCTTCCATGCCCTAAAGGTGATGCTCTCATACCACACACTTATCCATTTTAGGGGGAGAGTGGTGGGTAGGAAATGACTGTCATTACCCTGAAGATGATTTCAGAGAAAGAAAAAACCAAGTGCAGTGTGAGCTGCTCGTGCCACAGCCCACAGTGTCATTCACATCCAGTGCCTCTTTCTCTTCGCACTGATGCCACTCCAGCTGTCTTCCCAGAAGTAGAGCAATAGCCTTCCAGCCTATTTCTGTTTTCCATTCCTTGCTGGTCTGGGCCACGCTTCCTGCCTGTGACTGAATATTAGGAGCATCGAGTTCTTGCCAGCTCCAGAATGAGCCCTGGACCATTCCCACTAGGTTTTCTAGCTGCCCATGCTCTAAAGGCATGTTGACCCATGATGGGTGAGGAGCTAAGAATGTCTGAATGTGGGTGACCTATCCAATCCAGCCCTAAACCCTGTGCTACACTCTGGACAAGCCACCACTCTCAGATCTTCCTGCCCTGTTAACGAACCTAGATCCCACATCTTTTCCAAATTTACCCACACTTGTATTGTGCCCACATTGTTTGGTCTGATGTGAGAGCCCTCCTTCCCATGGCTTTCACTTTCCTGGTGCTCACTGGCATGCACCCAGCATGTCCCTGAACATACTCTGTCCGCTCTGTTTCCCCAGTGCTGCTCCAGCCGCCAGGGCATATTCCTACCACCTGCTGAACTCCCACTCAGTTCCTACCATTTATTCAGGCCGGTGCCCACCCCCCCCACCCCCCACCATCCACCCAGGCTAAAGGAGCACTTCCTTCAGAACCTTCTGGATCCATGGTCTCTATCTCATTGTGGCCCTTGGAGCTAATGGCTCTCCATTTGCTTGAGCCCTTGCTTTATTTTCATACTCAACTCTTGGCTTCTTGAAGATGGTGATTGTTCCTTATCTTTGAACTCCCCTCCACCAATGTAGAACGCCTCTAAGGGTTATGGTGTTTTTTGCCCCCCAGGGAGGATGCTCAGTATTTGTTTGTTAAGTGGAGCTGCCTAGGGCATGTGGCAGGAGAGGGCAAAGGTTGGGAGTTGGCCTGCGTGGGTTTTACGCCTCCTAGTGGGGTGTTTATTGGGGCAAGGAGAGAAGTTTGGAATGGCTGACCATGTCTCCTGGATGCCACCAGACTGTAGAAACCAGGTAATGTAAATATAAATGGGAACTGATGAAAGAATCTTTTCCCTCTCAATGGGAAGGATGAAATCAATGTGGAGAAAATGACCTCACTGATTTTTACTTCATTGAGCCCTTTCTCCATTTGCACTTTTCCCTTTGTTAGCTTATTTTACCTTTGGAACGTATTTTACCACCTGTGTGCTTCACCTGTCACTCTTCCTTCCCTGTTGGGTATACTGAGAAGAGGGAAGGGCAATGGGAGTCTCCAGTCATCAGGGGATTGCAGTGTTAACAGGTTCAGCGCTCAGTCTGCTTCTCTGCCTCTGGGCCCTGACTTCTCTTATGGATGCTCAGTGGCATATGAAGACATAAACTTGAGGGTGGCTTTACATCTTGCTGTGTAGACTACTAGCTAGGTGACCCTTGGCATTGTTGCAGGACACATGAACAGTGTATAAAATGAATTGTATTTCTATGCACTAGCAATAAACAATCTGAAAATAAAATGAAAAAAGCAATTTCATTTATTGTAGCATCAAACACAATAAAATACTTAGTTGTAAATTGACCAAATGAAGTATAAGGCTTGCACACTGAAAACTTGGGAGCATTGTTGTAAGAAATCAAAGACCTAAATAAATGGAAAGTCATTCTGTGTTCACGGCTTGGAAAACTTGATATAACAAAGATGGCAATACTTACTAAATTGATCTACAGATTCAGTACAATCCTTACCACAATTCCAACTCCTTTTCCCCCCCAGAAATAGACAAGCTCATTCTAAATTTGTATGAAATTACAAGGGACCCAGACTAGCCAAAACAATATTAAAAACATTTCATCCCATTCCGTGAGTTGCTTTTTCATGTTCTTGTTAGTATCCTTTGATGCACAAATGTTTTTAACGTTGATGAAGTCCAATTAATCTTTTTCCTTTTGTTCCCTATTCTTTTGATGTCATATCTAGTAAATTATTGCCTAGTTCAAGGTCACAAAGATTTACACCTATGTTTCTTTCCAAAATGTTATAGTTTTCGCTCTTACATTTAATTCCTTGATCCATTTTGAGTTGATTTTTTATATGGTGTGAGGTAGAGGTCCAAATTCATTATTTTGCATGTGGATATTCAGTTGTCCCAACTCTATTTGTTGAAAAGACTATTTCTTTCTTTGTTGAATGGACTTGGTATCTTTGTGGAAAATCAATTGATCATAGATGTATAGGTTTATTTTGAGGCTCTTAATTCTATTCCATTGGTCTATATGTCTAGTTTTATGCCAGTATCACAATGTTTTGAATTTGGTACCTTTGTGGTAAGTTTTGAAATCAGGAAATGTAAGTTCTCCAACTATTACTCTTTTTTAAATATTGATATACATGTATATTGTAGAAGGATTGCTGAGAGCAAGACAATGAACATATCCCTCACCTCACATAGTTAACCTAGTTAACTTTTTTTTTTGGTAATGAGAATGCTTAAGTTCCACTCTCAGCAAGTATACAAGAACGTATTATTAATCATAGTGTATCTCTTAGTTCTTACTGGGTTCTGTATTATAATCTGGAATGTAGAAGGTTTAAAAAAACCTTTAAAGGTTTTCAACCCTTTTTCTTTTTTTCTTTTTTAGAAAGAGAATCACTTTGCCCTCCTCAGCTGGAATCCCTGAAGCCCTTCGTTAGCACCCTTTTCCCATGGTGATCTGAAGCTGGCCGTAACCCCTGATTAGCTGGGGCCAGAGGAAGTGACCCAAAACAATTGAGCAGTGTGTGTCCCAGGAATGGAGTACGTGTCTGGCATGATTTCAACAGGAGGCAGGATAGCCCAGTGCAGGTCAGTTATGTGCTGCTGTGTGAGCAGAACAAGTTACTGACCTTTTCAGGCCCTACTCTTCACATTTATAAAATTCTGCTCATAATAACCCTTATTTAGCTCTTTTGAAATTTACATAAGAAAATCTGTGAAGAACACTGAGCACATTCTTTCTATATTCATTTAATAGGTATTTCTTGAAGGTCTGCTGTGGGCCAGGTACTATTTTATGTGCTGGGAATAAAACAGTGCACAGTCACTATGGTTCTTCAACTTAAATTTAAGATAGATAATGCCACAGAGCTCCCCAAATGTTGTCTTTTTGCATTTTTCTAACATTGTTTAATATTTATGATAAATGAACACTTGCTAATTCTAGGCACTGTTCCAAGCATGTTGCACACATAATCTTACGATAAACAAGCAGGACTTTCAGGATGTCATCATAAAGCAAACCTTTATAATGAATCCCACTATTTCTTCAGACTCATGCACTCAGGCCAGTTCCTCCCCTGCCCAAGGGTAGAGGTCTGGAGACAAATCCCGTGACTTTTCTGGTCATTCTTAGGTAAAAAAATATCCCTGGCTGCTCTAGTCTCCTCAAACAGCCTCATTACTCAGTTCAGTAATTAAAATGTCCATTCCCACAGGATGGTCAAAACTTCTCCTGTTCATTTACAGTTAAACTTCTTCTGCCATGCCTCTTCTCCCCCTTCATTTGCCTCCCTCGGGTCTTGGGCAGACTGGAAGCCACTGGTGGGCAGGGCTATGACTTCCGACCCCATCCCAGGCACTTCCTTTGGACATGGGGAAAATATCAGCTCCTTCAGCCCCTGGCTGCCATCTTGGGTGGGAACTAGTCTGTATCTCAGGTCTGTGTGATCCCTTCTGTGTGGCCTACATCTGGTCTATTGGAAACACTCCAATGTCAAGAGTAGGATGATGAATAATAAACTTTCTTCTGACAAACTCTGGGAGCAAGAGCTTCTCTAACTCAGCAACCTCTCTCCAGAGCTGGGGCTGCACACAGTCTCCTACCCTTCATATTTTTCCAGGTCTGGGTATGACCCTAGTCCTCTGTCCAGCAGGTTGCAGGCTGCAGTGGACACTTAAGCCTCTCTCTCTCTCCCCCTCTCTCTCTCTCTCCTTGCACCTATTACAGTTCCAGTGCAGAATGCTATGCTTGAAACACTCAGTAACTAGAAGAGACCACACGATGTACTGGTTAGATCCAAAGCCTCTGGGTTCAAAATCTCAGATCTGGGTTCCAATGCCAGCTCGGCCATGTACTGGTTGTGTGATCTAAGGCAGGTACTCTAACTACTCTGTGCCTCAGTTTCCTTATCTGCATAATAGGGATGATAATAGAGCCTACCTCATAGGATTTCTAGGAAGATTAAAAAAGATAAAATTTATAAAGTACTTGGAGTAGTTCCTGAGAAAATTTAGGCAGCATGCAAGTATCTGTTAAATAGCAAGTGAAAAAAATGTTTGAATAATAACAAAGGTGAGTTAATGGCAACTTTACCCGGCCCTTTTCAATTTCAGGAGTTCTGGGTTCTTCCTTCCTAATCAGTTTTTGATGATGTCCAAGCAGAACTTGCCTGCAGCCACCTTCCTGTGAAATGCCCTTGGTGTCACAGGAGGGTGTGGAGGTATTATTAAGCACTAGAAAATACTCAGTCGTGTTTTATTTGAAGTGCCAGGAATGCTGAAATGTATGTGTCTCTGGAGGGTGACTCAGGGTATTAGAAGGGATGACCCCAGCAAGAGTTCCCAGACACAACTTTTCAGAAAGGGTTTCTGGGAAAAACAAATTCCAGGGTAGGCACTGAGGGTTTCATTTCCCAATACACTGCCAGCCCCGCAGCCTGGCTATGCCACTTCTTGTTTTGCCCTGTTCCTTACTATCTACGCAGGAGAGGGATATCCTCATGGGTTATGGGACATTGGGAATATCTTGAGACAATTATTTATTCTACGCTTGACATGCCTAAGCGGCTAAAACTGAAACACAGGGAAATTATGCAACTTAGCCAGTCACGTAGCATGGATGAGGTTAAGGAGGGTCAGATCTCCGGACTCCAGACTTACGTTTAATCTGATGAGATTCACCGCCGTGCTGGTATCCCAGCACGGACTTTGTTTAGTCACAGAAGCTGCTAACTTAATTTCAGAGATGTGTGGCCAGGGAATCCTGGGTCATCTGGTGAAAATGACATTATCAGGAAATTAAAACACTTAAACTTCTGCAGAAAGTTGTGTGTCAGGATCAAGTAGGGAAAAATCAAAACAAGGCCAGAAGTTAGCTGTATATATATATAAGCAAAAGGGAAATTGTTTTACTATGAAAAATACGGACAAAAGCTGAAAGTATTACTACTTTACAGATACCTGCTAGAACATACTAAGATTGCTGCAACCTCCAGTATTTAAGATAGCATGAATTAGAAAGAAACAAGTTGTAACTGAATGTTTGCATTTATGTTTGACCAGCTGGCCATCTAGGAATTTACTTTTTTAAAAAAAGTTTTTGAAGAGTCAAATGAAGTTGGAAAAATACCCATATTTTATTTCTTACTCTTTCCCAGTTTGCTGGTCCCACTGAGTGGGACAAAGGGTAATGGAAAGCGAATGGGATGTGAATTGTACAGACTTGGGTTCAAATCCTTTCTCTCCTACTAATAGCATGGCCTTGAGCAATTTGCTGAGCCTCTCTGACCTTCAGTTTCTTTCTCTGTGGGGTGGATGTGATAGCACTAACCTGAGAAGATTGAAGTAGGCAGCGCCTCTACCAAATGCCTGGTACGTAATAGACACTCAGCTCGGTCTGGACTGCAGCATATCTTAGACTCATTTAAAATGTCAGTTCAAAACGGATTTATCAAAAGCGTGACATTGATGCCAGGGTAGACAGATAAATCAAAAGAACAGAATAAAGAGCTCAGAAATAGACCTGCACGTATATGGTTAATTGATTTTGACAAAAGCTCCAAGATAATTCAATGGGAAAAGGACAGTCTTTTCAACAAATGGTGCTGGAACAATTGGATGTCCACATGAGACAAGTAAATGAACCGTGACTCATACCTTGCATCATATACAAAAGATAGCTTGAAATGGATCATAGATCTAAATGTAAGAACTAGAGCTACAAAACGTCCAAGAGAAAAATAGGACAAAATCATTGTGACCTTCGGTTAGACAAAAATTTCTTGGGATACAAAAAGTACAAACCATAAAGATTTTTGATAAATTGAACCAAGAGTTGTTAGATGGGCGGGGGTGAGGGGGGGGGGGTTGGGGATAAGGGGAAAGGTGAAGGGATTAGGAAGCAGCTGGTAACCACAAGATGGCCTCAGGGTTTTCTGAAAATTAATTTGGGGAACTTATTCAATAATGTCGTAAAGATTTTGTTGGGTATCCAATGGACATGCGTCCTATTTGGGAGACCACCTCAGAGATAATGTGGATGCCTGATCATGGCATTGTACACCAGAAGCTAAACATTAATGAATGCCAACTATAATTTTATATATATAATGTGATGGCTGGGTGTGAGGTCGGAGGGATAATGGATGGGGGGAGGGGGGTTCACAGTGTGAGGGATATAAATGATGAACGTCTAAGTATTACCTTGTCTTGTACACCTGAAACAAAAAAAAAAAAAAGAAAGAAAAAAAATTTTTTGATAAATTGGACTTCATCAATATTAAGAAACATTTGCTCTTCAAAAGAAATCGAAGATGCGAGTCACAGACTAGGAGAAAATATTTGCAAAGTAAATTTATTTCTTTAACATTACTGTCTCCTGAATCTGTGGCATAGAGTAGATATAATTAATACTTTTTGAGAGCCCTCATCCTCTCCCTGATAAAATATACCTCCTAGATATTTTCCTTCCTCCTTCACTATTTATGCAATTGTACACTGCCATAATTCTCATAATACTCTTATGGGAGAGAAGATTGACCTATGTGTTATGACATTGTAAGCCCCACATCTTAAATTCCATTCTTGGTAGGAGAGAAAATAGCAACAATTAAAATCTAAAGATAGGCACACACCCATCAGAATGCAATCTGAAGCTTTTGGTAGCAACAAGGCATTCTCAACAAGGACAAAAAAAGCAGAGACTGAGCATATACATTCTGCCAGACATGGCATTAAATGCTGTACTTGCATCATTTCATTTAACTGCAGGAGAAACATTCATGCACGAAGTCAGCACTGAGTCCCAGAGGAAGTAGGGGCACCAAATAGGCATCCAGCAGAGTTTCATTCGGGCTGTTCCCTCCCTTATGCCTGCCTGCGGTGGATTTTGTTCTTCCTATGCCTCTGCATTGCTTTGTCCTTTGGACTACATTCTAGAATCATCATGTCTCTTTTTGGTTTTACTGTCTTGGAACTGTTGGCTTACTTTAAGGGCTTTATCTTGTTTGAAACTTCAGCCTCTTTGACTCCTGGCACTAGGCTTTGTACTTCCTAGCTCCTTAACTCTGGTGACCCCTACACCCCCTCCTCTTTGCTTCCTCAAAGCTTCCATTTATAGCGTTTGACCATCCCTGGGTGACTACGAATCTCATATGTCCCAAGGTACATAATCAACAGTATTGGTATCGACAATCAACAGGCATCTCTTTTCTAGTGTCTTCCACAAACCACTGTAGGCATAGCTGAAGATGGAAGTCTTCAGGTACTTATGATGAATACAGGTTGAGAAAGCCACGTCTACCTTACCCAAGGTAGCTGTGGAGCTTTTTAAGTATTGCTGTAACTGTGAGGGTGTCTTTATGGATGAGCAAAGTTCCAATGTATGGATTATCTGGGTGTTGGACTGTTAGCAGTTGATACCTCTGAGCCATCTGGGGACTTATGGTGAAGACAACCTAAATCATAAGGTGAATAAATCAGAGGAGAACACAGCAGCAGTTGCTCATCATCCCGCTCCACAGGTATCCTAGAAGAACTAAGACCAGGCATTAACCCAGGTGGGTTCATGTAGCAGCATTGAAAGTATCAGTCCAGGGCCATATATGCTCCAGATGGTGCAGGGGGAAGCCACCATGCTTCCCCTCAGCTTCAATATAACAACAGTTGAACCACAAGAGATGTTTTCTCTAGAGTTAATTTCCTGAGAGTCTGGCTGCAATTTATGAGCCACAGACAGCTGGGGGCAGAGCTTTCTTCCCAGTTGACTTTCACGTCGAATGAGAGCTGAGAGCCGTTCAGAATAAACATCCCGGGAAGCAGATGGACTGACATCAAAGTCTTCAGTTCCTTTTCCAATTTTGATCACAGCAACCCTTTTTACACAAGGTCTACTTAGGTTTTAAAAGCTTGAACTGTGCTCAGTTGCTCACCAGAAGAATCCCTGCTCCTCCCGTGACCTGGCAGAGACAGTAAAGAGATGTGTGGATGGTCTCTGCGTGACGCTGAGAAGAGCAGCTGTGCCCACAGAGCTGGAGAAAACACTGCCACCGTGTCTTGTATGGTAACCCATTTCCATTTCATGTAGACTATTGAAAAGAATCTGGAAGACATGTTTTTAAATTATAAACAATACATGAATGAGCTTGATGTTGAAGACAGGTAGAATCCCTCTGTATTTTAAAGGGCTACTCTGCACCAGCGGGCCTTAAATCTCAGAATGATTAAACTAACAGGGGCTCAAAAAGTCACATAGTTCTCACAATCCTACGTGTTGAAGCCTTCCAGGTCCAACAATTTTGCAAAGCAGGAATCTGAGGTGCAGAAAGGTTCAGTGGAGATTTTAAAAATTTGCACAGTTAGTGGAAGAACTAAAACCTAAGCCCTGAATTCTTGACAGTAAAATCCTGCACTTGCTTCCAACTGTCTTTTATCCAGAGTATGGTACTTTGTACTGTCTCTGAAAACCTGCAGACGGCATCATGGTTATTCCCTAACAGGGAGATGAAACATGAGCTAATTTTCAATGAGAGTGGACGCTGGGGTAACAGCTCTACCTGGCCACCTTCTTTTCTTCTCTCATTCATTTTTATGGCCACCTGAAAACTCGGGCGGGGTGCTGGGAAGTGAGCAGCGTGGCTGCTTGGTTCCCAGTCTGTTTCTTTTCACAGCTGCAGAGTTCAGTGAGTTGAGCTGCAATGCTTGGAGTTCACTGTTCACTCTGCCACGACCAAACTCTGTTGTAAATTTTCCTCCCAGAACACGTGACGATGCATTTCTTGACTATATATCCCAACTGCAACAGCCGAATTGTCAGAGTGCTGAGCTGTGCTTGGAGGAAGAACACCTTGGACTTGGCGATTCAGTCAATCAGGACTTGGGAGGAATTTGCCAGCCTTTGGTAAGTTAGCCATGCTCCTTGAAAGAAGGCTATTTTTAGCAATTAGATGAAGTTTTCCTGTCCGTTTTATGTTCAAAGGGATTTTTGTTTTGAATTAAAAATAGTTGTAAGTTTGAGAAATGTAAACTTTCTTTTTTCCCCCTGTTCAGTTAAAAAAGTTTCCCTGTGATCACGTTATTTATTTTCTCTATGCTCTGTTGTCTTATATTTATTTTTTCTTTTGTTTTTAAAATTATAAAAGCAATGCTTTTGATAATGCTTACTCTATGAAATGCAAACATAACGGGCATGTATACAATGAAAAATAAAAGTCCTGCTTAGGTTCCCCCCACCTCTCTCTGCATTCTTCCCCATGCACTCAAGCCCGCGGAGCTAACCCCTGTTAGCTGTTTGGTGGAACCTCTTAGGCTTTCTCTGTGCATTTATAAGCTGTTTAGGTATTGCAATAACACACACCTCCATTCACCCTCCTCTCTGTACCGTGCAGCCGGGGGAGAGTTCTAACCTGCAGGTTTCTCCCCAGACCCTGGCTGTGTGAGCCGTGCTTCAATGCTGAAGATGGAACCTCTGAACAGCACGCACCCCAGCACCGAAGCCCCCGGCAGCCCCCTCGAGTCCCCTGTGCCCAGCAGCGGGAGCGGCAACGGTAACGAATACTTCTACATCCTGGTGGTCATGTCCTTCTATGGCATTTTCTTGATTGGAATCATGCTGGGCTACATGAAATCCAAGAGGCGGGAGAAGAAGTCCAGCCTCCTGCTATTGTACAAAGACGAGGAGAGGCTCTGGGGGGAGGCCATGAAGCCGCTGCCTGTTGTGTCGGGCCTGAGGTCGACGCAGGTGCCCCTGGTGCTCAACATGCTGCATGAGAGCGTGGCGCCCGCCCTGTCCTGTACCCTCTGCTCCATGGAAGGGGACAGCGTGAGCTCCGAGTCCTCCTCGCCAGACGTGCATCTCACCATCCAGGAGGAGGGGGCCGATGATGAGCTGGGGGAGACTTCGGAGACGCCCCTGAACGAAAGCAGTGAAGGGTCCTCGGAGAACATCCATCAGAATTCCTAGCACCCCCAGGGGCTATGGAGGTGGCCCCATCCACTAGCACGCTTAGAGAGAAGAAGGACACTTTTCGTGTCTGGTTTCACTTTTGCAGGGCAGCTGCCACTTTGAAGAGACCCTCGGCAAGCCCCTGAATGGGGGGTGATGGGGGACACTGCTCAGCTGGAGCGAGCAGCAGCCAGGAGTCCATGACGCAACTGTAATGTGGCCCCACCACTGCAAACGCTCTGAAGACGTGTAGTGTGTACATTTACTTTGGGGCCTGGGGGTCAGGGTTCCTGTTCAGAATTTGGCAGGTGGATGTGGTGTTGTTTTCTCACTGGATGCCCTGGGTAACTCCTGTAGAGGCCCACGCCCAGGGCTGCCATGCCTTGGACATGCTGAGTAACTAGTTTTGATTAGCTAATTTGCCTAGAGCTTTGTTCTTCTAGATCTGATTGGCTGTAGGTTCCTCTACTGGGTACCTGTGGCACTAGTTCACAGCGGGTAACTGCACTTCTTTTGAGGTCTTTTGGGTTGGGAGGTGGACATTTGATGGAAGACTTTTGGTGGGAGAAAGCTGGAGGTCTGAACATGGCCCATTAGCATACTGTAAGGGAAAAAATGCAACTTTTAAACCTGTTAACATTGGCTGGGGTTATAAGACACTATCTGCTATTTTGACTCGTTTTCTAACATATGGCCTTGAACTCTGACCTGGGACTGTCCAGCATCTCACGCTGGCATGAAGTTTTTTGGTTGGAAGGTCTTCCCCAGAATCTAACCTGCACTCTGAATAGCCATGTAGGGGACTCTTCCCGGGCTTTCCAGAAGGAGTAATGGTGGAGTTGAACAAAGCCAACCGTTAGCTCTCTCGCTGCTCATTTCTCAGCCTAGTTTTCTGAGCTGGGAGAGGACATAATGTGGGCCTCCATCACACGGCCTTTTGTCACGTAGCTGAGACCTAGAAGGACATACTCAGGCAGATTGTATAAAGCTGGGGTCCAAGTTCTGTTTCCTGATCTTGAGCCCTGACACTGATTTGCTGTGTGGTCCTGGGCATGTTATCAAGAGACTTACCGCCTTCATGAGACTCCTGATGATCTATATCCTCAGGGGGCTGGGAGGATGTCTTCAGATTTGAAGACTCTGTGATAAATTCTGCATGGCTTCGTGTGAGGAAGCTTGGACAAAATATTTCCCCCTTGGCCAGTCAGTCTGAAAATGGATCTGCTCATTTAAAGGAGCAGTTGGAGACGAGAAACACAAGTAACTGGGAGATTCAGGTCGAATTATCAACTCATTCAGGCTGTCATTTTCCCCAGCAGTGGACTCAAGAGCAGATACCACATTTTACTCTGCAACATTCTCTGGGTGCTGGAACCTTAACACTCAGCTAAGGGAAGAAGAAAGCTGAAAGAAAGTGCTCAGGAATGCTTGCTAGTGTTTCCATGTATTCCTGTGCTCAGTAACTTTGCAGCATAGCCTGTAGGCACTGGAAGAGAGGAGGAAGAGAAACACACCAAAGGTCAAGTTTAATTCTATTAAAAACAACCCCCCCCCTTTTAAAACATACTCTCCCTGGATTGGAGACAGCAATAACTACTGTTCCCACAGAAGGGTTAACAGTGTAGGAGCTGGTTTTCCAGTTTGCCTTCACACAGTACTAGAGGAAATTTACGTTTTAGGGGAAAAGAGGCCTCCTTTCACTTTAAAACTCAGAGCATGGATTTACTCCAAAGGGGGCTGTTTAAGGTGAAAGAAGCCAAGCTGAGTTGGCCCCTTGCCTGGAATCACTTGAATTCTGAAACTTTACTGCGATGGACATGTGCGTTGTCACATTTTCCATTGCTTAATCCTGAAGTTTGGTGCAAATCTATCTGCGCCCATTAAAAAGTGATGTATATACTTCCTTCTTATTCTATTAAGTTGTACAGAATTGTCTGCTGTATTTAACAGTTTGTAATTTCCACGATATTTTTTAATTTAAATAAACACATTTTCCCCCCCCCCGAGGAAGTTTTGAGTTCTTTCTTTGATTCTGCAGTATAACTTGTAGTTTCCAAGACACATCCCCGGACACATTCTCCAAAACGGCTCTGGATCCGGGTCATTATTCAAGGTAGACCCGTAGGAAGATGTATTTTATTTCTGCCTGAATCATGGACTGAATGGGGCTGGGTTTTTTCATCCCGTGATATGGTTTGCAGTGAATGAAAAACAAGCTTTAGACGATCTTAACATCAGTTTCTCTTTTTAAATTTGGTGGCTGTGGGGCCTTTGAACTTGAAAGTGCAGTGACATGGCAAGTGCTACAAAGATGTTGCCCCCAATTTGGTGGCAAGACAATCTTTGATTTGCATGCTGGCTTGGCAAATATTATCCGCATGTGGTCACAGCCGCACAGACTGATGAGCAGGCGGTTGCAGCAACACAAATGTAGAGATACACCGGAGAACAAAAGCTGAGATTTAGGATCATCCCTCCTTCCTCTCCCAGTCACCTCTGTACAAAAACTGACTTTCTAAGCTCCTCCTACTTGGTCTGGCTGTAGCCTGCCTGCTGCAGCCTCTGCTTTATGATTTTATTTGCTTTATGATTTTATTTACACGGTCAGAAGGGCTAAAGGAAATTTACTCAAACCAATGGCCTACTTTGAATCAAGCAGATGGTATAGAACATTTTTACTTTTATGTTTCTCTGTGTCCTGTGAGTTTGGCTTTCCTGTTTCAAGTAAATGTTTCTATTAGGTTCACAAGTGTCTCCCTAAAGGATTTATGTAGTGAAGGTGCAGGGGAGCCTGGACCCTTCCCAAAACATATTAGGGCTCTTCATCCATTACTTGGTACTTGGACAATGTAAGATGAGAAGATTATTTTAAAAGACAAGAAAGCCCTTCTATTTATCCCAGCTTAATGTCATTCTTGGTAAGGAAATAGTTAAGGAAAACGTTTCTTTTTTTTACCAGGGGCGGAAGGAGAGGGAATTCTAAACTTTAATTGTCCTAAAAATATGCATAGTACACTATGTCGTTTTTAATGGAATATTTGTTTTCTTTAAAAAACAAAAAACTTCTAAGCAGAACCTAAGGCCCAAGGGGCTTAGTCTGTGTGGATTTACTCATGCATGTGAAAAACGGAGCAGGGAATTTGGCTCCGTGCACCTAGGATATTAGAAACATATTTTAAAGCACTTAAATGTTAGGGATGAGGTAAATGGATCGTCCTGATTGTTCCATGCTGTTCTAATTACACCTTTGTACGTCAAAGTCAGGCAGGGATGCTGTAGAGAAAAAGATTTTTTTCATGGATGGAATGGTGGGATAAAAACTGCTGGGAGAGGTTGAAGTTGGGCTCATGACTCTGGTTGGAAAATAGACCCCATGGTATATTTGAGAGCTGCAATTAGAGGGTTTTTTGGTCAGGCTTGCACTTCCAGTTTCAGCTGAAGAAGGGTCATTTATCATCTTGTAAAATGCTGCTCTGATCGTAGACATTGTGAAACAGACAGAACATGCTGCTTACAATGTAATTGATATGCCAGGTTTAGACAGAGCATACATTTGCTCTATTGCTTTACCCCAAATCTGGGCACCCCGCTGGAGAAAATCACAGGGAGTATCATAGGTCAGGGGACAGGAGGTGGTGTCTGGGGCTGGAGGGAGACATATCAGATGACTGACCAGCATGGTGGCTCAGGGAGGGACTGGACTGCAGGAAGGCAGGATGTAAATGGGGCTCAGCAGAGGCTCAGCCTTGTTAGGTGTGGCTTTCTAAACTAACTCTACCGCCGCTGCTCTGTAGCTCTGGGGAAGCTAGCCAACTTCTCTGACCTGAAGTCTTTCTCTTTCAAAATGAGAGGACATGCTGGCCTTCTTCTCTGGGGAGCGGTTAATGAAAAGAACAGTGAAACACAGAGATACTGAGCTCTGCTTGAAACTAAAGGAAACACAACTTGGGCTTCTCCTTTTTAAAATGTGTCCCGGGCATCCATCTGCAAATAAAATTGCTAAAACCTCCCCTTCTGCGGATGGTTTCCTCAGGAGACTGCAATGTTCAGGAAAAGGATGCAATTTGCCAAAGGAGAAGGGTCATAAGAAAGAAAAACCACTGTTCGGCTCTGCTTTTCCCCATTTCTGTAATGTTTCCTCCCACACAGGAAGGAACAGTTTGGGATGTAAGCTGTTACTATGGAGATAATAAGCCAAGGTCACTTGTTTGAAGGAGCCCATGGCCCTACAGCAGTGGATCATTAGAATGACACTACGGAAGTTGGGATTTGGTCCTTGACTAGGTGACAAGCTTTGAGCCCATGGCAGCCCCCATCCATGGCATGGACGAGGGATGTAGTGAGTCCATGGTTCTCCTTTTGTCCTAACAACCCTGTGTTTCGTCTCCTTGTACTTTCCCTGCCTCATGCAATACAGGGCTAACCTTTTGTTCTCCCAGGAATCTCTTTTCTTACCTTGCATTTTTTGGCTAAGAAACACAATCAAAGAATGCTTCACATCAGTAACTATAGTTTTTTCTTGTCCTGAGAGGTTTTCCAACTCCTATTTAAAGAAGGTGAATGGCATATTCTTTCTTCTCTTAGTTCTGGCTGCTATAACAAAATGTCATAGACTGGGTGGCCTATAAACAACAGAAATGATTTCTCACAGTTCTGAAGGCTGTAAATCCATGATCAGGGTTCCAGCATGGTCAAGTTCTGGTAAGGACCCACTTCCGGTTTGCACACAGCTGTCTTCTCGTTGTATCCTCACACGGAAAAAAGACAGCAAACTAAGTCTCGGGGTTCTTCTTATAAGAGCACTAATCCCATTCACGAGGGCTTCACCTTCATAACCTAATTTCCTCCTGAAGGCCCCATCCCCAAATACCATCACATTGCGGATCAGATTTCAACACATGAATTGTGGGGGGACACAAATATTCAGGCCATACCTTCTCTTTTCTCAACTTCCCTCCATCTCTTCCTCTCTCACTTCCTCCTATTACACAAAAGGAACAAAAAATAGCAATAACCACAATGCTTAATACTTATTATTAGGCACTTCTTACATGCCAATCATTACGCCCCGTGCTCTGAGCTTCTACTCTCTTCCAGGCACTTCACTAGGGGCTGGGAAAAACATAACACCTGTTCAACCCCCTAAAGAGGTCATAGTCTTCATATAGATGAATGCCAATAAAAATAACTCTATTTCTGGTTGACTTATGACATTAGTTGAGCATTTCTGTGTGTCGGGTCCTCTGGTGCTAGAAGGGTGTAAGAATATGTGGTCTTTGAACTGTTGAGGACACCATGATGTGATTAGTTGGACAAAATGTATTGTTTACTTAATATTTGCTTTGCTCTGTGATAGGTGTCTTCCCCTTATCTTAGCTGATCCTCCCAAGGGAACGCTAAGCGAGGTCTCTAGCACCGTTGATGCAGATATGTAAGTTGAAGTTCAAGGAGTTGTTGCTGGCCAGTGAAATGAATGATTATGATTCCAAAACAGATCTTCCGACACAAAATCTTTACATCAGAATCTCTTGAAATCATAAGAAAGCAGAGAGCGTAAGACATGGAATCTAGTCCTGTCCCAGCCAATAGGCAGCTCTGTGACATTACATATGTTGGTCAACCTTTCTGGGAATGTCTCTTCATTGGTAGCTTCTCTACTGACCTCAAAACATTGCCAGGACAGTTTAATAAGCAACTGGAAGAATGAAAAAAAGTCTTTGTCGTTGATAGGGGGCTGTGTGTAGACACTACTAGCATTCACCAGTATCCGGTTCTTCTCTGCTTCTGAGAACATGGACATTTCTACTTCTCAACCCCTTCTTATGCTCCTCCTCCCCTACCACCAGGGGTCAGGCAGGTTCGTGACTCATTCTGGTTGATGTAAACTGAGTGGAAGTGATGTATGTCACATATAAGCTGAGTCAGTGAAAAGCCCATGTATGATTCTATAGTCACCCTTTTTACCTGCATGTCATCAATGAGACCATGTGTTCCAGATGGTATAAATAATAGATACAGCCTGTGTCAGCCTGAAATAGTGAGTTACTGCATGGAAGGCAATTGCTCTGGAGAGCTGCCCAAACCTGCATCTGTCTTTGCATGAAGCAATAATGATCTAAGTTATGGTAAATATTGAGAAGTTGGGGTTCTTGCTACTGCAGCATAACCTTGCCCATCTAATTCATGTAGAGTATGATGATATTTGGGAGATGAAGAATGTTGGAAGGTGCTCTCTAGATCATTAACCTAACCCCTCTGTTTAATTACAGGGAAATTAAGGCTCAGCGCAGTTAAAGGACTTGTTCAAAGTCATAGAGAGAGACAGGAGCAGAGCTAGAGTTGCACTCAGGTCTCCTGGCATCTGGTTCAAGATTCCCATGGTGGGCATGGCCATGGAGGTTTCTGCCAAGGCTTCATGAAAACAAAGCCTGAGAGGGTCTTCTTCTTTGAGCCTCTGACCTTGAGCTTTCCTGAGCAGAATTGAGTCACTGGTGTTGTCTCATTTATTGCCCCATGAGCCCTGCTGGGAAGCGACTTATTTTTTTGCTGGTCAAACCCTGGCACTTATCATCCTTTGTGGGGGGGTGGATCTGAGTGGGCACAGACCCCAAAGCAGTGTGCTGTGACACCACTGGAAGTGTTAATAAAAGGGAAGAAGCTATAAATAGAAGGAGGGAAATATTCAAGCAGGATTGAATGTAGTTATCCTTCATGTGGCTTACTGACTTTGGCTTCAGTTTTATTTGTTTGCATGTTTCAGCTTAGCACCAGTGCCCGAGTGGGTCACAGGCTGTTCCCCAGTGTAGAATGCTCTCAAGACTGATGTCCCTAGGTGCTGGGTAAAGATCCTTGAAAATAGATGCTTCAGCTGTAGACTGAGGTTTCAGATGACACGGAAACCAGTGGACATATCACTGTCCGTTATTTTCATATTCTTGGCCCTGATATGGAAGGAACGGTCTCTCCCTCATCTCTATCATCCTTTTTCACTCAGAACTTCTGCCAAAGAACTGGATATAGTGCTTGGATGGAGAAACTCTGTTTCTTTTTCAAAATGTTCTCCTTTTTTGTGTTCCCATCATACTGTCCTGATGCCTCCATTACAGCAGAAGTTATACTCTTTCACATAGAGAGTATGTGAAACCTTAGAGAGTTCGCTTTTCAAACCTCTTGAAAGCCAGAACCATATATTATTGTTTCTTTAGTCAGAGCCCACTTCAGACTGGAATTCCTAAGGACTTTCTCTCATCCTGTTCTTTTTTTTCTGTATTTCTTATTTTCTCTTCGGGTGATCTCATTCATCCTCAAATCTTCATTAACTGTTATGTAAATAATTATAGCAAATACCTATTAAGTGCTTTTCATGTGCCAGGCATTGTTCTCATGACATTTGATTCACATGACAAGTTAAGAGATAGGGATTTGAAAGCCCATTCTAAAGATGAGGAAACTGAGGCACACAGAGGTTAAGAACATTGACCAGGTAGGTTCACCCAGCTAGTTAGCAGCAGAACTGGGATTTGAGCCTGGCAATCTGGCTGCAGAGTTGATGCACCTAACTGACTGTTGTACAGCCTCTCTATCTTCAAGTCCCAATCATTCAGTTCTTTTCTAGACTTTTCTCATGAACACCAATACCTGTGACACTATCAACCAGATGTCCCATGAGCACTTCAAATTCCTGATGTCAAGAGTCAAACTCATTATCTTTCCCCCAAAACCTGTCCTCCAACTTACATTTTGCAGGTATCAGACACATAGGTAGAACCCAAGCTTTTCTCCTTTCCCTTAAGACACCAGACCCTCTCTGAAATCTCATTCCATTAACATGTTTATTATTTACCCTCCAAATATTTCATTAATCAGGAACATACTGAGGACCAGAGAACTGTTGGAACAGGAAAAGATAACATGATCGGAACTGTGCTTCCATAAATTAAAAAATGTTAATATTTAACATGGAGCATGCTAGGTACTGGCTGTGCAATGATAAAAACCCAGTCTCTGTCACCATGGTGCTCATAATTTTTCCCATTCTGTAAAACGAACTAAAGAAGATAGAGGCGGGAGGTAAAGAAAGCAGGATTCTGGCGACAGGCAAGAAGTGCCTGTACTAGAGCAATGGCAGGTGAAGTGAAGACACAGAAGCTAGAACTACTGAGGAGCTGAAATCGACAAGCTGAATGCTAGATAATGAAGAAGAGGGATACAAGATGACCCCAAGCCTTGGAGTCTGCATAATTGAGAGAGTGGAAGTGCAAACAATACAAATGAGTGGTAAATCCTGGAAAGGATTTATTTTGTTGTGCTTTTTGATTTGCCGGTGTTGACATGATATCCAGAAAGCCTTGGAAAATCAGTGTGGGAACTTTTGAGAGAAGTTGGAACTAGAGACAGATTTCGGAGCCATGCGCATGAATACATGGACTTCAAACCTTGAGCATGGCGGAAATAGCCAAGGATAAGTGGGAACAGAGAGTAGGGCAAAGAGCAGTCCTTCAGGGACCAGCTACTTCTTGGGGTTGGAAGAGAAAAGGCAGAAAGCACAGGAGCAGTCCAAGAAATAAAATCAGGATGGCAGAGCGCCCAGGAGCCGAGCAAACTGAGGTTTTACAGGAAGAGGACGTCAAGCATAGAGAGATGGAGGGGACAGGCGCTTCTTTTTGATGACTCGTAGGTGATATAGCACTTGTAGAGTGGTGGGGTGGAGATATTACAAGCATAAAAGAGTTGAGTAACAGGTCACTCTCGTTATCAACTAACTGGGGAGATTAGGCTGTGAAAAGCCAATGATTGTGGAGCTAATTCAAGGAGTTGTAACCACCCTACTCAGAGCTCGCATTCTTTTCCACTTGCTGTTAAGGGCTACTTAGTTGAGGTTGCAGACCTACTTCCATTCCCTTTGGTAGTAAGGGACACTCCAATTCTTTTCTGTGTGTGCTTCTGTAGGGATCATGTTTTCACAGGTTTATGATGGATCTCCATTAAAAATACCCAGGATGGGGATTAAGCCAGCCTGGAGAAGATGTGCTACAGGGCTGATTTAGGGAAGTTGGAGTAACAGAACATTCTCTTTCCCGGGGCAGATGGCAGAACACACGTATGTTGCTGCCAAATCTCTGCCTTTTCATGATTTTCTCTTTGGGTTATTCTCTCTTTGAAACACCAAAGATAATAGGGCTACCTTTTATCTAGAATTTCCCTGAATTTTATATTTTTCCAAAGTGATTTTAATTCAGGAACTCAATTTTTTAAAAAGATCTTTATTAAAGTATAGTTACCGTACAATATTATGTTAGTTTCAGGTGTACACAACAGTTAATCCACATTTATATACCTAAAAAGGTGATCACTATGATAAGTCCAGCAAACTTCTGACACCGTACCACGCTATCACAATATTATTGACTATATTTCCTATGCTGTATATTACATCCCCATGACTTATTTGTTTTATACTTGGAACTTTGAACCTCTTATTCCCCTTCACATTTCTCCCTCCTTTTTAATTTTTCAGTTACAGTTGACATTCAATATTATTTTATATTCATTTCAGGTGTACAACATATGGTTAGATATTTATATAATTTAAGAAATGATCCCCCTGACTAGTCTAGTACCCACCTGGCACTATACATAGTTATTACCATATTATTGACTATATTCCCTATGCTTTACTTTACATCCCCATGACTATTTTGTAACTACCAATTTGTACTTCTGAGTCCCTTCACCTTTTTCACCCACCCCCAACCCCCTCTCATCTATCACATAAATAATCTAGTACCCACCTGACACCATACATAGTAATTACAATATTACTGATTATAATCCTTATGCTATACCCCATGACTACTTTGTAACAACCAATTTGCCCTTGTTAATCCCTTTCCTTTTTTTCACCCACATCCCCAATCCCATTTCCATCTGGCAAGTATCAAAATATTCTCTGTATCTATGAGTCTGTTTCTGTTTTGTTTATTTTGTTCTTTAGATTCCACTTATAAGCAAAAATCACATTGCATCTGTCTTTCTCTGTCTGACATACTCCTCTCAGCACAACACCCTCCAGGTCCATCCATGCTGTTGCAGATGGCAAGAGCACATTCCCTTCCGTGGCCAAGCAATGTTCTATTGTGTATACGTATGTACCACCTCCTCTTTATCCATTCTTTCATCGACAGACACCCAGGCTGCCTCCACGTTTTGGCCATTGTAAACAAGGCTGCAATGAACATATGGATGCACACGGCCCCTCGAAGTAGCATTCTGGGTTTCTTCGGATAAATACCCAGAAGTGGGATTACTGGGTCCTTCTTTGTCTCTTGTTATAGCCTTTGTTTTAAACTCTATTTTGTCTGGTATAAGTATTGCTACCCTAGCTTTTTTTTGTTTGTATCCATTTTCATGAAATAACTTTTTTCATCCCTTTACTTTCAGTCTGTGTGTGTTTTCAATCTGAAGTGAGTCTCTTGTGGGCAGCATATGTAAGGATTTTGTTTTCTTATCCATTCAGCCACCCTTATGTTTTTGATTGAAGCATTTAATCCACTTACATCAAAAGCAATAGTTGATAGGTATGTAGTTATTGCCATTTTATTGTTCATATTTTTAAACCTTTTTTCCATCTTAAAGAAGTCCCTCTAACATTCTCTGTAATACTGACTTGGTGGCGATGAACTCCTTTAACTTTTTCTTGTCTGGGAAGCTCTTCATCTGTCCTTTGATTTTAAATGAAAGCCTTGCTGGGTAGAGTACTCTTGGTTGTACGTCCTTGCTTTTCATCACTTTGAATATTTTGTGCCATTTCCTCTGGCCTGGAAAGTTTCTATTGAGAAAGCCACCGACAGTCTTATGGGATCTCCCTTGTAGGTAACTAACTAACTACCTTGTAGGTAACTCTTGCTGCTTTTAGGATTCTACTTTTGTCTTTAACCATTGCCATCTTACTTATAATGTGTTTTGGTGTGGGCCTGTTTGGGTATATCTTTTTTTGGACTCTCTGTGCTTTCTGGGCTTGTATGTCTATTTCCTTCACCAAGTTAGAAAAATTTTCAGTCATTATTTCTTCAAATAGGTTCTCAATGCCTTGCTTTCAGTCTTCTCATTCTGGTACCACTATGATGTGAATTTTGTTATGCTTGATGTTGTCCCAGAGGTCTCTTAAACTATTCTCATTTTTTTTTTTGATTCTTTTTCCTTTTTCTGTTCTGACTGGGTGTTTTCTGCTACCTTGTCTTCCAAATTGCTGATTCAATCTGCTGCTTCATCTAGTCTGCTGGTGATTCCTTCTAGTACATTATTTATTTCAGTTATTGTATGCTTCACTTCTGTCTGGTTCTTTCTTTCATGGTTTCCATGTCTTTTTTAATGCTTGCTGTCTCTTTGTTGAAGTTCTCACTAAGTTCCTTGAGCATCCTTATAACCATTGTTTGAACTCTATATCTGGTAGGTTGCTTGCCTTCACTTTGTGTAGTTCTTTTTCTGGAGTTTTCTCCTGTTCTTTCATTTGGGATGTATTTTTTTGTTTCCTCATTTTGGCTGCCTCTCTGTGTTTGTTTCTACATATTAGGTAGAAACTGCTATGTCTCTACCTAAGCTGCTATGTGTCCCAGTCTTGTCGGTGGCCTAATGTAGTAGGGGGTCCTTTGGGGCCCGGTGGCACAGTCTCCCTGGTCAGCTGAGCCAGCTGCTCCAGGAATGTCCCTTGTATGTTGTGTGTGCCCTCCTGTTACAGTTGAGACTTAATTGCTGTTGGCATGTCTGTGGGTGGTATTGACCCTCAGGCTGACTGGCTATGGGGTTTGGCTGCATCCACAGCATCCATGAGCTGCTGTGTGTGGGGCTTACCCCAGGGGGCTTACCAGCGGGCGCTGGTGCCTGTTGAGATCGCCTTTTGTGTGTGCTGCTTGTGGGACTAACTGGGTGGTGCTCTGCTGTGATCTGAAGCCAACCTATAAGTATATTGGTTTTGGGCCCTCTTGGGAGAGGTTCCACTGCAGGCCCAGATCACCTACTGCGTGTGACCAACCAGGGACTACCTGGTAGGAGCTACAAAGCAATTCACAGTTGGTTGCTGCCTGTGCTGTACCTGGAGGCCCGTGGGAGAGGCCATGCTGCAAAATGAGGCCTGCTGCCACCTGCTGGCTCCCATAAGGTGCAGCTGCTGATAAAGCCTCCTGTTAGGTAGGGCAGACTCTCAGTGAGTCAGTCGGATGGAGCAGTGGAGCTCACCAGGCCAATCAGATTCAGATTTGGCCTGTGGGGGAGGGCTCAACACAGAAAAAATGGCGCCCACATGCTGGCTGCATGGGAGGCGGTCCCCACACAGGACAAACTGGGACTGTCTCTTCAGTCCTCGTCCCATTTGTCTCCAACACCCCTAGAGTCAGCGTCACTCTGCTGGAGTCCAAGGTGAGTGCCTGCACGGGTCATTTAATATGATGTCTGGGTTTCCTGCCCGTCCCACCTGGAAGGTTGAATGCCCACTGTTTTTCACAGTCAGAAGTTGTGGTGGCTTCTCTTCCTGGCACCAGTACTGTGGGCTGGGGAGCCTGGTGTGAGGGCTGGGGTTCCTCACTTCTTCACGGGGAACCTCTGTGGCTGAGATATCTTTCCTGATTTTTAACCGCCACAGGTGGGTGCGGGACCAGCCTGTTTCGCCTCTCCATCCCTCCTACCAGTCTCCGTACTTACATCCCTAGTTATAAAACTTATGTTCAGCTAGACTTCAGATGTTTCTCCAGGTTGATTGTCCTATAATTTAGTTGTGATTTTGATGTGTTCATGGGATGAGGCAAGCACGGCATTTATCTACCCCGCCATCTTTGACCTCAGGAACTCAATTTTTGTAATTTCTCGGTCTTGAGAAAATGGTTAAGGTATCTTTTATGTGTATGAGTTGTGATTCAAATTACTTTTAAAAATTCATCGTTTTGAATAAGTAAGTGGACAATGAAAAAAAACGTTTCTGGTGGAGCGTGGGTAGTATTGTCAGATTCATGGTTACATCATGGCCTTCCACCAAAACATTAAAAATAAGTGTTTTAGAATCTTCCTTTGTTTCTTGGTCCATGAACTACACCATCCTGCAAATCACATACAAACAAGATGGTCATCCTCAACATGAAAGGAGGGAGGCTTTAGGCTACCCAGGGGCAGATGTTATAGACCAGAGAAACAAAACAGCACCCCGAACTACAGGTAAATTCAAGCTATTTTGGCTCTCTTGTTTGTAATTCAATGAATGACATTATTTTGTGGCTATAATGACTAAACATTTGGACTTATCAGTTTAAAACCAGCTGAAAACAGAAGGCTAAAGACATATTACTATATTTCAATTGGAAAAATGAGACAACAGAATGATAATTACCAGAAAGGAGAGAGGGTGGGGGCATGGTGAATTGGGTAAATGGGTCAAAATATAACCCCTTTGTGCTCATGACCCAAAAAAACTAGGCTTTGGGTCATGAGCACACAATAGAGCATACAGATATCAAATTATAATGTTGTATACTTGAAGTTTATATAATCTATTAACCAATGTTACCACAATGAATTCAATTTAAAATAATAAAATATAATTTTGGTCTTCAGATAAATCAAATGATACTATTAAAACAAAGATAAAAAGCAGGAAAAAAGTCCAAAACTGGCATGTGAATGTCAAAATGTTTGTATTTTACTACTGGAATCCATATTTTTAATAGAAAGTGGGATCTGATTTTACTTCAGGGATTAGGTTCTACAATCAGAGTGTAAGGAAAAATTATCTTTCAGAGACCCTTAGTTGCTCTTAAAATTTAAACTTCTGTGGTTTCTCAGAGTGCTTTGGTCATGGCCTCCCTGTCCCTGGGCAGTGCCGTCTAAGGGCAAGTTTGAATACGAGAAAGACATAGGGGGATCCTCTCTCTCTCTCTCTCTCTCTCTCTCTCTCTTTCTCTCTCTCTCTCTCTCATACACTCAACACACACACACACACACACACACACACACACACACACGTAAATGTAATGTGCCTGAACTTTGCTATAGAATAGATGCGTTATGTCTCTCTACTGTGATTTTTTGCAAGCAATCCATTTGCACATCTATGCTATCCTACTTTCTCCTTAAGTAAGAGACACTGCCTATCAGCCATCGTCTTGATTACCGCTGTGATGAGAATGTATTACTGAAGAGGAAAACAAAGTTGCTTGTTGAGGCATAACCACACACTCGACCAGAGATTTTCATCAGAGTTTAGAGTTTTAATGATCACTTCTTTTGTATCTTAAATTATTTGTGTGCTAGATCAATTAACATTTACCGCATGCCCACTATGTGCCTTAGTCCCTTTCAATACGTAATCTCATTCAGTCCTTACAGTGACTCTATGGTGTTCAGCTCACATGGGAGAGACTGAGGCTTTGGGAAGTGTCCAAAGTCAAATTGCTAAGGAGCATAGTTAGGATTTGAACCCTTATCTACCTGATGCAAGCGCAGGTATTTTTTTCTGTGTACAATATAGTCTTCCTCATTTTCCCCATAATATTAAAATTATGTTTATTTCTGTTTAAGAGCATTCACATGAGGTTTTATCTAAAGCACACATTTCCCCCCCCCCATGAGTCTGAAAATTTACAATCAGTTGGGAAAGCTGTGAAACCTTTTAAAGTTCTCAGCCACCCCCCAAATTATCTTGACGGTCTTCTCAGCATCCTTTAAAGGAGAAAGAGCAGAGTTATTGTAATACATATTGGAAATGAAATGATGCCCTGAACTGAGACTGCAGCTCTTTGGGGATCTTCCTGGGGTGGGTGGGGGGTAACGATCTGGTCAGGAGGAGCAACTGGGGCCTGAGGGGTCATGGACCAGGTGGTCACGGAGGGAAGAGAGGGGAGGCTCTGAGATGCTCGCTTGAGACTGGGAGGGGCTTGAACAAAGCCTGAGAGACCCTTTGGGTGGGAAATTTAGTCACTGTTGATAGCATAGAATAGAATAGAATAGTTATCTCAGGACTTACTGTTGAGGCAAGAAAGTGACTGGAAAGAAGGGGAACATGTCATTGGAATTCATTTATTCATTAATTCAATAAACATTCATTTTGGCGTCTTGTATACAAGATCATTTTTTCTTGAACTACGAATGATTCAGAGAAAAACAAGGTAACTTCCTTTTTTTTGGGTTGGAAATATTAAATATCTGACAATGATAACAAGATGGTACCTTCAAAATGCTTGGAAACATATTTTAATTAAAAAAGAAATGTCATTAAGTTTGTATGCCAGAAGGCTTATTATTGAACAAATGCAATTGAATTTAAGCCTTTATGGAGTCAAACAATTCTTTTGTTTCTCTTTTTCATGGAAATTTTCATTCCAGTCCTTCTGATTGAAATTCATTTGTGAGGTTCATACTCTCTTATCTACCAAATCTTCTCCAGTTTCATGGTGACAGACAACACAGACAGGGAAAACATTTGGGGCCAAAGTTTGGGAACACTTGCCTCAGATAAATTCACTCTAAGCTCAGTTCTAGATTTTGAAGTGAACATTGTCATTGAAAAAAGTGTAACCCTCATGCTTTTAGCCCCTTACACTGTTAATCATAATGTCATTATAAAGAACAATTTGACATCTAAAGAATATTTTCAGTTTTTTAAGAAAGTCTGGTTTTAAAAGATGGAACATTACAATAGGCTGTGGACAAGAAATCTGAAAACAAAGATTGTTAGGAAAAGTTTGACAACAGTCATTTAAAAACATTATTTGTTTTGTTTCCTTTATTTTTAATGTAAAAAAATTTTGGCTCACAAAATTTTTTTTACTTCCTCCCCACTATTATCAAGATATAATTGACATGTAATATTGTATAAGATTCAGGTATATAACAGAATGATTTATCTATGTATTGTGAAATGATTACCATATAGAATTAACATCCATTATCTTTGCTTTTCATTTAGTCACACGTAAACAAAAATTAGTTTCAAACTGTAAAATCAAGTGCCATATAGTTTTAGTGATAAGCATACACTAAATGCTTTCCAATTAGTTAAGTGTGCTAATAAACATATAATTTTTAGAATACTGTCTCACATATGGTAAGTACTCAAGTGTTAGTTACTATCACTATTATGTTGAAATTGATATTACTACAGCAAATATCTTTTGTATTTTAATTTCTATATATTATAATCTTATTATATCAAGAATTTTGCTGACTTTTATAGTTTACTTTTTAAATGTTTTCTTTATCCAAAGAAACCTTAAGATGCTCAGGTTTTAGTGCTTGGGTCTAAATTGTTAGTCTAAAATGTCTATTGCATTTCACTGTCACCATTTCAACATGGTTATGGAGAAAGAATGTATTCAAAGTTCAAATTTATTCAGATTCTCAACCCAAGTTCAACCAATGAGCACTCTTCGTGCACTCTTTGTGTGCTATGATTTAGGTGTACGGGCTTGTGGTCCTGTTCGTAGGTAGTTTACAATATAAGTGGAGGAGACAGATGTCTACACGGATAAATTGCATGTGATGGGTAAATACTAGAATGAGGTAGGTGTTAGCCGTCTGCTGTGGGAGCCAGAGTAGAGAGCAGCCTGGAGAGGTGGAGAAAGTCCCTCCAGAGGAGATGGCATTTGATCAAGGTTTTAAAGGATGGATAGGAGTTGCCTCAATTTCTTCATCTGTAAACAGCTGGACGGGAATCCTCACTGTTCCAAATTTCCATGATTTTAATGCTTTGGATCTCACTTGGTCAATTATGAGGGCCACTGGCATTGGGCCTTCACATTTTGATTTTTGCAGAAGACCTTATTTGCACAAGTCTAGGCTTCTCAATGCATGGCAGAAGCGTCTGTTCACTGTTCAGCTGGTCTGCTATCCAGCCAAATAGCTGAGCTTTTAGATTTCAGGACAAAGAATTCACACAACTGGCTGCCTGTTTCACTTTTCATCAGGGTATTTTGGCATCAGGTAGAGAATAACTGTGGATGAATTTCAGGAATTTGAGTGATTTGAATTCAGTACAGAGAAAATAATAGCTTAGATTCTGATTTGAAGTGAAGCTCAATTATCCTGAGCCAAAAAATAGCCTTTCTTTTTCCAAGTGGTCTAAGATGCTCATTAGCTCTGGCTTTGGTCCTGGGGTATTTTTATAATGAAGTCTGATGAAAGTTTGCAGGACAGATGGAGTTGCCATCCTTGATGGGGCGGGAGAGGAGAGCCGAGCTGAGATAAAGACTGGAAGAAATAAAAAATTCAATATAGAGAAAGGACCAAATGTCACCTGAGTAATGATACCATTGGGCCCTGTTCTACCTCAACAATTGCTTGGTAATTGTAGTGGTATTTTTTTTTTAAACCAGCCTTATTGAGGTAAAATGCACAATTTTGTAAGTGAAAAGTTCTTTGAGTTTTGACAAATTTCTATACCCAAGAAACCATCACAGAATAGAGATATAGAATAACATCATCAGCCAAAAACACTGGATTCCTTCACAGCCCATTTCTATCCCACACCCTTACTTAGCCTCTAATCTGCATTCAATTATTGTAGATTAGATTTATCTTTTCTAGAATTTTGTATAAGTGGAATCATATAATATACTCTTTTGTGTTTGCCTTCTATTGCTTGGCATGTTTTTGAGATTCATCCATATGGTTGAGTGAATCAGTAGTTCGTTTCTTTTTTTTTAAACTTTTGAAAATGTATTTTAAGTGTGTTTTTCCAGGACCCATCAGCTCCAAGTCATGAAGTGGTTTCAATCTAGTTGTGGAGGGCACAGTGCACAGTGGCCCCTGTGGAGATTGAACCAGTAACCTTATTGTTAAGAGCACTGCGCTCTAATCAACTGAGCTAACCATCTACCCCCAGTAGTTCATTTCTTTTAATTGCTGGTTAGTATTCCTTTGTATGGAATACCACAATTTATTTACCTGTATACCTGTTCCTGGACATTTGCGCTGTTTCCAATTTGGGGCATTTATGACTGAAGCTGCTGTGAACATTCACATACAAGTCTTGGTGTGAACATATCTTTTCATTTCTCTTGGGTAATTATGTAGGCGTGAAATTGCTGGGTTGTACGTGGTAATGATACATTTTAATTTGATAAGAAGATGCCAAACTATTTTCCAAAAGAGCTGTACCATGTTGCATTCCTACTAGCAAAGTTTAAGAGCTCCAGTTGCTCCGCATCCTTGCTTCGCTAGTCTTTTGAATTTTAGCTTTTCCAATAGATGTTAGTGGTTTTACATTGTTGTTTTAATATGTATTTAATATGCATCTGATGATTACAGATTTTGAACAAGTTTTCACGTGCTCAGTGGCCATTTGCATATTCTTATTTGTGGAGTGCTCGTTCCCATCTTTTCTGCTGTGGTTTTGAAGCTTTTACATGGCACTCACGTAGTTCAGGGACTGGGCCTTGGGGCTTCCATGGTGGGTGGGTTGGGTTTTGCCTAAGGGTAGTTTGAAAACAGGGGTTCCATGGTTAAAAGCAAAATTTGAAAACCATAGCTTTAAAGCAAAATTGGAAAGGAGGTAAATTTGGCTTTTGGGGTCTGTATTCCTTTCTTCCCTCTAGGTCCTACACAGTAAGCAACACACGGCTATGCTGGGCCTCTGGGGGATAAGGCCTGTGAAATGTAAGAAGCCACGCAGGACAGAGAACATGCCCGGGCTCTAGAGTCACAGAGACACGAGTTTATATTCAGATTCTACTGTTTGTTAGCTCTTTGAACTTGGACAAACGTATTCTCTTTCGAGCCTGTAGTTTCATCAGCTGTAAGATAATACAGCTATTATAATAATACTATATTATTAATGGAACTAATGATATCTAACCCACAGGTTGTTTTGAGGATAAAACGAGAGAATAAATGTAAAGTGTCTAGAAATGTACCCAACAAAGAGTAGCTATGCACCAAATGTTACTTTCCTTCTCTTTCTCCCCAGCCTTACCTTCCCTCCCTTTAGTTTAGGATCTCTGGATTTTTCACGACAGCACTCCATCCTTTCTACCCTTGAGCGGTGCTAGACTTAGATGAATTCTTAGTCCATTCCAACATTTACCTGTTTGTATTCTCCTCCTAAAGTGTCCTGCTGAATGTGTGAGTGGCTAATCTTACAAAACACAATTTCTGTGAAGGTGGTAATTGTTGATAACGTTTAAAAGTTTTACTAGGTAGCTTATCTAAGGAGTAGGACCAAGGAAAGAATGAGTAATAGGAGAATTTGAGGCCTGTGGAAGGCTAATTAGAGTAGGTAGTGTTTTTGGTATGGCTGACCTTTCCCAGAACCCCATAAATCGCATTACATAAGTGTTTTTCTCCAGGGAGTTTGCCCGTTTGGATAGTTTCAATTAGTTGATTCTTTTAAAATTTCTGTCCCTTTTTTTATGAGGTCTTTCCCACCATCTTCTAGCAGGCCAGAGCCATCTGAATGACTTTACAAGCCAAGCAATGGTTCTTTACTAAATGTCTTATTTTTCTCCAAAGTTGTAGTTTTACCAGCTCCAGTATTTGCTGATTGCTTGTGATTTAGTGGAACATTTCATAATGATTTTAAGACTTCTGGTAAAACTCTACTTATCTATAGTTGTAGCAAAAGCCTGACTGCGTAGGCAGACCTCATATAGGCCTTCTGGATCATACTTTGGGAAAATATTTAGCATTGGGCTAACAAATCTTCAAGGCAATTTGGATGATAATT
This sequence comes from Rhinolophus hipposideros, assembly GCF_964194185.1. NCBI lineage: Eukaryota > Metazoa > Chordata > Mammalia > Chiroptera > Rhinolophidae > Rhinolophus > Rhinolophus hipposideros. The sequence goes on from NC_138052.1 coordinate 88,340,295, forward strand.
AGCTCTACTTCAAAGATGTGAAATTACAGAATCTTACAGATGCGAAGGCCTTTAGGAACAGTTAGTCTGATGCTAACTGTTTGTTCAGTGTTTAGATATGTTATTGTGGTTAAAAAGCAATTTCTTGATGAATACTGATCTGTTTCACTGGTCATGATGTTGACCTGAACATTAGCACTGCTGACCATTTTCAGAGATAGCTGATTCATTCATTTCTTGGATGTCACTTTTTTGGATGTCTTTTCTTGGATGTCACATAGTGAAATCCACAATCCCTGATTCTAGTTATTGCTAGTCTGTTTAGTTTTATTAGCACATCTTATTTTTTCTTTGTGAAAGTAAACACATTTTCTTTTTCTTTCTTATTTTGCTTTGTGAGCCAGAGAGTTCTACCAAATATTAATATTATGCAAATAAAACCTCATTACCTACAATAAACTTCAGGTCCTAGAGTGAGCTGGTTTTGTCCTCGCCAAGTATCTTTAGGAGCAAGTAAAGAAACAACTAAAAAAAAAAGTTTTATAGCTTATGAGATGGGTATCCACTAAATGGGTTCTTATTTTGAAAGTTTATCTACTTTACAAATAAAAATGTTTCCCCAGATGACTGAAAAAGATTGCTTCCAAGCAGAGTAACTGGACTGACACACATCCAAGATATCCCAATTGAATATTCCTAGAAAACTCAGCTCTATTCGGAGAATGAAAAGTTATAAGGGAAAGGCAACTCCTTGTGGACTACCCTAAAGAATCTTTGAAATATTAAAATGCCCTTCCTAATACAGTATATGCCTCTACCCATTGAGCATGATTTGTTAATATCAAGTCTTTACTGGAAAAACAGAAGGTAGCTTAGAAGAGTATAGCAGTGGACCACACGAGCTCTGATGATTTGGAACTAGATAAAAAGAGGGAGATTCAACATCCAAGTGCTGGGAGTGTGGAAAGAGAATCAAATTTTAATTTCAAATTTAAAATTCGTTTTTAAGAACTTTCAACTGTGCATATATATCCTGTTTGGATTCTCCTGGGCATTCTGGCTAACAGTATCTGCCAGGAGTTCCTGTAACTCATGCTGCTCCCCACTGGTTGCATGTGGTTGGTGGTGGCTGTATTGTCCCATTGAGTTATGCTCATGGCTTGTTTTAGAGGCAGCTGCATTTCCCTGTGGGAAGGGGGTGCATGCTATTTGTTTCATATTGTGTGAAATGCTGAAGAACCCTGGGGGAAGGAGGTTCTGTGAAGGCAGGCACTGTGGATATGGAGCCAACCATGAAAAATAAGTACTCAGGCTATGAGGACATTTACCGGAAAGAGGCTGGCAATTACCATCACTAATTAGCTTATAAAGTGGCATCAAGAATGCTTATCATTTAGCACAAAGACAGAATCAGGAGAGAAAAATACAAAATACTTTTTTAAACCTCCAAACTTGGAAAGCCTAAATGCAAGCATTTTTTTTTTTTTGTATTATAAAATGAGTGTTGAATATTGCTTACAAAACTTCCGGAGGTCTGGCTGAAAAGATAAAGATTTTCTTTTGGGATTTGTGTTGACATTGATTTTTTTAAAAAAGAAAAAGCCTGCAGGGCTTGCTAAAACTCACATTGCTGGGTTCCCCTCCCTGAGTTTATGATTCAATTGTCGTGTCATAGAATCCGAGAATTTCCATTTCTAACAAGTCCCAAAATAATTCTGATGCCACTGAGTTGGGGAGCACACTTTGAGAACCAATTATTGGCCAATTCTATTGTTTTTTCAGAGACAAACTCATGAAGGCCTAATTTTATTATTTTCGTGATCTGACCAGAGTTACATGGTGAGGTCTGGTCAAGCCAGGATTAGAACCGAAATCTATGGATATCAACTCCATAAGTACTCAGAAGACAAGGTAGTTCTAGAGAAAAATAAATAGTATTTTAAAAACAGGAATCTTTGACTTCTAATTTTATCCTTAAGGCTCAAAATGTATGGCAACCAATGGCAACAATACATTTTAGGCCAGCAAATGTGTTCAGTAGAAAAGGAGAGTGAACTTAGTGGGAGGCAGGGTCTGGTGCAGAGTAATAGGAGGGTCCTAGGACCTGTAATTCTCTTATTTTTATGAATAATTTGCTTATTTTATTTATTGTATGTCTCCCAAATGGCCAGAATTTGGATTTATTTTCATTTTGGCAGCCCCAGCTTCTGTACTGTGCCTGGTACACAGTAAGAACTCAATATTTGTTAAATGAGATGAATGAGATGGTACATTTATTGAGGATTCAACATTAGAATAGGAACATTTTCCCTTGTTTTCTTTTGTGAATGGGTAAGGCTGGAGATAAAGTAAACTATGTTCTTTTCACGGCCAAGAGTAAACCTTACAGCTGTTACAGACTGGATATGCATTTGGCAAAATGCTGCCAAGTTTTGCAGGGCTCCCAAACCAAAAGTTAGTGGCATATCTGCACCAGTGGTGACCAACCTTTTAGCTCTCTCTCCAAGAATGGATACTGAATTTCAAAGCCATCTTTAATAATAATGAACATTTATGGAGCCTTACAATTTGCCAAGTACTGTTTCAAGGCCCTTGTATTAGCTCACTTAATCTTTATAACTTCCCTAGATGGGGGGTGCTATTATAGGCTCTGTTTGATAGGTGATGACACTAAAGCCTGTAGAGGTTAATGAATCATCAAAGGCATGCAGCTGATAAGTGTGGGAGCTGGGGTTGAAAACCAGGCAGTCTGACTCCACACACCATGCTGTTAACCACCAGACCATTGGACTTTTTTATGGCCTCATGAGCCAACCAGAGCTATACACATCCTGTAGATGGAAGGGGAATTCTTGAGGCATACCTAAACTGGGTCTGGATTTCACCCTCCCTGGGCTGATTCAAACAGAGTAAAACTTGCCTTAACTTAGGGGAAAAGTTCTTGGGAATAAAAGTAATTGGAGAACTATGGAAGGGATTATATATATATATATTATATTATATATATATATATATATATATATATATATATATATATATATATATATATATATATATATATATATATATATAATATATATATGAAGTCAGGAGCCTGGAAAACATATAACTTTGCAATGCTTTCTTTGAACTCCAGTGGCTGAGTTCAGAGCAGAATTTTCTATAACATGTTACCTATCTGTCTAGAGAGTAAAACATTTTAGGCAGTCTTTCTCTCTGTACTTGAAAGGGAAAAAAGTAGTCCAAAAGATAATATACAATTGAGTAAGAAAGTTTGTCTTAAGTTTGTCTTTAAATAAGCATGTGGACATTGAAATTAGTACTTGAGTGCTGATCTCATTTTTCTCTTGACATCATCTGGGTCATCACATTGAATAAACCCAGAGTGGGATATTCTTTCTCTGGGGACTTGGAATGTAGAACACTATTTACCTACTAATTCCTCTGTCCTGATTATAAGAACTTCTTTGGACACCATGATTACGTGGATGAATGGTTCTGAGGAAATCCCACTAGCTTCGAGCGTTAGAAACGGAAGGGGCAGGGCTGGCTCTCCAAGCGCTCTTCTTATCCCAGCCAAAGGTTCTTTTTAGGGTCCCCATCACTCATTGTGTGCTCTCCTTATCTATGTGATTTATGCATCCCTAAGCTGCCCAGATTTGTTGATTCCATGCAACTCCTCATTAAAACTGGTTGGAGTTCCTCTTTTTACAGGGTGAGATGCTATGGTTTTCAAGGAATTTGCTAGTTAATTGCTATTGGATTTACTAGTAAATTGGTACATTTATCAGATTTCAATGAATTATGCTGCATAACAAACAGTCTAAATCTTGGTGTTTTACCACATACATTTATTTTTTGCTCATGTAACAGAGGACTGCAGGTCTCTAAGTGGTCTGCTCCTTTCCCTTTCCCTTGCAGACTCAGACTGAACCAATAGCCCCTATCTGGGACATGCTTTTTATTATGGGTTCAATTGTTTCCTCACAAAATTCATGTTAATAATAATGGTATGTCCTTTATATAGGCTATTGTGAGGTTTAAACAAATTAATACATGTAAATTGCTTAGACCAGTGACTGGCAGTTAAGCCCTTAGTCTCTGAATAAACCTCACCCCAGTGGTTCTTTTGTACAGCATTTGAATGTATTACCAACTTTTAGGTCTGTGGTTGCTTTGGAGTTATTTCAGTTTTCTATTGCTGTTTTTCAAACCACCCTAAAACTTTGTGGCTTAAAACAGCAATAACAATGTTTTATTTCTCATATTTCTGTAGTCTTGGCTAGTCTTTGCTAGGTGATTCTCCTTGTGGGTCTGCTAGGGCTAGACTGTCCAAGATGGCTTCTTTATTCCCAAATCTGTGCATTACTTGAGATGGTTTGAATGGCTGGGGGTTGGTAGGGCAGCTCCTTCTCTCTCTCTCTCTCTCTCTCTCTCTCTCTCTCTCTCTCTCTCTCTCTCTCTCTCTCTCTCTCTCTCTCTCTCTGGCTAGCTTAGACTTCTTCACAGCATGTTGGTTTCAGAGGAATTGGACTTATTACATGGTGACTGGTTTCCCATAGAGAAAGAACAGAAGCTATCTGTCCTTTGAAGACCTGGCTCAGATGTCCCAGAAAATCACTTCTTCCATATTGGTCAAAAGAAAGTCTCAAAGCTAGCCCAGTTAGAAGGGGAGGAGAAATGGACTTTACCTCTTGAAAGGTGGAGCAGCATGCATGTACAAAGGAAAGGAAATGATGGAACCATCTTTGGAGACTACCTACCACTAGAATATTCTTAAATGATTTCAAGAATGTGTAATTTATTTCTCATAAATTTCTCATACATTGCACTCACCTTGAATCCTGGGACAATGTATTTCCTGTATCTTTTATACTCCCACATAGTGCTCTGTAAACACCATGCATTCAACAACTAGTTATCGGTAAGTTGATTTTACCACAAAAAGCCCAAGGTTGAGCAAAGGTAGAGGGAGTAATTGATCCTTTCAACTGGAAGAGAATCCAAGAAAGAAGAAAAAAATAAAAAGGTGAAAATTCTGTTAGGAAACTGTGAGTTTCTATGCTATGTCTCAACTTCTAGGGAATAATACATACCTAATTTTTTTTCTTTATTCGTTCCCTCCCTTATTTCTTCCTTTTTATTCCTTGCTAGGCAACATTAAATTATCTCCAGTTTCCGAGGAGAAATGAGTGGATGCGCTCATGGCTGTGCCACCTCTGGATGTGTTACCATGGTTACAGGAGTGGCCTATTCTCCAGCCTGCAGGCACTTCTAAAAACCCAAGGGCTCCTTTATTTTCTATCAATTCTGGATGCTAGCAGTTGATTGCCACACAGCCTCTTTCTTGAATTGTATTTTAATGATTAATGGTTTGTTAAGATCTTTCAAGCTTTAGATTTCCATCAAGAGACTCGTAAAATAAGCATATAAAATAGAGCTGTGGAAACAGAGCATGGTTCCTGAGGATTTCAAAATATGAATCTAAAGCTGTTTACATCTCGATCTTTATTTTTTTCCCACTGGGAACTAAAATGGTTCAACTTTTGGATCAGAGTGCATAGCACTTTAGGCCTCAGGGTTACCAATGCATTTTAGTCATATTTTCTTCCTAGGCAGCCCTTTGCCTTGTTTGTGGCGGGCACCCATGGGTTGTGAGTGTTAAAAAGTAAAGAGGAGCAACGGGAGGGAACAGTCCCAGCCTCGCCCTGTGGTGGAGAGCTGTCAGATGTTGGGTTCCGAAGGCTTTTGCCCACGTCAGATAAAAATTGGCTTGGTTTTCCCAAGAGATGTTTTTTGCTTTATCTCTAACTCAGAATGGTTTTAGAATTTCTAATAAGTTAGAATAAAAATTTCTAATATATATGTATAAAATGAAAGCAGCCGTGAGGTACTGGAGTAACATGTGAGAGACACAATGGTCATTGCTGGGGTGGAGAGAGCGGTACCAAAATAGGCTTCTTGTGAGAACTGAATTGGAAATGCTGAGTGAGAATCCTTTTGTCTTGGCAATTTCCTAAGATATTTTGAATTTTGGCTTAGTCTACTGAGAGCCTATGATTTCAAGAGCATTTGCCTTTGTTGATTTTTATCTTTCAGAGTTGTGACTTCCTCTATGCGTCAGGAATGAGCCTATGTGTATGATTGATACGTGCCAAAACACTACTTTGTTCAACAACTAATTAGGAGTTCAGATGTTGAAGGCAGAGAGACTATAGTTTCAAGCATTTTCTATTATTTTTAAATTAATTACTTAAAATTATAGTTGACCTACAATATTATATTAGTGTCAGGTGTATAACATTTTGTACCTTGCAAAGTGCTCACCATAATAAGTCTAATAACCACCTCATACCATACATAGTTATTAGGATAATAGTGACTATATTCCCTGTGTTGTACATTACATCCGGTGACTATTTTTATAAATGGCAGTTTGTACTTGAAAATCTCCTTCACCGTTTTCACCCATCTCCCACCTTCTCCCCTGTAGCAACTGTCAGTTTGTTCTCTGTATCTATGAGTCTATTTCTGTTTAGTTTATTCATTTGTTTTGTTTCTTAGATTCCACGTATAAGTGAAATCATGCAGTATTTGTCTTTCTCTGTCTGACTTATTTCACTTAGCGTAATACCCTCTAGGTCCATCCATGTTGTCACAAAAAGATTCCATTCCATTACTTTTTGCTGACGTAAACTTGGACAAGTCACTTAGTTCCTCTAAACCTTGGTTCCATCACAATATAAATGGGATAGCGTGCACTCAGGACCCTAAAGTGTAGGCATCACTCTGGCTTAAGACTCATCGTACCCCAGCTTCTCACCCCACAAGCCCCTAGGGAGGTACTGACGAGGAAGAGGGAAACGAGCTACGTGTTTGGGGTCCCAGTTAGGAGGCCTGCATTCTAGTCCTGGTTCTGCTACTCTCACTATGTGCCTTTAATGAAGTCCTTGAAGTCTTCATGGCCTCAATCTCTTCATTAAAATGAGGCTGTCAAATAAGGTTATGTCCAAGGCTCTTCCCAGCTCTGATGTGCTATGTGTGGTCTCATGGCTTCTGTCTGCTCAGCACTGGCCAGTTTCTATCACCACCTCTGCCATCACTTTCCCTTTCTACTGTCTTTCGGCTTTTCCTTTTGAAATCGGCCCTCACTTTGGATTTCAGTTAAGTTGGAAAAGGATACATAATTTTTTTTTTCTTTTCCATCATGATTAAGTCATATCTGTTGGACATTAATCTATACGTAAACCAGGTGTCTTGGTAAAAGAAGAATAGCAACAAGGTGTGTTAAAGACAAACTAACCATCACAAGTCCTACTTACTAGTCCTTGAGTCTCAGCTTGATCCTGCCGCAGGGCCTTTGCACATCCTGCTCCTCTTGGCAGTCCCTCTGTAGTAGAGGACCTAGGTTATCCGTCTCTGAAATTATTGTGCTTAGGCTTTGTTCAGTCAGCGTCTGTCTCCTGCTTGCAGAACGTTTGCTCCAGGAGAGCAGGGACGTCGTCTGCCTCATTCACGTCCACATCTTCAGCACCTGGAACAGTGCCTGGCCCTTGGTCAGAACACAGTTTAGGCCCTGACCCTGTGTTCCTAACCACTACCCTACACGGCTGTTAGGAATGAGGAATGCAGGCAGCTGCTGTAGATAACATTGGATAATGATGACATAGTCATCAATCACGTTCTCTTAAATCCTGACCCTGAGGATCCTGGCGCCCAGTGCCAAATAGCTCACTATATTGAGCTGTGATTTAACTTCTCTGGAGCTCATATTATGCATTTTTGCAGTTGATGAGTTGTATTACTAAAATTAACATCTCACATGTGTGAACACCTTTTCTGCACCAGGCACTGGCCCAGGATTTTACGGGCATTACCTCACTCAGTGCTTGCACTAGCCCTTTGAGGTACGTCTATGATTGTCTCCATTTACAGACGGGACCTGCGACTGAGTTTGAAAAACTTGCCTGTGTTAGTTTGTTAAGGCTGCCATAACAAACTACAATAGACCAGGTGCCTTAAACAACAGATGTTTATTTTCTTACAGTTCTGGAGGCTGGAAGTCCAAAATTAAGGTGTCGTAGGTTTGGTTTCTCCTACGGCCTCTCTCTTTGGCTTCCAGATGACCACCTTACATGGCCCCTCTTCTGCTCACACATCCCTGTGTCTCTTCCTCTTCTTATAAGGACACCAGTCATTAGGGCCTCATTCTTATGATCTCATTTAACTGTAATTACCTCTGTAAAGGCCCTATTTCCCAAGACAGTCACACTGGGGGCTCGGGTTTCAACACAAGAATTCAGGAGGCACAATTCTGTTCACAACACTACGCAAAGCCACTCATCTAATAAGCAGTGGAGACATTACTTGAATCAGGGCTCATCCTCACTACCCTAACCATTACTCTATCCTGCCACGAGGATTTTCTCCCAAGTGTCATCCATGAAAGCCCAAGCTTGGAAGAGCTGGAGGCCTCACCTCCATCTCTGCAAAGTGGATATTGGGAAGGGAAGGGCCGACAGCTGAAGACAAGGTGACCTCATGGTATTACTCTTGCATTCATGTGCTCAGATTGGGTAATGAAATGAATGCTGCCATCTCCCATTACTCACGGTGTGTCAGACAGGAAGGTCACTCTTAACAGAAGCTACTGAGCACTGTAATTAGTCAGAAACCTCTTCCAACCTCTTCTAAAATTATTGGGGGATAAATCTCCCTTCAGTTCATTCATGAATAAAGTGGCAGTTATCTAGGGACCTAAACAGGCCAGGAAAGTAGAAAGAAGCAGATTGGTGTTTGCAGCAGTGTCTTGTTGGAGCCTGTCTCCTAGGTTGACAGAAGGAGTGAGTGTTGCTGCAGGGGCCCAGGACACAAAATCTTCCAGTCATGCTGGGTGGATGGCTCTGAGCTGCTGGGCATCGCTGAGTTTGTCTGGGCTGTCATTGCCACCTGTTTAGTAACATTCTCTGAGCAGCTACTATGCACCAGGCACCCTGTCAACAGGCGGTGATTCCTGCCCACTTTAGCAGATGATCTCACTATCTAAATCATTAGCTGTACGACAGGGCAATGCATTCTTCCTGAGGGCCATTGATGGAACATTCCAGAAACCAGATAACAATTTTAGTGAAATCAAACCCCTTCTCTTTCTTCTACTCCCATCCCTCCTGCTCTTCCTCCTGTTACCCCCTTTCTTTATATTTACTGTGTGGCAGGTGCTTGTTAGATATTGTCTTACTTCATCCTCATTAAGATCCATAGAAGGTACTTATTGCTGTCACTACCATTTTATGTATAAAACCAGCCTATGGAACAGTCCTGAATGGTGGGGTGTAAAGATGACATTGTTCCATTGTCTTCAATCAGTGCCTGAGCTGTGATGAAGGCGCCTTCTCTGCGAGGCCGAAGGCTTCTGGATGACATGGTGAACAGTTTTATAGTTTCCTATTCCTCTCAATTCTTTAAAACCTCAGTCTAATTTCAAACTCTTTTCTGTCCTGCATCCATAGCCCACTAACACCTATGAATCCATCATTCTGTAATGAAATTTTTTACATCGAATACTATTTTAGATCAGAGTTGTCTCTATGTCATGTGACATCACATCAATGTGCTTACCCTTAGGATTACTTTTCAAACACAGTGTTGAGGGCTTTTATATGGGCGGGTCAAATGAGAGGTGCTGCAGTATGGTGAGGGATTTTGGCATTAGCTGTTAATTGTGAGATGTTGTAACTAGCAGCTTACTGAAATCTGTCTAGCACCACAGTGACCAGTCTCATCAAAGGACTTTGATCCTTTCTTTGCACTTTGAGATGCTTAGAAATAAATATTCAAATCTTTTTCTCTGTGAGATAGATATTTTGCAAGGTGCTGGGTTCGGTTTACATGGCACCATGGCTTTTCTTGATAACTTGAGCATGAAAACAAGGCTTTCAGGCAGAAAACCAGAAGATTGGGTCTCACATATTCAAATTTGTAATAATCCTCCTCAGATGGCTTAAATCAGGTCTCATACATTTTTTAGACCTTTTGTTTTGGGAGTCTAAGGGCCTTCTGGCTTGAATCAAAGTCTTGTCCATTATGATGAGAAAATAAATCTCAGGAGAATTTAAATCTACTTAAATACAAGATAATTCAGAGAATTATAGCCATTCTTTGGTTTCAGAAAAATTGAATTTTCAAAAAAGTTTTTTAGGTCGACTGCATTTTTAAGAATATTAAAAACTAAATTCCATGAAAATATTGAAAAACTAAGTCCATGTAAGCAAAATAACAAGTATTGAAATACAAATTTTCAATTAATTCTATAATCAACATTCTGAAATTTCACAAGATATCATTCATGTATGTTCAAATATATTTTGAGAATTGAGAATTGAGAATTGATGTTCTGAAGCTATAAAAGTCTATAATACTCTTTACAATCTATTTATTTAAATTATATTTAAACATGATTTATTTTTAGAAGTAAGCATTATTTTTCTGTCTAGATAGTATTTAAGAAATTCTGTCGTGAATCAGACGAGCATATTGTTGACATCTAAAGCCAACATAAATAAATTATTATTAGGTTGGTGCAAAAGTAATTGTGGTTTAAAAAGTTAAAAAAATTTGCAAAATGCACAATTACTTTTGCACCAACCTAATAATTAAAAAGGCAAGAAGAAACAATTAAAATAAAATTGATTATATTCTGTTTAGGAATATGTAGTAATACCAGATAACCGTAACAAGAATAAAAATAATGTATGGCTCCTTTATTTGTAGAAAAGATTGTGCAAAACAAGATAAATGAAAAATATTTACATGCACTCTCCAAACGAAACTCATCACTGGTGATAAATAAATGACTAAAATAAAAACCAGTTTAATTGGCCTGATTTGCCAGGCTGATCAAGGAGAGCTGTTCCTTGGTACAGCCCCTATACGGACCAAAATAATAGTTACCGACTTGAGAAATTTATTGGAAGAACCATACGAAGGTTTTTCAAGTATAACTTCAATTGTTGGACATATTTGAGTGGTTTTAAACATGGAATTTAATTTGTAAACATTCTACAACTTTTCCCCACCAGGTCTCCCAGCACAAGAGTGACCTGTGGCTTCCCAGAGGGAAAGGTCTGTGCTGTTGAATGCAATGGTATTTTTTAATTTTATTAGTTTTAGGCATACAAAGCAACATAATAGTTAGATATTTAACCCCTCACAAAGTGATAACCCCCCTCCCCCAAGCTACTACCCCTCTGACATCTTATATACGAGTTACAATACCATTGACTATCTTCCTTATGTTATACTCTACGTCCCATGACTATATATTTGTGTGTGTGTGTGTGTGTAATTATAGTTGACATACAGTATTATTTTACTTCAGCTTCAGTTGTACAGTGCACTTAAGTCAGTGGTATTTTTCATGGAGAAGAGCATCAACCCTTTTCTGGCTTGTTAGAACTTTCGAGGCCCTTACGTCTTTGATAATAAGCATTTGGCCGTGGTCATTTTGTGAACAAGACAATGAGAGCTTCTTAGAATTTATATGGGAGCTGTGGAAGTATAATAGGTCTTCATATAGCAGTACGGTTGCCATTATCACTGTGTGTGTTGGGAGAGTTTGTATGAAAAATACGTTCTCTTAGCAGTTAGCTAAATACATTCTCTTAGCAGTTAGCTAATTCTTAGGGAGAAAACTGTCTTTGTTTATTATAGCACTCTATTAAGATATTTGGTATAGCAGGTGCGAAAGAGCCTGAGGTCAATAAAATAAAGCCAGAGCAATAACAAAAACAGTTAAAGTGCACACAACAAGAAAGTAAAAATCGTTCTGCTCTCAGGGTCTCATAGGGGTGAATTGGCCAGTGGAAATGCCCAATAGGCAGATGGTTTGATGTTGAAATAGACTGGGAGTGGGGGTGCCTAATTTTTAAATGGGTTGTTTATTTTTCTGTTTATGTATTCCTTGTATCCCTTTTAAATCTGTAGTAAAGCCACCCCCCATTTCTGTTAGAAACAGGAGAAATGTACAAAAGGGATGAGTTTTACATTTAAGTCCCTGGAGGGCAGATATGAAATGACAAAAATGATACATCAACTGAGAAAGCCAAGGTTAACACAGGAAGTTCATGTAAGACCAAAAACTGCCTCAGGAGATTGTAGAAATTATGGCAGATGGTTTGGACTTGCACAGTGTTTGGAATTGGGATTTTGATGTATCTTGGAGGTATCACCTGACATCTTGGTTACATAGAAAAAGGAAAGCAAACCCTAAATGGATAACAAAATGGGAATGACCCTTTTATTAAAGGAATGTCCTTCTGACATTAACTTTTAATAGTAGGACATCAGCATGGAAAGAGACTGCCCAGAACCACTTTACTAATGTCTGAATATTTTGCCCATGGGGAAACAGGCCCAGAGAGATGTCATCCCTAGCCAGATACCCTAAGTTAGAGATAAAAAAGAAGTGCACTTGAAACAAATTTTGTATCATGAGAATTGTAAAATATTGCCTCGAAAGGAAAACTGCCAGTATCCTAAAATGTATCTGGCTCAGAAAGGAGAGACATCATTAATCAACAGAATGATTTGTCTGTCCCTCTAAGTCTGCATTGTGAAACTCATTTCCTGGCCTCACAGAGTCTCCTGGCAGATCCAATTCTTTTTGCTGAACTGCACTTTCGTGGGACTCTTACCATCTCATTACAGGTGAGAAAGCTGATAAGAGCTGCACCCATTCATTCTTGGTGTCACGGCTGACTGGGGATCGGTATGTGAGCCAAAGTGGACTTTGTAGAAACGTGAAGGTGCAAAATAAATTCCAGGTTCATGACTGATTTTTGTCAATCCCCCTTTCTAAGATTGCCTTTTTTGGAACAAAAAGTACACAGTAAACTTAAAGGCAACATCACATTCTGATGACCCAATTGCTCTTTAGAGATACTAAAAATGTGGTTCATTTCATATAGTATATTATATAAATATGTAATATAAAATATATGTATGTATTAGTCAGGGTTCTCTAGGGAAACAGAACCAGTAGAATACATATATTCCACTGTTACATATTATGTAAATATATTTACATATATACATATACATATATACGAGTACATATGCTTATGTATGTATATAGTCTACTATTACATATATATGTAAAGAGATTTCTTATAAAGAATTGGACCGTGTGATTACAGAAGTCGACAAGTTCTAAGACCTGTCAGCAAACTGGAGACCCAGAAACTGATGGTATACTTCTTGTGGTGTGAAGGCCAGCAGGCTCCAAACCTAGGCAGAGCTAATATTTCAATCTGCGTCAAAAGCAGGAAAAACATGGTGTCCCAGGTCAAAAACAGTCAGGCTGGAGGAGTTCCCTAATAGTCACAGAAGGGTCTGCCTTTTTGTTCTATTCAGGCCTTCAACTGATTAGATGAGGCCCATCCACATGAGGGAGGGCCATCTGCCTTTCTCAGCCTACTGTTTCAAATGTTCGTCTCATCAAGAAACACCCTCACAGACACACACAAAATGTTTGACCAAATGTCTGGGCACCCTGTGGTCCAGTCAAGTTGACACATAAATTTAACCATCACAATATATTTAAGATCAGTTTCTTCATATGGTTTATGAAAATTGATCATTGTAGCATTATTCACAATAGCTAAGATATAGAAACAGTCCAAGTGTCTGTCAACAGATGAGTGGATAAAGGTGTGAGACATATATATGAGCATTATTCATCCATAAGAAGTACATCCTGCCGTTTGCGATAACGTGGATGGAACCTGAGGGCATTGAGCTAAGTGAAAAAAGTCAGAGGAAAACAAACATTGGATGACATCACTTACATGTGGAATGTGAACAAGCCAAACTCACAGAAACAGAGACTAGAAAGGAGGTTACCGGTGGCTGGGAGTTGGGGGGAAAAGAAGGCATATGGATCAAGAGTACACATTGACGGTTATAAAGCGTGTAAGTTCTGGGGCTCTAATGTACAGCAGAGTGATTACAGTTAATAATGCTGTGTGTTAGGCTTGAGAGTTTCTAAAAGAGTAGATTTTCAATGTTCTCACCACAAAAAAAGAAATGGCAATCATGTGACATGGGGCAGGTGTTAGCTAACACTATGCTGATAATCATTTGTGATACTTAAGTGTATCAAACCAACATGCACACCTTAAACTTAAAAAATGTTATATGTCAGTTCCAGCTTAATAAAGCTGGAGAGAAAAAGAAATTGATCTTATTTAAGCAGAACTTTCGAGTACCTAATTAGTTTTTTGGTCTATGTTTGATTTGAAGAATTTGTTTCTTCTCTTATGTGAAATGTCGAGGTCATAATATATTTGTGATTTGTGAAAAAGGCTATTCTGTAAGATTTGAAATATGACAGGACTCACTCTTTAGAAAAGTGTCAGTTTTTAGATTGTAGTTTATCTGAGGATTATTTTTCTGTTTTTTATGCCAAACATTTGAAGATAAATACAAAAATATAATTGGTTATTTTTCTACCCCCAATTTTTCATAGATCTTTGTCCTTTTTTTCTTCTGGACACCTTCCCCAAGTGGGTGCTGCTCTGTTTCTGATCATCCCAGACATTTAATCCCCTTTCTGCCTTGAACCCCACTGACTTCTCAAGCATGTCTAAGCTTTTCATTGTTGTTGTTCTCTTTGAGCCTTTAATTTACCTCTCGCCCTATCATGCTCAGTAATGATACTTTTTCCTAATTTCTGAGAAGGGCAAGGCTACCTGATGGAAACTTCTTCAAGCCTTCCATCAGTTCAAATATAGCCATCTTGGCCAATATTTGCTTCTTCTTTTTCCTTATCAGATGATGACTTTCTCCTGTTTCTGTCGGGTTAACTCATCCATCTGCACTCTGATCTCTTCTCCTCTTTATTCTTCATGGTCACTGTTGTGATTTCCCTCCTTGAATTCTTTTTGACACTAACGGTGTTCTTATAGATCCCTTATCTTCAACCACTGGGGTGGCTCTCTTCTTATGTGTCCCCTCTTGCACAGCCAGCTTGGCATGGGGAGACAGTCAGAAAATTCAACTTGCCCCAAACCCAAATCACCTCTCCTTATGTTCTTGAGTTCACTATCTTCTCCAGCTCTCATAATTTCTACCTTGATTGGCAGCATTAGCATCATTCCTATAACCCAAGTGAGAAACTCTCCCTTATTGGTACAGTTCCCTTCACTCACAACCCTAATCCACCGTAAACTTGTTCCAATTTTCCATTCACAATACTTCTTTGTCCAATGCCTAATTTTCATCCTATGGGTCCAGTTTCAGTCCCCATTTTCTCTTGCCTGGAATATAGCTGCAGCCCTGGTTTCTCTGTCTCCATGATGTTGCTAGAAACAGAATATGTAGCCACCCAGTGCAAGCCTGAGGTACCCAGGAAGCACTTTGTTATAAAACTCATCACAAATGAGAGGACTTACACCTACTGAGTGTCCATTTAGCTTTGGGTTCTCTAGGCAAGAATAGGTCCAGGGTCTTTGAATTCAGGAATAGTTGGCCATTTCCCTCATGGCAGGGCTGGACAACTCTAAATTCAGACTATAACGAGGCATGAAAATTGTGGTTAAAAAGTTCTTTTGAAAGTGTTGATATTTCAAGAGAAACATCAGAGTGGCATTATGGGCTAGTTTTTACTCCTGGATTTTCTTAGTCTTATTTTATGGTTTAGCATAATTATTATTTTGCATGACATTTATAGTGGGGATGGCGATTGGATGGAAAACATACTCTTGTCAGTATTTAGGGCCTCTGAAGGTCTTAAACTGACCTTGCCTTGAGGACAGACTCAGGTTGTCATGGTGACTAATTTAGGAAGGATCCCATGACATCAACAGCCATGAAACATTCCCAGTACTGGGGCTCCAGTTTTAAACTCAGACCACCCAACTCGACTCCACCTTCTGGAAAATTTCCCATCTGGTTGTTTTATTTTCTTACTATTGGCCTCAATCTAAACAGACTGAGCTTAAAAGGTTGAGCCTTAAAGAGAGGTGTCTAGAACTACTTCCCTATATCTCACAGAAGGCCACAAATAAATTCATAGTTTCAAACTATTTAATTGGGAAGGGTACAGGCATTTTGATTGCCAGTACAATTTCAGTTCAGGGCCACTGCAAATCTCTGCAACACTCTTGAACTTTCCCCCCAGAACTGCTGGAAGTCACTTGCTTCAAAACTTCTTTATGAGGGGCTATTTCTGGTGAACTTCCTGAAACAAAGAGTCTGATCCAAGGTGACTCCCTGTTTCCACCTCCTCGAGTAGAAACTGCTGCTGCGTATTTCAGGAGAGGTGAGAAAGCTAGCTTATTTGTGTCCTAGCACCTTTTTCAGTCTTGAGAAATAGGACATTTATGTTGTTGCGCCTATGATTTTCCATCTGGCTTTGACTTTGGTCTGCTGACTTCTTTGACTCCACCCTTGACTGGAAGGATTGCCTCCTGGGACATGCATATCAGAATTATGCTAATGAGGCTGCTGAGTGCCAGTTTGCCCGCCTGCCCGGGACACCACATTCAAAATCCTGTTGGGCAAATGATCAAAACCCAGTTCTCAGTCAGTCCTTAGAGAATATGAAATAAAAAACAAAACCACCTTGGTCAACAGCATTAAATACATTTTCACATGACTCAGAAAACAGGATTGGCCAAAAACCATTTAGTTTATTTAAAAATTCCATTGTCTTATCACTGTGTGAGGATTTGAAACTGGCAGCTACGGTAGATGCCTTAGATGTTTTCGGTGTGTCTTTGAAACAGGCGCAGAATGTTCGAGACAAGCCAAGTCCTGAAAAGGGGTGAACACCAATTTTTTAAATATAAATATTTATGATGATATTTTTTATATTTGGTTACCTTCCCTGAGGCCCTACCAGATTCATATAAAGGAACAGAAAAAAGAACTACGGTGAAGAAACATTGGCCTGAATTTTTCAGACTTTCTGTAGGCAAGAGTGTCAGAAAGATTGGCAGGAATTTTGCTTCCATAAGAAATATAGGTTGGGCTCTGATGTTTATAGCTATCAAGGGAACTATATTTTAGATCAAAATTGGAACATTCTTTTCAAGAGAGAAGTTAAAGTAGCTCGCTGTGACCCAAAATATCTCAATAGAATATTTTTTCAAATAAATGTATACTTTTCCAAGGTTTTAATAGAAAGAATAGTCCAGATCATCACGATGTGTCATATTGTATAAAATTATATAACATAAATTATATAAAATAAAACTTTTTCGTTGGGATAATTGGTATGAAAAAATCAGATTGAATTGAAAATGTTTTAAAAACAATTATTTGAATAAGGAAATGTTGGAGTTCTTGACATACCTTAATTTCTTGTAATAATTCTGATATGAAGTATTATTTCAATTTATGGATGAGAAAACCAAGGGTCCTAGAACTTACAGGCTAATTAATGAGTTCTTGAATCCAAATTTGAATCTGTGTCTTAGATTAAAATGTCTATGCGTGTTTCCCTGGACCATAATCACTTCCCCAATGCAGGTTGATTACTCTCAGGCTTTCATCCTGAAAGGTATCAAAGGTAACATTTTTAGGGGCCTGCTGTCATGAGATTAATAACAAAGTATGATTAGCACTTAGATTATGCTTTTGCTTTAAAAACTCTTAGAAACATTTTGAAGTGAACATTTTTTTCTTGAAATCTATCTGAAAATGGCTAATTTGCTTACTAAGTCTATTTTTGTAAGTACTGTAAAGGGTACTATATAACCCTGCTGATCTCATGTTTTAATTCAAGGTTTAACAAAGCATGTACATATTTGTGAATATATCTTTGTAGTTTTGAGAGTTTTAGAAATGGATTTCTTTTTAAGTTTAATTAATTCCTCTCTAAAACTGTTCGTGCATGGATGGAATGAAGTGGAAGACTTTCTTTTCTCTCGTGCAGAGAAAACTTTAAACATAAATAGCAATCTGGAAATGAAAGTTTGATCAGTGATAGTAGTTCCAACAATAGTCTTGTCCCATGATAGTAAATATCTGATAGGAATGACTAAAAGGCTCTGTTACTTTGACAAATGTCAGCATCTCAATGTTGAGTATCATTTCTTCTTTGTTGGCGGTTTAAAAATGTACAAGATTTGGTTGATAATAGCAGCAGTAGTTACTTTAATTGTTTTTATTGTTATTTATTTTTGAGCCACTGACCTCCAAAGTTAGTGCTTTTTCTTTCAATAAATTCCAGTTGAATACTTCAAGGGGCAAGTTTATTATTTTTCTCAAGAATTGCCTCATGTTGAAGGCCTCTGGTTCCTTGTCCAGTTTCTGCTACCCTAACAAAATACTGACATAAATATAAGGGACAGGACTTGTAGTTAGTGGGACTTCATTAGTAGGTGCATACCAGGTAAAACACTGAAATACTTCCATACTAGTTGGTAATTAGCTACTCTTATGAGCCTACTCAATACTCTTCTACCATGTTTCTCCCTCCCCCTATGGCCACCTCCATTGGGACACTACATAACATCTCACGATCTGGCAACTAAAGGATTCATACCTTGTCAGGGGCTGATTTAGATTTTGTGGAACCTGAAGCTTATTTAATTTGGAGTCCCCACTTTCACAACAAGAACACAATACTAGGTACAGGCAAGAAAAGATATGTAGAGTAAGAAATCATAACAAATTATAAATTTTGAACACCTGATAAATAACATAGCATCACAAACATTCAGAAACAATAATAAAAGCAACAGTAAAAAAATGCATATCCAAATGAAAAATGAATAAGAGACATACACAGACATTTTATTGAAGGGGATACACAGATGGCAAATAAGCACATGAAAAGGTGTTCAGCATTATTGGCTATTAGAGCAACACAAATTAAGATCACAATAGGCTATCACTACACACCTATCAGAATGGCTAAAAGAAAATATAGTGATAATACATAATGTTGCTGAGGATGCAGAGAGACCGGTTAACTCACACCTGGCTGGTGGGAATGCTAAATGGTATAGCTGTATAGAAAAAAGTTTGTCAGTTTTTAAAAAAAATGTAAACATGTGACTACCACGTGACAGCAATTGCACGTCTGGACACTTACCCAAGAGAAATGAAAACTTATATTCATGTAAATTCACGAAAACCTGGACCTGAATGTTCATAGCAGCTGTAATCAGCTCAGACGTCCTTCATCAGGTCAGTGGCTAAAAAGCTATGGTACATCCATTCCATGGAACATGACTCTGAAATAAAAAAGGAATGAAGTGCTGATTCGCACAACTTGCATGCATCTCAAGGGAATTCTGCTGAGTGATTAACAAGCCAATCCCGAAAGGCTACATACTATATGATTAAATTTATACATTTTTAAATGACAAATTTTAGAGATGGAGGACAGGTAAGTGGTTGCTGGGGGTTAGGGAGAAGAGGGGATGAGGGAAGGTGGGTGTGCTTAGAAGGGGCCCCGTCGGGGTTCCTAGTGTTTGCATTGCTCAGTAATTTGACTGTGATAATAGATACACAAACCTACACAAGTGATGACACTGATATAACTTAATACACACACAAACAAATGAATGTAAGTAAAATGGGAAATCCCGAGATGATCACTGAATTGCATCAAAATTGATAGCTGGTTGTCATATTGCACCATTGTTTGGCAAAAGTTATTAGGGGAAACTGGGAAACATGTACAAAGGATCTCTGTATTATTTCTTACATCTGCATGTGAACCTCCAATTATTTCAATGAAAATGTCATTAAAAATAAATCTAAAAATACTCCTGCAAGTTATTTCTACCCTACAACAGTTAATAATAACTTAACTACACACAGAAGTGACTGCAAACTACATGTGTTATTTCTAAGCCCAAACCAACGTATTCCTACATCAATTTTTCTCTAGCCAGATCCCAAAATGCCCACAGCTACTTCAGTACCACTCAACATGGAGGGAAGTGTGATAGGGGCAGCAGGGTGGAAATAGACAGTGAACACCCCTGAGCCAATAAGGATTAATTTCACTTAGTTTTTGCAAATTTGACAAAAACCTACCACCATGTGTGTACACTGCTGACGCCCCTCCCAGGGCTTGTAGGCATGAGTGCTTGTCAGCACTCTTGGCTGCTTAATCTTATGGATTATGCTTCATACACAAGTCTGGGCCTGCACATGGCCCAGCTAGGAATCTCCATGACTGAGGTCACCAGCCTGTCCTCTGATTGTTGGTGCCTGGGTTGGGCTGATGGTTAGGTATTTTGAAATAGGGCTGCTAATCATCACATTTTTTTAAATGAAAATTTTACTTGTGTATTCTGAACTCATGAAAACCAAAGAATGTGGTCAAGGCATGGCAGAGCACAAAGTAGTGTAAGAGGTTTGCCGTAGGACCCTTTGTTTTCATTTGGACTTTGGGAAAAGGGGTTTATTGGAGAGCTCATTTAGGGAGTTTATTTTTAGGAGAATCTACAGTCTTAGTGAGAAGCCACTTTTACTTGTAAGTTACGCCTTTCTGAACTCCGAGGGCAATGTTGTGGAACCTCTGGATAAAGCAATGGGCAAACTCCTTCTGAATTTCCTTCTGTGACTCCCTCCTCCTGGGATAGGGCGTGATTTATCCAATTGGTGGGATCGGCAAAGGGAGTCATACAACATGTCATGCTCTGGCCCTTAATGGCTCTTTCCTTCAGAGCTGCCTGCCCACAGCCCTTCTCATCTTCTTGTAAAAAGCTCACCAAGTCCGGGCCTGGAGGGAATGGAGCAGGCAGGTATCCAGCTCTTCTGCCTTCCCCGAGTCAGGAGGGCTCAGGAGGGAGAAGGGAGCTTCTTTTGTCCCCAGGCTTAAGCTAAGACCTCTAATCCAGCTTGAGCAAGGATACAAGTGATGCTTGGATCATGATCTGACTCTTCCGTCTACTTGTCCACTGGTCTAGAATCGGTAGGGTTGAGAAATGTGAAGAAACAAATTCTTAAACACGGCACACATGAAACTCCCACTTGCCCAATTTGTTATGTGCCGGACACATAGTCTTGTGATGGTTGGTGAGCAAAACAGTAATGGTCCCTGCCCTCAAGAGTCTGGCAGGCACATTTGGATGTATCATGGGTTATAAGCACCCTCTTCTGACTCTGGATCTAGTCTACGGAGAGGAAAATTCCTTCAGTTCAGTACTGTACATTCCTTCAAGATTTTTTAAAGCAGTTGGATTAGAGCCCAGTACTCCTGGGGGAATCACTTGGCCATTGTGTCCCAGACTCCCTCCCAAACATGAGGCAGTCAAGCGGAATATTCCTTTTATGATCTCAAGTCAGCTTAGAGTAAAACCAGCTCAGGCTATCAGAGAACAGGCGGTGGGCATGGCAAATAAATTACCTGCAGAGCAGACAGCTGGGCTCCCCTCCCCATATCCTGGTGAGTCCCTGGCTACACTGCCAAGATGTGGAAGGCGAGAGCAGACCAGCTGAGTGCTGAGCAGCTCCCTCAGGTGACAAAAAAGGACAAAGCCTTCCTTGCCCTTTCCCCACCCCCACCAGAAATCCAGGATGGTGAATGGTTGAATGGTTATTACAGTCTCTCCTCTTTGTCCCCTCTGCTTCCCACCCCCTCCCCAGGATCATTTGCTTTGGGAAAGGCATTTATAAACAGGGCTGGGAGCTTCACTTTGAGAATGAATTTTATTTTCCTAAGAAGAGAACAAAGTCTGAAGGTAGCTTCTGAATCTTACAGTGTCACTGGATATTGATCCATTTCATTATTATGTGGTTAGAAGAATGGGTCCCTCCGACTTGAATTCAAGTCTGCATTTCAGGGGAAAGACTTCTCTTGCTTGGGACAGGGGCTCCTGGGGCAGGAGAAAAGCCCTACTGGTAACGACCTGTGAGGATTCTAGACGAATGTCCATTTAGAAAGATTGGTCAGGTGAGCCCCTTGCTGTGGGCTGGCTCCTGGCATTGCCCAGACATGTTCGGGTAGAGTCTCCTTGGGCTGTGAGAGATTCCTCCTCTTTTTTGCATCAACAAGCTGACCTGAGAAAATAAGATTTGGGGTTCATGATGTGATGGAAATAGCAGTAGGTAGAACACAGGAGGGCTGGTTCTAGTTCTGATTTCATCACTAGCTGCAGGGCTCTAGCTAAATCAGTTTTCCCCTGTGTCTCAGCGTCTGTATCTGTAAAATAAGCTTTCGGAACAAGTGCACCTCTATTTCCTTTCCAGCCCTCACTCTATAGAGTTTATGGGTGCTCTTGCTTTTAAACGAGGAGGCAAAAAATCTATATGCCAGGCATTAGGACAGACACTTGACTCTGTGGTTCCTTTGATCTTCAGAAAATATCATTCCAGCTTTGCAGATGAACTCACTAGGCTCAGAGAGGTTAAGCAACTTGTACAACATTGCACAGTGAATGCTTTAGGGAGCAGACTTTTTGTTGCACGTGTCGGGAAATCCAAGTTCGTCTAAGTTTAAGCAAAAACAAGTTTAAGGAACTCCAAGTTTAAGCAAAAACAAACACAAACACAAACACAAAAATCAGCTCTTACAGTGGGCGGTTCCAAGGGCTTCTGGCTACAGGCATTGCTAGATCCAGGGGTTTGAAGACCTGACTAGGAACTGTCGTCTCTCCACCTCTCAGCAACTTTCTTTGTGCTGATTTCATTTTGGGGTTTCATATGGTAACAATGTGGTTGCAGCAGCTCCACCCCTCACAACCAGGGTGACCGACCACTCTGGTTTGCCTGAGACAGAGAGGGTGCCCTGGACACTCGACTTTCAGTTTGAAAGCCAAGAAAGTACGAGGCAAACTGTCACAGTTGGTCCCTGGTATGGGGTCAGCTTTATGTTCAGCAGGAAAGAGTATGCTTATTTGAGTAGCTCTTGCAAACTGTTCTGACTTGCTCGGACTCGACTGTCTCAGACCAAGGCCTGTCTCTGAACCAGTGGCTGTATCCAGGGGAATACAAGTGTGCTGATTGGCTTAGCCTCTGGGGGAGCCCTGCTTGGAAGACATGCATGGGAGGTGGCGGAGGGGAGGAGTGCTAAAAGGAAACAGTGGTGTGGTCAGCAAAGGGAGTGAAGGGTCCCATGGAGGTGAAGAGGAATGACCCTTCTGCTGGTAAGTGGCAGGATCAAGTTTCAAATCCCGTCCCCTTACCGCAAGCCAGCGCAGTGTTCTTCCTCCAGAGCCACGGGAAGGTCGATGATTCCAAGAGATGGTGTGGCCCCTTGCCAGGAGGGCGTTGAGAAAGAACACGAGGCAGAGTTAGTGAAGGGTGATTCTGACGCAAGAACTTGGAGAGTTCTTGGCTCCTCAGCCTTTGAAGAGAGAGCAGATCTGTTTCCTGGCCCCTCCCCTGCAGTAGCGTTTACGGAGGTGCCTGGCCGGTTCTCACCATGTGAACACGTGGGCAGGAACGCTGAGTGGGGCTGCACTCCGCGCGTCCATCTGCGTCTCGGAGACTCCTGCTCCGCACCAAAGGCAGAGCCCAGCCGGTTCCCTGCGGAGAAACAGTCTTCTCCAAGGGAGAAAGACACCTGCCTGCGATATGGATCCCCAAAGGAATGTAAAAGATGCCTTCTGTGCACCACCAGCTTGGAGTGCCCTGGCTGCGAACACTGCTTTTTATTAAAGCGTCCAGCCACACTCACTGGAGAGCTACTAGGCTTAAAGGAAAGATTATTTTTGGCTCTCGTACTTCCTGTTTTAGGAGAAAATGGTGTTCCAGAAAGACCTACAAAGACAGAAAAACTGCTAACATAATGGCATTGCAGACAGGAGAGAAATTTCACACTGAAATTTTTACTTCAAGTGAGAGAAAAAGAGTGAAACTTATTATAAGGGTGATGATAGAAACATGCTGTCATCAGCAGACAGAAATATGTTCTACTTAACTTAGAGGTACATGGTACAGTTTTAGGGCCAAGTTCAGCTTCCTGCCTACAGAAAATTTTTAGGAGTGTTACTATCAGATACGACTTTCCAGCAAAATGATTATTCCAAAATTTCCTTGTATTAGACCCCTTGGAAACCTAGACTAAAGTGGCCTGTGATGAACATCAGTGGACATCTGTTACATTTGCCTGCCTCTATTCTCTCCTCTGCAACAGCCCATATATGCTGGTGGCCAGCTTTGCCTGAGATCAAAGGCCACATGTTGGAAAATAGAGGCAAAGATGTTGAGAGATAGAGCTTTCACAATATTGTTTAAGCACCTGGATCTGGCCATGCCTGAATTGGTTGGAGTTTTCAGCTGTATGAGTCAATACACTCCCTATTTTGCTTAAGCCAATCTGGTTTGGTCTTGGGTAACTTGCAAATACAAGTCCTCACTGAGAGATGATGAATGTATAGTTCACCATATCATTTATTTGGAGCTCAGTTGTCCAGTCAGATGACAATGTGCAACAAAAGAAACTGTGAACCGATCATGAGGGAACTCTGAAGCCCAGAAAGCAATGGCACATACGCTCAAGATTCTGAGACGAACTCGAAGGCAAGTCTTTCATTTAAGATAGTGCATCAAGTAAGAGTCAAAATGCTCCGAGGAGTTTTGCTATTTGGTTTTCAAACCTACAGCACACGAGGACCAAATCGCAAGGCCAGAAGGGAGCCACTCCAAGGCAGGAAGAGAGAAGTAGGATCCACTGGAGTAGCCCCACATGGGAAAAGTCAGAGAACCCATAGGATTCCCAGACTCGTTTAATGTAAAGGTTGAAAAGATCCTGTATTCTGTGAATATAGGATGTCCTTGATGATCCCTGAGTCATCAAAAAAAGACTGCTGGCTGTTCCATGGTTTTGTTTGAAAAGGTACGAAGTACATCACACATTTTAGAGAGTGTTCCTAATGTTTTAATTTTTAAAAACAAGTTTTGGTTTTAAAAAGGATACGTTTCACTAATTGGAAGAGCTTTCCACTAAGACTGATTTCCTGAGGGTAATGAATATCCTAGAAATGCTTTTATATTGATTTAGAAGTAATGGTGTCTGAAGCGTTTTACAGTTTACTACGAGGCAGCCTGATTTCTTGATTTTTGATTTTTCTCTGCTTCAGTTTAGTCACAAGATGGTTGCTAGTGGTGGTAAGAGAGAGAGGGACATGCCAAAACGGTGATGAAGTCTGAAGAGGTCACACTCAAAGGGAGGCAGCACACAGGCTGCTCTTTGAGCATTTTTCCTCGGTGCCATATTTTGTCGGATAGGTAGATGCTATCTGGATTCACTTCTAACGCAAAGGATCTATAACTGCATGCTTGGTTTAGTTATTTTTTTTTAATGGCCATTTAATTTTAAGTAATATCCCAATGAATATATCAGTGTCTTCAGTTTAGTTTTTTAGAATGCATGTGACACCATGACATTCTTTCAAAAGTCATTTCAGCCATAGATAATGGTTTTGGGGAACTGCCAAGCTGCTTTCCAGAATGGCTACACCTTTTTACATGCCCCCCAGCAGTGTCTGCGAGTTCCAGTTTCTCCACATCTTTACCAGCACTTGTGATTGTCCCTTTAATAATAGTCATCCTAGTGGATATGAAGTGATAGCTCATAGTTGTTTTGATTTTCATTTTCTTGCTGGTCAGTGATTTTGAACATCTTTCCTTGTGCTTACTGGCCATTTGTATGTCTTCTCTGGAGAAATGCCGGTCAGTTCATTTGCTCATTTTTAATTGGGTTATTTATTATTTTGTTATTGTGTTTTAGGGGGTCTTTATATATTCTAGATACAAGTCTCTTATCAGATATATGATTTGCAAATATTTTCTCTCATTCTGTTGGTTGTCTTTTTGCTTTCTTGATGGCATTTTTTTGTGGCACTCCATGATATTTTAGAGCCTCCATGACCTCAGAATTTTATTCATCCACCCATCCATTCATTCATTCATAAATATACTAAGGTGATGAGCCAAGTCTTGATTGATTTACTTTCTTGGATTGTGAGCAGGAGGGTTTTTTTGTGACGTAAACCAAACATAATTGAAGACATACTAGGGAAAATTGTTTTTCACTGGCTAATTCAATACTTATTTAAAAGGGTCTTGTATGTGAAGGTATTGGGACCATGCCTGACAATTCTGCTTGCAAGAGAATGTGGCTTTGGAAAACATGCCAAGAAATCCATATCCTTCTAAATGGTGACTTCAGTATTGCCTATATTTCAATGACAGATTCATATACTTGCAGAGAAGCATTTTATTTAAAAGGTTTGTGTTCACTTCCTACTACTTTGTATTCACTTCCATACACACATCACTCTTTTTATCTTAAGAAACAACAAACAACCCCCTCCAAAAACCAACTCGTCCCATTTCCTTTGGAAAGGTCTGGATGCATCAGAACATTCTGAGTTAAACTGTACTATATTCTGATCAACTGGTCATTGCAAATAGTTACGTGATGATTGGTTTGTTCAGTCAGTGAGGGAACCAAGGAGAATGACCATGCTTTGCCTTTTTCTTTGCCTTGCGATCTTTGACTTGCCTCAAATTACAGCTGGCCTCAATTTCCTCATTTGTATTATGGTTATAACAATATTTACCTCGTAAAGTTTTAAGAAAGATTAACTATGTGCACATGCCTTGTTCAGTGCCTGGCTTAGAGTAGGTGCTCAATTAATGTTTATTAACTTTCATCTTTTTTTGATTTTGGGTGCAGAGGGTCAAGCCTAGACTTGAGGGTCAAGCCTAGATTAACTCCACGGAAAAAAACAGTTGTGGATCAGGCATATCTATACCAAGAGAACACATTGCAAATGTTTTCTCCTGCAGGATTGGGTGAGGGTGGGAATATACAGTAAGATATCATGCTTGGAAATGACGGATTCTGACTCACAGAGGCCACCGCTTGCGTGGCGCCCCATGGGTGGTCAGTGGAGACACATGCAGATCAGATGGCTGGCTCTGGCCCCTGCTTCTTGTATGATCTCTCCAAGAACATGTGCTTTATGGAAAGAAGTAATCAAATGGCTCAAGAAAAGATCAGGGTCAGAAGGGAAAAAAACATCAGTCTCTTAAGCCGTGGGCTTAAATTCATTTCCCCAAAACAGTCACTTATTGTACATAGTAGCATTTTTTAGAGGAGTATAATTCCTTGACATTTGATGTGATGGTCTGGGGTAGGCTCCTGAGTCAGGATGGGTTGAAAAAAAGGCAGAGTCTTCAGATCAGGCCCAGTGAATGGGGAGCTTGTCACCTTTGTTTTATGAATCATGATCTTGCTTCAGCGCTGGGTGATTCTTTTTGACTTGAATGTCCCTTCTCATTAGCAGACATAGAGACAGAGCATGTGTCTCAAAATTGAGTTTAGTAATCTGACAGCATGTATTTCTTGAACATCTACTAGCTGCAAAGCACTGTGTGAAACTTTGTGTGGATTACAGACCGATCGGTATATGATACAATTATTATTTCAAAAAGCTGGCAGTGAAATTGAGGAGATCAACAAGGCATCTGTGAGGTTAGATTAACATATCAACTTAGCTCGACTATAGTACCCAATTATTTAAACAAACACTAATCCAGGTGTTGCTGTGAAGATATTTGGTACATGTGAAGACGTTTACAATAAGTTGACTTTTTAAGTAAGGGAGCTCAACTTTGATAATGTGGGCGGGCCTCATTCAATCAGTTGAAGGCCTTAATAGGAAAAACTAGTTTCCCAAATAAGAAGAAATTCTGCCTCAAAACTGCATCAATTCCTATCTGAGTTTCCAGCCTGCTGTCCTGACCTACAGATTTTAGACTTGCCAACCACCACAATTGTGTAAGTGAATTCCTTAAAATCTATCTATCTATCTATCTATCTATCTATCTATCTATCTATCTATCATCTATCAATCAACTATCATCTACCTATCTAACTACCTACCTACTACCTATCATCTTCTATTGGTTCTGTTTCCCTGGAACTCTGATTGATACAGTATTAAAATAATTCTAACACAAGGCAGGAGAATACATGCTTCATAACATCAGGGACTCTGTTTTGTTCACTTTTGTTCAGCAATTAGAATAATGCCTGGCACATACTTGGCACTCAATATATACCTCTTAGATGGCTGGCTGGCTGAAGAAAATGTGGTAAGGACAATAAGAATGATATAGAATGCTCTTAATTCCCAAAGAAAAATAATAGAATTCTTAAAATCAACCTTCAATGTCAAATTTTATTCTCATCTTTTTTTTTTCTCCTAAACGTAGAATTTAGCAAATGTAACACGATAATGAATCTAAACCAAAGGCAGTCCGTTCCACTCATCAGTGGTTAGTTTAAAAATGGCATGTGCTTTGAGTTTGGTCTGTGAAATGTTAAGAAGTCTTTTGGATGCCACTGGGAAGGTTTTTATTTGAAAACGAAAATGCTGTCTTTGGTGCATGATGCTTTAAGTTCCTGCAGCCATCTTCACCAGCTGGAGAAGGGTTGAGCCAAGGGAATTGCAGAGAAATAAACAAAGAGTCGTGACCATATCTGGGGCTCACTTTAACTCTGGACTTGTGTGTGTGTGTGTGTTTCCTCCTGTTGAA
The DNA here is from genome assembly GCF_964194185.1 of Rhinolophus hipposideros. Classification (NCBI taxonomy): domain Eukaryota; kingdom Metazoa; phylum Chordata; class Mammalia; order Chiroptera; family Rhinolophidae; genus Rhinolophus; species Rhinolophus hipposideros. The sequence continues at coordinate 88,368,789 of NC_138052.1, forward strand.
GACAGTTTGAATCATAGTATTTCGTTACCTGAGCTCAAAGCACCTTGGTTCATTAAATGAATATAAAACCATGCTAGAATGGCTGTTAGTGGATAGTAGTTTAAAAAAAAAGAAAACTTAAAAAATCTTAGTTTTATGTCACCAAGGATGAACTGTTTACTAGGATACTTTAGTTGTTGGTTATTAGTTATTCCTTAGTTATGACGATTCTTAAAAACCACAGAAACTCTTTTGAAGAATTGAAAAGAACATAAAAGTACCCATGTGTCAAGAGTAGAACAGATCTTTAAAAATTGCAATCCAGGTTCCTTTACTCTAAAACCAGTGGAGGTTGTTTTCAAGAGGGCTACAGGTAGCAAACTGCCTAATTCTCAACAGCCCTTTGCTCTTCCTGAGGGAATTACCTCATTTCATTACCTGGCTTATTGCATGCAGACATAGTGTTTAATAGGCCTTAGAGTTATAGAATTCTAGGGTGGAGATGGGAAGGTTGTGTTTGTGTCTGTCTTGTTAATTTGTTCTTTAGAGACTCAGGAATATGTAGGGTCTGAGGTTTTACTCTCCCTATTGGTAAGTTATCAAGTTAGTCTGTCACAGTTTTATGGATGATGGCAGAAGACATGAGACTCCTAGGTCAGAGACAAAGGACTTATCATTGCCTTACAACAGAACAAGCATCATGATGTCACGTTACTTTGGTCCTCTGTCTCCCTGGTCCCAGGGGGATGATGGGAAGGGACCCAGGTAGATGTTGTGTGTGCGTTGTGGGTTTGCGTCACAACTGAGGAAACCTGAGCTTGGAGACCTGCATCTTTTATAATGGGCTGCAAGCAACTGGCTCTGTGACCTGGATAGAGACATTATCTTTATTATCCTGGACAGTGGGCATATCTGCCCTTTGCTCTGGAGGGCGCTGCTATCTCTACTTTCCAAGGCTGTTCGGTATGTAAACATAGTTGAAAAGATAGTCCAGAACAAAAAGCTGTTAGTGCAACTCACCAGGATATTCAGAGGTATAAGAGTCTCAGAGAAAACTGTCTCCCAGGATGGGCATGGTGATGGACTTAGGGAATTGTGGTGGGCTCAGTGGGTTTATAGGATGGGAAGGCTGAGACCTACTGGTCTACCAGTATAGATATAAAGTAGTGTCTGTGTGGATGGCTCTGTGGCCAGAAAGTATGAACCTCACGGGCAGTTTGGGATGATCATAAAACAAGAAGGAACATTGCTGCAACTGTCCCTTCAGGGCAATAATGTATTCCACTGAACTGCTTGGACATAAAGTGTTCTTTCTCATTAAAAACAAGAAGAACAGTTAACATTTATTGGGTGCATACTGTGTACCAGTGGTGGTGCCAAAGCTTTGCACAAATAATGCCATGATAAATAATAAACTTATTTGTCATCACCATAACATTATGAGGTAGGCCTCATAATTCTCCTCACTATACAGATGAGCAAAATGAGGCACAGAACAAGATTATGATTATAAGAAATTAATTTTAGGAGAGATTGAGGGCCTGCATGGAAAAATGCCAGGGAAGTTACTTCCTGTCCAAAGCATATCTTGGTCAACTTGTTTTTCGACCATGGGGAGCAAGATATAGAGCAACAAAGGTCAGTGCTTTCTTTGCATTCTCATATTTAATATCTGTCAACCCAAAGGCTGAAAATCAGAAACTAACAAGAGATGGTGCCATGGTTTGTATTCATGTCTGTCTTGCTGGGTACCTTTGGTCACCTTCACAAGGAATATATCATAAGGATGTGGGGATATTACATATTATGTAAGGGTAGAGATACAGCTAAACATCAGGAAAACATTAGACTATGAAATGGAAAGGGGACCCTCCTATCAGTAGCAATTAGATAGAAGACAGACTGAAGCCAGATTCTGCAGTTTCAAGTCCCCATTCTACTATAGGCAGCTGCTTTCAGAGAAGGACCTTTGTCATGAGTCAGTTTGGGCTGCTTTGACAAATTACCATAAGCTGGGTGGCGTAAGCAACAAACACCTAATTCTCACAGTTCTGGAGGCTGGAAGTCTGAGATCAGGGTACCAGCATCACTGAGTTCCTGGTGAGGGCTCTTTTCCTGGTTTATAGACAGTCACCTTCTTGCTGCATCATGTCATGGCAAAGAGAGAAAAAGCTCTGGTCTCTTCATCTTATAAAGTCACCAATACTGTTATGGGGGCTCTATCCTCATGACCTCATCTAAATCTAATTGGCCCCCCAAAATCCCACCTCCAAATACCACTGCATTTGGGGTTAGGGCTTCAGCATATGAATTTTGAGGGATACACATATTTAATCCATAGCAAGGGGTAACCATGGTCAAAATATTTATCCCTAGGTTTCAGATAAGAAAATTAAACATTAGAAAAGTTAGCAATACCTACCCCACACAATTAAAAGACATAACATTTTGTACAGTGTCTGGCATATAATGGGTGCTCAGTAAACATTAGCTCCCTCTCTTCCCTATGTAGTTATTTAGTAGATGTAGTGGCATTAGGTATACGTATAAATACTATGAGTACTTCTGGTTGCATGTAAAGTATTAAGCTTTCCAGTTGAAGAATAGCACATTTCTCTAATTCTGCCCATAGAGTTTGTTCTGTACTTTTGGTGCTGACATATAGAGAAACGTAGTGGACCTGCAGGGAGTTCAGAAAATGGAAAATGATTTGATGATGGAAGAGAAGGATTAATTTATGACAGAGGTCCTTCTTCTCTGAAAGCAGCTGCCTGTGGTAGAACAGGGACTTGAACCTGCAGAGTCTGTCTTCAGTGTGTCTTTTGACTGTCTACTTGCTACTGACAGGAGGGTCCCCTGGTTCCAGAGTCTTTCCATTTCATAGTTCCAGTGCTTTCCTGATGTTCAGCCTCAGCATTACCCTTACACAGTATGTAATATCCCCACATCCTTATAAGAAGTTCTTTGTGAAGTTGACAAAATTGGTTTCTGTTTTTGCATACAGAAGAAATTTAACTAAGAGAGTGTTGACTTGTGAAAGAAAAAGCAGCGAGGACCTCATGATTATTGTTTAAGATATACAAAGTTAACATCATTATCTAGCTCCCTAGAATCCAATAGGAAATAGATATGTGTCTGGAAAGAGTGTTTTGTTAGACCACTGGAGTCCATACGTAGCCTAATGAACAAGAAAAATATATGTATTAGGTTCTAGAGGTCTTCAAAAACTAACTCTTTCAGAAACTTCTGTAAAGCAGGGGACTAGATCTTTTGAGGTCTGTTTCTGTTACATATTTCTAAAAATAAAAGAGTGCATGATTCCAACATTCTGGAGAGTAGGGAACAGAGGGAGTTGACTAGTAGAGGGCTCTCTGGGGATTTAATTTGAGCTGAACAGAACCTCTTCGATATGGATTGTATGATGGTTCATTTCGTGTGTCAGCTAGCCTGGGCTGAGGGATGCCCAGATAGCAGAGAAAACATAATATTTGGGTGTGTTTGTGAGGGTTTTTCTGGAAGAGATTGACATTTGAATTGTTAGAAGTAAAGAAAGTTCCACTTTTATCCAGGTGGGTGAGCATCATCCAATCCATTAAGGACCCAAATAGAACAAAAAGGGAGATGGAGGACAAACTCTCTCTTCTCGAGCTGGGATGTCCATCTCTCTTTCCTTTTAACATCAGAGCTCCTGGTTCTTGGGCCTTCGGATCCTAGGACTCATACCAGCGGAAGCATAGGCCTTCTCAAAATTTTGTGACAGATGATGGCATGTACTTATTATTTGAGAGGCATTGTGCTGTAATGAAAAGAGGTCAGGTTTTGGCATCACCAGGTACATGCTCTGTAATTTTTGGAAGTGGCTTAGCCTTCCTGAGCTTTCATGTTCTCATCTGGAAGCTGAGGATAAAAATGGTAGCTCCTCAAGTGGTGATGAAGCTCAGTGACACTCTGGAAGTGACAGCAGCGACCAGCTGTAGGACACAGTGCCAGCCTTGGTTGTCAGATCTGCAGGGGCAGAGGGTGGGCTCTGAGGTCTGCACCTGTGTTCAGATCCAGGCCCAGCCCACTCAGTGGTCACACAACCGTTGACAAGTTATCCATTCCGAGCCTCAGATTTTCAAATCTGTAAAATGCTGATAATAAAGGAATAGCAGCTGTTTCATGGGTTGTTGGAAGGAGTAAGTGAACAGTGGAAAGTTCTTGGTTTGGTTCACATTTAGCCCAATAAGTGTTCATTTCTACCATTGCTGGTAGTAGCCCAGATTATATAGCTAGAGCGCATCAATTGGAGGTTCTCATTTCGGGGATTTTCTTGTCTTTAATGTCCTAGACACAACTAGTTTCTCATTTTTAAAGTGAAAGTTGGGGAAATCTTCATTTTTCCTCATAGACATTTTATAAAAATACCATGGAATCTGGGTTGTAGGTACAATGTCATGTCTAATTTTTTTCCTCGTAAAACGTTTAAAAATGGAAGCACAGAAGAAAAGTGTGTCTGTCTTTCCTGTTGTTAATTTCATGTGTGTATGGGGCCCATAGCTGGAGCTTTTTGCCTTGAGGACAAGGACGAAATCTTTTAGCTTTATTTTATGCATAACTTCCACACGATCTCAGTGCCTTATGCACTGATGGATGGAAGGTTTAATTTGAATTGAGAAAATCTTCTGTTTTCATTGCTATGTTGAGGCATATGAAGGAAAGAGACAGTGCTTCACCTGGTTGGACCCACTTACTTCTGTTGACCCCACCCATTTAATTTCTCAGAAATATTTATTCATTTGTTTAACAAATACTGAGATCCCTGTGAGCCACGTGCTATGCTGAAAGCTGGGGAGAGTTGTGACAAGACAGACGCGGGAACTAATTTCCAGTTAATATCATATTAAGAAGAATCTTTTAGATCTACAGTTGCAAGGCTCTCTCAAATCTTGATTATATTTTGAGTTTATTATGTACTTTTCCCTTTGTACTTTGCTTACCTTTGGGTCTGCAAATTCTTCCCCCCAAATAGTCAATCCAAAATTATTCCGTCAGTATATTTATGACATTTAAATAAAAATTTGTATTTTCATAAAAAGGCAAGGTATGCTGTCAAAACATTTTCTATTGAATTTTATTGGGATATTCCAATGGTAGGTAATCACCAGGCGATCTTATTTAAAACATGAAGACTATCCCACTATTTTTTCTTAGAGCTTCCTGTGAAAGTCAGAAATGCTATGCAAACTTTACTTTCATGGGCTTGTACACTGCCAGAGGAAAGAGGTCCAAAGGGGAAAATAATTTATAGCAGGAAAAACACCATGGAGATGAAAAAAACAAGTATTGGGACACTTGCAAAGAAGGAATGGGTCCCAGTATGCAGAACAGCTTTGGCTGAAGACCGGAAAACACCAGAGCTGAAAATACATATAAATATATTTTAGTTTCGAGAAATGGCTCAAAGGAGATTTAATGGCTGTGAAAAGCCCCCTTTTATTTCACATAGGAAGGGGACTTAAAATAGCTCATTTATAGCACTGGGAAATCTCATCCCCAAGGGTCTTGGTTCACTTGAGCTTAATTAACAGTTGCAGAGAACCTGCTTTGTGCAGGCAGCTCCGGATGGAGACGCAGGGAGGAAGAGACACACACCCCAGTCTGGAGAGGCTCCCAGTCCAATGTGGAAGCAGATATCTATGGGGTCTGACAATTAAGTTCACGAACTCATCCTACAAAAAGTGCTACATAGCCCATTGTTGAATATCACTATGGTCACCTTTGAAGTACTCCCCTTGAGAAGCTATACACCGACGCCAGTGCCTAGTCCACCCTTCAAAGCAATTTTGGAACTCTTTACCTGGCATGGCCTTCAGAGCTGTTGTCGTATTACCCTTGTTGTCCTGAATGTCATCAAAATGTTTTCCTTTCAATATTTCTTTTCTCTTTGGGTAAAGAACGAAGTCATTGGGAGGCAGATCAGGTGAGTAGGGAGGGTGTTCCAATACAATTACTTGTTTACTGGCTAAAAACTCCCTCACAGACAGTGCCGTGTGAGCTGGTGCATTGTCGTGATGCAAGAGCTGTGAATTGTTGGCGAAAAATTCAGGTTGTCTAACTTTTTCACGCAGCCTTTTCAGCACTTCCAAACAGTCAACTTGGTGAACTGTGTGTCCAGTTGGGACAAATTCATAATGAATGATCCCTCTGACATCAAAAAAGACTAGCAACATCCTTGCAACAAGTCCGCGAACTCAACTGTCCGACCTTCGTAAGCACAAAATTTCTCTGCACTGTGATAAGACCTGTCATGCAGGCAAGCCCAGGTTACCATGGCAACTTGGAGGGTAAGGCGTGGGGCCTGAAAGGGGGTATCATAGAAGAATTTCTGGAGCAGGTGGTGCCTGAGCTGTGTCTCCAAAGAGTGGGTAATGAATGGCCTATGTCAGTGAAGTAGCATTTTTATTGTAAAACACTTTTTTTTTTTTTTAAAGAATGAGAGCTTCTGTGAAGTGATACACACAATGTTGAAACTTTCAAAGTTGAATACTAAAAGCAGTAATCACAGCCCAGGTCTGCTGATTCCTCCCTTGCCAAAGAGCAGAGGCAAAATCATTGAACAATGTGTATTTGTTCAAATAAAATTATTATTTTCCTGTACATATATCCCTTGGACTCTGCCCACTGGATTCCCTAAATAGCTCATTTGCCCCAGGTGACTTTCTGGTAATGGGCAAACTAAAGAGCCCTGTCACTAGAACTCTTTCTTGTTGCCAGGTAGCCAAAATCAACCTTGTGAGGGGAAGTGCACCTGGACTTTCTTCACTTGGTGTCCAATATCAAGTTCATAGCATTCCCACAGTGTTATTTCTAGATAGCTGTGAACATACATAGTGATTGCTTTAACCCTTCCTCAGATGGTATCAATCACTCAAGCCTCGTCAAGAGGCACCAGCTTGTTTCATTTATAAACTCTGTTGCTGATAAGATGGATTTCTTGCTTTTTATTCTCGGGAAATTAAATAAATCACGTCTAAGTCAATGGTGGCATAAACTCGTGACCTCTTCCTGGTTGGAATAGTTTCTCCTTCAGGAAAATGCTTTAGTGGCACACAGTCATTTTGGGAATGGGAAGTAAGGGTCTCTTGATTCTCTGAAAGTGTGTCTGTTCTGAGAAATACTTAAAAAATGATTGAATTTCTGAATAAGTCTCTTTCACAACATTTAAACAACTTAAGAATGTGGGGATTTTCTTCATAATGCTCTTATAATAGAAGATTCTCTATTCACACTTTTCTCTCCATCCTTTCGCCTCTGCCCTCCGCCCCTCCCCCCGCAAGAAAAAAATAAAAAAAAAAAAAGGAAAATAACAGAGAAAGAAGAATCCTGCATTGCCATAGAGCATATTGGACTGCCTTTCATTTAGCCATTCAAGTTCTTGTTCATTTTGGAGCAAAGGTATAGCTTGGAAGGACTTTAGCCCCATTGGAATTTCCATCAGCCCCACTCCAAATAAATGTAAATAAAAACTGTACATACAGCTTCAAAAGGAGAGCCCCTAACCATCAGAGTATGTGCTCTGTTGTGTGCAAGTCAATTCTTGAGAAACTCTAGCAGGACACATTTGCAGGGAGCAGCTGTGCCCTATGTGTTTGGAATTTGGTGCTGGTGCAATGACTTGAATAACAGACAACTGTTTTCAGTCAGCCTGGCATGATGCTTTAATTTCATACTTTGCAAGCGTTCCCTTTAGAGTCATTTAAATCCTATTAAACTGTCATGGATCTGTTTCTGGGTTCCTTTTAAAAATTTTCCTCATTCTGAGAGAGTGGGAGTAGGACCTAAGACATATGAGTCCATCTCATACTCCTGCTGTTTTTACTCAACTCCTCAGTCTGTAGAAGCCGGCTCTTGCTTCCTATCTCTGTAAGATGACAATGTTGAGCAGTTTGTAGATATGGCTTGGACATACTGAGGGGAAATCCCATCCACATCTTTTAGCCGGCTTCCCGTAACCATTAGCAGGCAGATGTAGAGGTCAACATCATTGCCATTTCAGTCCCCATGGCTGAACTTGTTTGCTGCATACTCAAACGTAATTGGGAACCACTTCTTCATTATCTGTAACTGAAATGTAGTTAGCTTTTGTTCCACTGAGTGTTATGAACTGAATGTGTCCTCCCTTTTCCCTAATCCATATGTTGAAGCCCTAACCCCTAAAGTGATGGTATTTGGAGATGGAGACTTTAGGAGCTGAGCAGGTTTAGATGAGGCTGTGAGGGTGTGGCCCTAGTGAATGGATTAGTGCCCTTAGAAGAAGAGTAGGAGACCAGAGCTCTCTCTTCAGCATGTGAAAATATGAGATCGGACAATTAAGTTCGTGAACTTTCTACCATCATACAGTAAGAAGGAGGCTATCTGCAAGTCAGAAAGAGGGCTTCATCAAGAAATAAATTTGCTGGAACCTTGATCTTATACTTCTTAGCCTCTAGCACTGTGAAAAAATAACTTTCTATTGTTTACACCACCCAGTCTGTGGTATTTTGTTATAGCAGCCTGAGCAAACTGAGACAGGCTGCCATTCCTCTTATTGCATATAGGCTTCACCGAAACCTAAGGGGTAGAAATGATCTTAACTCTATGAATGGATAAACAGAGGCACAGAGAGGTTACGTCTGGGATTCAAAACCAAGGAAAGAGCAGATTTACCACAAAACCTGGAGCTGAGGCTAGAGGAAGCATTTATTTAGAGCTACACTGTCCAATATAAAATTAAATATTTCAATTTAAGGGAAAAACTTCAGTCTGGTAGTTGCTTCATTTCAAAGTGCTCGATAGCCATGTGTAGCAGTGGCTATCGAATTAGACAGCACAGATGTAGAATATTTCCACCACCTCATAAAGTTTTATTGGACAGTGTTGCAATCTCCCTTTAGTCAAGCACTTGAAGTGACTTACGATGGACAATAACCCTGCTTTCCCTGAGTGACACACATGGCACGGGAGGGAACATGTCACTCAACGCTGGGTGCAGGGTGCCATTTCATTCTCCATGTGTTGTGAGAGGAGAAAGTACACACAAGGAACACTGAAGGGAGAAGATGTGGGTTACCATCCAGATCATAAATAACTCTCAAATCATACGTGCAAATATTCTCATGTCAAGAAATATTGCAACATCAAAAAAGAGTGCACTCCCTACCCCCATATCCATTTCTCCCCTTTCACTGAGATTTGGAGTTTGAGACACTCTCAGGGTGCACTATAAGGTTCTCACCAAAATTCAGTGTCGGGCAAAGGCAATGAGATCTCTGAAAGAAATTGACCTTCAGGTGCCGTCTCTGGGTGAGTCTGGGCTGGCAAGGTCATCCCAGGAACAGATAAGCTGCACCCACAGAGTGCTGCAGAACCGCCTTGCAGCCGGGGCACCTGATGGTCATGAGACACAATGGCAACAACGGGATGTCAGGCTCTATGGGTCTCTCCCTGCCTGGCATTTGGAAGTAATATTGGCTCACAGCTACTCCAAAACCTGGACCAAATGAATCCCCCATTAGTTTTATAATGTGTGCTGAGTATGTTTTGAGAAGAAACAGTTAGCTTTCCTGCTAATAGATCAGGTCTTAAGTCATTAACCAAAGCTGCATGACTGCATTTGTGCCCTGTTTTCAGAATGTGTCTAACTATTTAAACCCTTACCTTCACTGCATATGGTCATCACTCAGGCAACTTCACAAAGTGCTGATGCTTGGGTCCATACCCCTAGAGATTCTGATTTAGTTGGCCTGGGTGTGGCCTGGGCATTTGGGGTTAAAAAGCAATCAAACCCAAAACTCCCTAAGTGATTCTAATGTGCCAGCAAGGTTGAGAACCGTGGGCTATGGCATAGAGGTTGTGTCAAGCTTTTTAATGCATGTAAAGTGCTCAGAAGATTACGTGGCACATAGAAGAGACACAGTAAATATTACTGTTTTTGTGGTTACTATCGGCACATGGCTGTAAACCAGACCAATCACTGAATACATAAACAAAATATCTCAGTACTCACACACTTAACCATAGCCTGCCCAAGGAACCAGTTTAGGTCTCTAACTGCTGGGAGAAGTTATCCACTCACAAGGAGCTGTGTTTCTCTTCTACTTAAGTAATTAGCCTTGGGAAGAGGAGTGGGGGGCTTTGATGTCTGCCTTCCAAAAGGTTTAATGGCCTGGGTCCTGAAATGAGAAAGGCAAGTTTGTGAAACTGAAATGTTTCTTTATGTGTTAACACCTCCAGATCTTGGAAGACTTTAGGTGAATACATAATGAGCCTTAAGAAGAGACTAATGGCCAATAATTTGCCAATTATTCTTCTTTGATGGGGACATTACTGCTGATTAATTTGCAGTAATAATTGTAGGCTCTATTACAAACCCAGTACATGATATAGTATAAATACAAGACCTAAGCTTCTCAATTAAGGAGCTTATAATATTTATTAATTATATATACATATATATATAATTCTAAGGAGAGTAGAATTCATTTCTTATGCTCAAAAAATTTATTTTTAGAATTGTGGAAAGTCGATTTACTTACTATAACAGATTTCTGTCTACTTTGTTTCTTGTTGCTCATGCCTCACTACATGAAATATAATGGTATACACGGTGTTTCAGTGGGTTTCTCATTCTCCTTCCTTTTAAAAAAGGGAACGTCCTCTGGAAACAAAAGACTACATTTTCCATTTAAATTTTACTATTTTAAAGTTTTAAGTCTGTCTTTATGGGTTGAAATTGCCAAATAAATTGTTTCGGTATAGGCTGAAAAATAACTCTCAGTTGCCTTTGTATTTTATGTATGTTTGCTGAAAAATGATCTGGACACATTATCTTAGTAGAGCCTTGTTTTTCTTTTACGCAGTACTCTAGCAAGATGATACTGTTGTCCTCAGTCAGTGAGGAGGAGAGTTTGCACTGGACATGTAATTTAAGATTTTTCTTACAAATTGTTCGACTCTGGTTTGAGCTGTCACAGAAAGGCCAGGCTGGAAATATTACACAGTAGCTCGGTCCCTCCGAATGAAAAGTACCCAGAGTCTCAATGCATGCTACTGCAATAGCTTTTTGGCTCCAGTTCAGGATGCAGCCTGGCCAGCCTCCCTGATGCCTCTTTTTAAATATAAAAATGGAGCCTTTCAGTGTTGACACAGTTCCTTTGGCTTATTTGTGTTGACAGTTCTGCCAATGATGAGTTGTCCTCATGAGAGCCGTGAAAGGTGACACTGAGAGGGTTACTTCGTAAATGATTTTTTTCAACTTAATTATGCCAATAGGTCTTTTCTGTAAATTAACTGCTAAGATTAAAAACTGGGCAGAGTCAAGTTTCCATTGTCATTCAGTAGTTCATTTACTCGCCGTTTATTAATTCATTTGGACAAGTATTTATTGAATGACTGTCTGGTAATCAGTGCTGTGCTAAGCACAGAGAGAACAGCAGAAATTGTTCTGACAAAGATCTTGGGGGGATCCTCTTACTATTTGGGTGACCTGAGCATGTGACTTTTGGTGCCCTGCCTACGGGAAAATTATACATCCCCATTCCTGTTGCTCTCAGATGTCATCACATGATTTACTTTGACCAATGAAACGGGTAGAAGTGACACACATCATTTGCATGTGAAAGCTTTAAGAGCCAACTTTTGATTAGTCATCTGTCTCTCCAGCTACCCTTTTCTGTGAGCCCAACAATGACCCCAATATGGGCTGCTCCTTCTGTTTAGTTCCAAGAGTAAAGGCAGGAAGGAGCAGAAGGGAGCTGACACCTGATGGCCAGGGATCATACAAGAAGAAACCATTCCTGAGATTTTGGGCTTGTTACCACAACAGAACCTAGCCTGTCCTGACCTAGGTGCAGTGTGGTATTTCTTCAGGGTCACACTATAGCTACAGGAATATCATGCTAAGACTGAAGTTGGAAAGGTCACTGCTGGTCAACTTCCTCCCTGTTCCGGACCCATTGGAGCCTGTGTCATCCCTTCAGCCAGGTTCTTTTCCTTTTGAAACTTTCCCAAGTGAAATGTCTCTCCTGCAGACGTCTATTACTCACACACACGTTGCTGCTGCTCAGAGGGAGGAGCCCGGAGCATGGGAGGGGAAGAGAAAGGGGCCGTGGAGCACGCTGGGGAAGTTAAGAGTCGGAGCCAGGAAGAGCTCAGGGAGTTGCTTCAGGGGCTGCATCTGCAGGGACTTCTGCTCAATTCTTGCCCCAGATGTCACAGCCCACAGCTGCTTCCAATCATCAGATGCACGCATTTCCTGTCCAAACCAAATGGCGAAAAAGAGACACACATCACCAGAACCCCTATCTCCCTTTTCCCTCCCCGTTGTCCTCCGCCCCTTCAAATCTCCAGATTCATATTTCTGGATTTAAACCAACATATTCAGAAAGATGCAGCTTTTTTATTTTGTTTTTTGAAAAAGAGCTCCTTTTGGAGTCAGAAGTGGCTCCTGAATTGGTGGTGCAATTGTTCCCTGAGCAGTGGGTGTTGGCCTCACGATTCAATGCCAATGCCTGAGCTGTGCTCTGACCTAGTCTCCCTGGGGAAGGACTGAGACGCACTGGAGGGAAGTTGAAAGCCTTTGGCCAAGACTCTCTGGTTTTAATGTCAGCTTATCCTTTAACCCATTGAATTGGTTGAAAACAGTGTTGATTCGATCATTCTACAAATATTTACTGAGCACCTACTATGAATCAAGATCTCTCTAGACGCTGGATGTAATGGATTTTCCGATTCTTCTCGGGCTTTTAAGTGCACATGCAAAGCACCCTACTACCTTTTTAAATACTATACTCATTGGAATTATATTAAGGATGCTTGAGAATCCAAAACTCATCTTTAGGTGACCACGAACCTGCTTTGGATGGTGGAGTTTCCAAGAATATGGATTCTGAAGCTGAACTTAGCATGCACAAAGTTTATTGGGGAATGTGTTCTGCAGCAACGCCTGTGAGAAAGTGAGGGGAGTAGCACTGGGCAGAGGGAGAAGCTGCACTGTGAAGGCTCAGCCAACACCGCTGGTGCCAAGGAACTGAGATGGCTCTCTGTTATTCCACTTTGGGGTAATGGGGCATCTGTTCTCCCCCTTCCTATTATCTACAGTCGTTGAATGTGAGTGGCTCCTGGGGAGGGAATAGAACCTTTGCTGGCGGGCAATTCCAAAATTCCACTGAAGTCAGCAGACATCACTTCCAGTAGCTGGAGGCTGAGTGTCTCTACCTTAGGGGACCCTGAGGAACCCACTGCATCAACCACTGCAGATGGGACCAAGGCAGGACCACACCTTACCACGGTTTTCCATAAAGGGCCTTCCTGAGTTAAACTTGTGAGTTAGTAGTCTTGTGAGTTAGGAGACAAACTTGTCTCCAGCCCTCACACTCACACTCTATGTACTTCCTTGGGGTTCTCATTTTACTCACTGAGAAATGAATGATCTGATAAAAATTTCTTTAAAAAAAATACTGGATTTTGAATTTGCTTAGAGCAGGATACCATCCCCCTGGAGGAATGTGCCTGCACTAATGCTTCAAAGAAGCAATGTTTATGTCTAACCAGCACTTTGGAGATTAGAAAATCCATGTGTGTTCATTATCCTTTCCAGACATGCCTTGTTAATCAGGCAGGGCATTTCACCGACACAGCACTGAGACGGAAAGAGGTGAAAGGACATGTCAAGGACGTGTCCAGCATCTGAGTGCTGCAGGCAGGTTTGAGCCAAAATCCCAGCACTTTCTGCTTCAGCCTCTAAATTCCAGGAGTTCAGCAGAGAAGAGATTTCAGGGGCAGAAGACCATTCTTGCCTACAGCCCAACCTTGATCTTCTTGTTTTTAGATTGTAGTACTAATGATTTATAAGACCACTTTTAAGTTAAGTGGGTTTGCTTTCTTCTTCCTTGTTCTTTGGGAACAGATGTCTATGTTTGATTCTTACTAACAATATGAATTTTGGGTCATTGAAAAAAAATGTTCATTGATGGACTGATTGGATTGATTCATTTAACAAATATTTATTGATTAAGGACTATGTGCCAAACTGCACAACAAGAGCTGAATAAAAAGAGGTCTGTTTTGCCAACTTCTTCTTGAAATTTTTCATTCAGTGATCTGTTTCACAAAATCACAGGAGAATCAGTAGCATCCAATACTCTTATAATTAGAAATTACTTGAGAACACATCTCACTGGTTTCAGTTTCCTCATCTGAAGGACTTGAACGAGGGGATAAAATTGGGTAGACAGAAGAGGGCACACCTGAACATCTTAAATTCAATTTGTCATCAAATCCAATCTTTTAAAACATAAAGACAGCTAAAATTTTTCCAAATGAATGTGTGTCATCTGGAATTTTAAATGAATTTCAGTAGAACTTGATATGTGCTGAGAGATCACAAATAAAGGTACTTGTATAGAGTAACATCTGTGATACACAGAATCACCAGTTTTTAGTTGAGGCATTGTTATGTATGATGGAGTTGGCCATTTATAGACTGACAATTATATACAATCAAAATAGAAAAAGAATCAAAATTAAAATATTAACAATAACTCTTCTGTATCCCAATAGATAAAAGTTTGCTCCTCTGTTCAGCACACAGGACATTGCTTTATATTGCTAGCAAATCTTGCACATTGAACTAATCTTGGGAACAGAAACATCTAGTGAGTGCTTCTCTTGGGAGTTTGGAAGGTAAAAGAGTTTCAGAGATGCCAAATCATCTCTACAGCACCCATGAAGCCAGATAGAAGAAATGGAGGTCTACATAGATACAGGAGATGGGACATTTTCATTCACTAGAATTCATGATTGTTCATCAAGAGAAAAAGGGGAGTTGGAACAAACTTCCAGAAGGACTCCATGGTATGAGAAGGGGGAAATGTTGGGAACATGAGCTCCTCGAAGGTGGCAGGAACTACATAGCAGGAAAAGGAAGATGTGAATGAGGCGCCTTATGTTGGTGAATGAGAGAGGGACAACCAGCTATGTGGTGAGAAATTTTGGGGAAAAGTAGAGATGTTTAGAGTGGATTTTTTATAAAGTTTTCCTGTGTTGTATCCGCTCCATAAAATCTGTAGGAAAATGTGGTGTTATTTTTCTTGGATGAAAGAATGGGAGTGTACTAATGGCTGTCTCTCCAGTCAGAGGCATGCTTAGAGAAAGGTTTGGGATCTGTGGCATTATGCGCTCACTAGAGAAGGAACCTCTACACACCAGTGGGTTTACATGGCCACACGGGGAGATGGGTTTTTGTAACCCAAGAACATGTCAAGGATTGAGACTTAGAGTCACTAACTCAACCCCTTCCCCCACCGTTTATTGGTGAGAAAACTGAGAAGCAGAAAGTTAGCTTCCCTGTTATCTGCCCCACAGCTGACTGACTAGTGCAGAACTGGAATAGAACTCAGAGTCCTGAAATCCTGACTGTTAACTCCTCTAGTGCTTTGTCTAATATCCACTGTGCACACACTGGTCTTTGAGAAATAGAAGGGAAATGGAGACTTAATTTAGTCAAGGAAAAATTGATAAGGTGATTCCTGCTCTATGTAATAATGAGAAAGGTGATATACATATATATGATATATCATATATAAGATGTGTATATAATTTCCTTAAATATTATAAGTAATTTGGTTGATAAAGGAATCTTGAAAATTCAAATTATGGAGAATGCTTTGCACAGAAAATCAGCAGATTATTGAGGACTGAAATCTTGTTCTTTTTTTTTCACATCATCTCAGAATTCTTGGCTTTGATGTTCTAAGATATCACTACTTATTTATATTATTGCATACTGGTGTCTTTTGGTATTCAAATTTGGTATTCAAATTTGCCCAAATACAGTTAGCTTTGGCTCCTGAGGATTTAGATACTGAACTAGACAAACATCCTGACCATGTAAACGACATTTTGGCCCACAATTCAACCAGAATCAGGTTGGTTCTTTCTAATTAAGTGTGTTTATTTAGTGGAACAGCTAGCTTGAAATTGATGACAGTGTTGCTATATCCTGTTCCTCTAGTCTTCCGAGGGTATATAATGTGATCCTGCTGACTGCACAAGCTGTACAAGAGTAAACTAAGCTAACATTTAAAGACTTCATTAGAAAGCTTTTTTTGGGGGGGAAATACGTTTTCTGATAGAAGAAATCTCTATGTCTTCAAATTTGTTTTGTAGATGAGACTATAAAGAGAATGAGATCTATGACATCACTACCTCTTTATTCCTTAGATTCACAGGTCTTTTGTTTTTCTTTTGTGTGTGTGTTTTTTAATGTCAATCTAGGGATATGGATGGGCTCCTTTGAATGGTGGGATGCCTTGAGACATTCTTCCAATCAAAATAATAATAGTAACAAATTCGGCTCATCAGATCCTCTGTCTCCCACTCTTCTATGGGCACAGAAATTTACTTAAGTTACCCCAACTATGTCTCAGAATCTTAGAGAAAAAGAGTCTATGAATTCCCTTGGCAGATTTTTCCAGATGAAGCAGATTGTAGGCTCTTTACCCACAGGCATATCTTTTTGAGCTTGAGTCCATATTATTCTTATCATAAATATTTCCTTTCCATGAAGTTCCCTGAGTAGGCAGAGGTCCTGAGAACTTGCCAGAATCCAGGAGTGCTCTCCACTGTGAGCCATGTTATGAGTATGTGTCCAAGTCTCAGAGATATTTACTTAAAACTTTAGAGAAATATAGCCTATTAACAAATAAAAGGTGGAATTTTAGTAACAGGCCATGAAAAGTTTATGAAAATTCTTTGTAGAAATGTCCCTGGTTGTAGGCCTCATGGTTACTGCTGAATGAATGACTTAGACTACTTTTAAACAGTTGTTGAGATGTGGACTCTGTATTTGCACAGCATGCATCTCCATTCTCATTCCAAGCCGACATCTCTGATGATGGCTCTTAGTTTTTCACCCAGCAGTTTTGTGAAAGCAAAGCTACTTTCAAAGAGCCCAGATATCCTAAGAATTATTTGGAGGATAGCCATGTGGAAAAAGAAATGATAAAAGATAAACATTTTTTTGATTAACAGAACACTTCTTTGTTGCCTACTCATTTCCATCTCAGTCTCCTTTTTATCTGCACCATGATTTCCGTTTGAGAGGTGTCCTTCTGCATTCTCAGCCCTCAGTTGGATATGATTGTCACTATCTGCAGCTAACAATTGATTGGCTAAGACACAGGGTACTCCCCCTAACCCCCGGGGTTGGCATCTGGCGGATGTGGGAAAGTCCAATTGCTTTCGAGACTGGGACTTTTCCTTGATGGTGAGAGAGAAAGAATCTTCCTCTCCTGAGGTTCTGATGATCTATCTTTTCAACCTTTTAACAAATCTGAGCAAAGAGAACAGCCAGTTGTCAGAAGTTCCTGTAGTATTATAGATTCTCTCGAGATTCTCATTTCCAGAAATTGATAAATGAAAATATTACATGAAGAAAAAAAGCACTAAAACATAGGCCAAAATATTAAGAATGAAATATATGAGAAAGACATTCCAACAATAAAGTTACAATTACAGTTTCTGAAGAAATAGATTCCAGTCTTTGAAACAAGAACACCCTGGCCTCAAACTGCTTACATTTACTTATAATAGAAATCAATGCTAGGAAAAGGGGGCTGCAAAACACACTTTGAAAATCAACTTATAAAAAAAACTACACAGTGTTCCTAAGTTTATGCTCAGCTTCTTTGATGATGGTGTCTGAATTCTCTCATGTTGAAAAATGTGTTTTTCCATTTTTGTCTTTTTAAGATTAATAATACAATTATAATTAGAAAGGTTAGAATCCTATATATTCTTACGCAAGTCTAGAACTAGGTAGCATGCTAAATATAGCCTTATTCTACTTACTGGTCTATTATCTCATTTATTTTCTATACTTTAGAATATATTTATTGTAGAATATGTTCTATCATTTATAATTGATTAAATGAGCTGTCTATGGTCATTACTTTAAAAATTGAGCATCTGACCCTTGATCAAAACTCAAAAATACAAGAAAACATGCAAAATATCTGATGAAAGATGGCTTCACATGCAAATTAATTTTTCTGTGATTGCCGTCTGCAGTGAAATTAACCAGAAAAAATTAATTTCGAATCTTTGTTTTCTTCTTATTAAGAATTTCTTATTTCTCATAACTTAAGTTCCAAGATAAAAATTAAAATTTGGGTTTTAGTGCCTTTACCATAACAATCTTGATTCATTTTACAAACATTGGCTGCCATGTATGAAGGACTTCCTGTAGAAGAAAATATTAAAGCGATGATCTTTTGTGTTAGCGCCAATGTGACAGTGGAAAGAAAAGCATTGACTACCCTTGACCCTGGGAAGTTCTTAAACTCTTTGAGTACCAGTTTCTCTTCTGTTAAAATGGGGATTTCCATAAAAAAAGAATCCATGAGGATTATCTTTAATAATATCAGCAAGTCATCTGGCCCATGAGACATAGTTGGTGCTTACGAAACATTAGTTTCTATCTTCTTTAAGCTTCTCATCCTTTTTGCTATTTCACCTGTTGCTGCTACATCTGGGAAGTTACCAGAAGAAGTACATTGTAATCTGTAGAACACAGAATTTAAACCCTACAATATTACTTCTATTAATAAATAAGATATGATTAAAACCACAGTGAAATATTCCTCAGCTGCTAAGTGTGGTTAAGTGACCTGTCCAGACCACGCAAGACTTGTGAGAGTGGAGTTAACAGGATCTTCCAATGATGGGAATGAAAGTTGACACAATGACTTTGGGAAGTATTTCAGAATTTTCTTTTTTTCCCCGTTGCTTTCCATAATGCCAAGATTTTCAACTTTAGAGAAATAGTTTTGAATAAATAAAAGTAGAGAAATGTATGCACTTTTGAGAGTTAACTGCTAGTAAATAAAGTTTTGAACAGGCAGAAACTGTAGGCTTTCCTTCTACAGCAAATGTTAATTTTGT
Organism: Rhinolophus hipposideros; assembly: GCF_964194185.1. Classification (NCBI taxonomy): domain Eukaryota; kingdom Metazoa; phylum Chordata; class Mammalia; order Chiroptera; family Rhinolophidae; genus Rhinolophus; species Rhinolophus hipposideros. The sequence continues at coordinate 88,387,731 of NC_138052.1, forward strand.
AAAGCATTACGTTTTACAGATACAACAGAGTTGGTTTTCCGTTGGGAAGTAGATGTCTTCACATTGATCTACTTCCCGTGATGTACAGACACAAGCTCGGGCTTTATCTGTTGATCCTGACCTCATGTAGGACCATGCAGAAAGGACAGTCTGTCTTTCACACACTGTTGGTATCAAGATCTGCTCAGTTATGCTTGTTCATTGTTCAGGGTCAGGAAATATCCTCAGAAGGATTTCCCTCAGCTGGTTGGTTTCTGCTGTGTCTGGAGCTATCATGGCCGGTCTGCTGGATGTTGAGAAGGATCCACAGAACTGGGAGGTCGGGTTTCTGGGGAAGCCATGACTTAGAGGAGCTCCCTGAATCTTGGTTGGAGGCAGGAGACTGGTGCTACAGTGTGGGTTGAAAATGCCTTTACTTGGAAAGTCAGTTCTCTTTCCATCACCATATATTTGATCCCCTTTACCTTCATGTACCACCCCCGCCCCGCTTACCCTCTGGTAACCACTGAACTATTGTCTGTGTCTATGAGTTTTTGTTTCTCATTTGTTTGTCTTGTTCTTTTGTTGTTTTTCGTTTATATACCACATATCAGTGGAATCATATGGTTCTCTGCTTTTTCAGGCTGACTTATTTCACGAAATGATGTTAGATTTTAAGAGTAGATATCCAGCCTGGGGATCTAGATATAATTCTACATGCTTAGATTTCTTCTTTTTTGTAAACATATTTTATTTTTAATAGCTTTATTGAGGTATAATTGATATGCAAAAAACTGTACATATATAATGTGTACAATCTGATGAGTTTGGACATGCATGCACCTCTGAAACTATCACCACAGTCAAGGTGATAGACATACCCATCACCTCCAAATATTTGATGGAAGGAGAACTGACTCTGGGTGGTGAACACACAGTGGGATTTATAGATGATGTAATACAGAATTGTACACCTGAAATCTATGTAATTTTACTAACAATTGTCACCCCAATAAACTTCAGTTAAAAAACAAAATGACTGTATATGCCAAGTGAAATAAGTCAGACAGAGAAAACAAATACTATGATATCACTTACATGTGGAATCTAATAAGGCCAAAATCAGAGAAACACACAGAAGCAGTTGTTGTCAGAGACTGAAGGGTGGGGAAATGGGGAGATATTAGTCAAAGGGTATAAACTTCTAATGATAAGGTTAAAGACTTCTTGAGATCTAATATACAGCATGGTGATTATAGCTCATCTTAAATGTTCTTACCACAAAAAAGAAATGACAATATGTAATGGCGTGGAGATGTTAACTAATGCTATGGTGGTAATCATTTTGCAATATATAAATGTATCAAGTCAACAGATTGTATACTTTAAAACTACGCAATGTTAGATCTCAATGAAGCTTGGAAATAAAATGACTGTACAAATAGATCGATTGGTTGGAGGGTCAGGAGGATTTATTTAGGTTATATATTAAAAAAATATGTGTACACACACACACACACACACACACACACACACACACACACACTGAATCTGTACCCTGCATTTCAATCATTGTGTTTTTAAACATAACCTTGGTATATGTAGTCATGGTTCATTCATTTTTCATTGCTGTAAAGTATTCCACTGTCTAAATATACCAGTTATTTAGACATTCCAATGTTGAGGAACACTGGCATGTTTCTAGTTTTTAGGTGTTTGGAATAATCCTGCTATGAAAGTTATTATATATGCATCCATAAGTGTATATACTCAGGAGTTTGTTGGGTAGACACCTGAAAGATGAAATTCTGGGTGAACACTCAGGTGCATTTTAAGTTTTACAAAACGATGCTAAATTGTTTCCAAAAGCAATTTTACCAATTTATGTTCTCACCAGCATTCCATGAGTTTCTGCTCTTTATCATCAGATGTTTTCATTTTTGTAAACCTGATGTTATAAAATTGTGATGTTATTTGCATTGCTCTGATAACTAATAAGTTTGGCATATTCTTTATATGTTTTCTTGCCATTAAAATAGAGACAATAATATTGTGACAAGATTGTACAGTGACGGATGATTAACAGCATTACTGGGGAGATCACATCGTAAGGGACAAATTTGACCTCATCTACCACGTCCCTGACCCCTTACCCTCTGGTAACCACTAAACTATTGTCTGTGTCTATGAGTTTTTGTTTTTTTCATATGTTTGTCTTGTTCCTTTGTTGCTTTCAGTTGTATATCCCACATATCAGTGAAATCATATGGTTCTCGACTTTTTCTGTGTGACTTATTTTGCTTAGCAGAATAATCTCAAGATCCATCCATTTTGCTGCATTTTTTTAAAGAACAAATTCCAGTAGCCAAAAGTTATTAATTAGGAATTGAATATTTTACTTGGAGTTCTTAAAAAAAAAATGAAAGGGAATCCAGATTGCAACTAAGAGGAAATACTCCCCTTTCTCACCTCCTCTGTTGTCTCACAACCTTTGACAGGTAACAGGCCAACAGCGCCCTCCTCCCCACAAGATCCTTGTAACATATCTTGTCCTGCATTGATATTCAATCTTTGTCTTTTCCTCTTTCTCCTCTCTATATCGAAGAATAAATTAGCTACATAAAATGTGTTTTGTATATCTTCCTCTTTTTCTACTTGCTGCTAGAAGATTGAAAGTTTCCCTTCTTTGTTGAAAAAAATCTCTGAAATCTTCAAGGCCTAGTGCCTTCTAGGAGTTGTTTGCTGAGCACCAATCCAATTTATTTGATTGTTTTTGTTCTTTGGGTTTTCTAGTTCCTCTGGATTCAATTCTGAGAAGTAATATTTTAAATTATTTTTATTTCATTTAAGATTTGTGAAGCACTGAACTGTTTTTTTTCAAGGTAACCTCATTATTTTAAAATTGTCTATTGTGTGTGATCTCTTGATTTTAAATTACTTTGTTGTTCTTTTTCTCGTTTCTTGATTCAAATATTTAGGTGAATGATTTCCAAAACTTAAAACAAATCTATATAGAGTAAAAAAGTCTCTGAGCTCTGTTTTTAAGTTTAGAAACTGTCAGAGGCTCTTTCATTTAATTCAAGCTTGTTATACACAGTTGTGGCAGGGAAACAGGAAAATATCAACCAATATTTCAAAATATTAGAAGTTGTACTGAGCTTTTATAGAGGATTAGAAATAAAAAGTTTAGTGTAAGATAGGAATAGAGGAAAACATTATATGTTTATGCCCTGTCAGTTCAGTTATATGTGAAGTGGTAAACAACAGGTATTATGCATGAATTATCATGATTTATGACTTCCCACAATTATTCAAATATACTTCAAAAACAAATACGCTTCAAATATACTCAGACATAGAAGTTTTCATTTCCCTTGGATAAAAACAGGCTCTGCAGTAAAACAATGTGAAAACAAAACAAAACAAAATTCTCTCTTTATGTAGAATGGTGGTAGAGAAGGAACTTTCAAGCAAGAGAGGCAGGAAAACCCCAAAGAGGAATCTATTCCATAGAATAAACACTAGGGTATAATCAGATTAAATACTACTTGGGAACTTGGCCTTAGTTGGTTTGCTAGCCATGAAGCTGTTTGTTTAAGTCACTAGGTCATGAATTCAGCTTCCCTTACACAACAGTGTAAGATACTTTATAGCATAACATCTGAGTAAATAAAGGGCTTTGGGTGTTCTTCTGTCATTTTCCACCCCCATTCTTATGTACAAGATAGCCTTGATTAAACTTTATGATCAGGTTTCTAGATTTTGCTCATGATATGGAAAGGTAATTTAGGAAATCTTCATTTCAGGAATATTGCTTGCGAATGGTCTTAACAAATCAGGTTTGCCACTGATACTTTTGACAAATGACCCCTTGGTTGCAGGATGTACTTGGTCTCACCCTGAGGCAATGAATGCCAGTGATTCAGTGGCTGGTGCAGCCATAGGAAATGAGCAGGTAAGGCTAATGAGGAAAGGAATGTCATCAGCATTGTAAGAGGTTAAGCCACACTCAGGTTTCTGACAGCAGCACCCAGGGTACCTGACCGGTAGCAGTGTGAGCATGGAGGACAGGTCTGGCAGCTTTGGGGACAAAGGAAGACAGCTCTCCTTGGCAGGCAGGGATACCCTTGATGAAAAGGTTGGAGAATAGAAAAACAGACAAGTCAAAAGGGCCTGAACAGGAAACAAGGAAAATGGCATATGTCGTATAATAACTAAGAATACTTATTCATGAGCACCCCCTGGGGATTCTGTGAAATAAATGAAGGGAATAGGCAGTTTGTTTATGTTTTAGATTTTTGTGACATGCATGGGGGAAACATTGGCAAAATATATTAAGGGCCAGGACACCTGGAATAGGAGGGAAAGAAGGAGAACATGGGTTAAGTAGAAGTAGTAGTAGTAGTAGTAGTAATAATAACTACTACTAATAATAATATCCAGGTTCTGCTGAGTATAAAGCTTTACCATCCTTAAGTCATTGAATTTCATTTGAATCTCTCAATAATTGAACAAATGAAGTACGGAAAATTGTTACCCTTGCTATTACAGATCATGATGCTTATAAAGGTTATTAAACTTGCTTAGGGTCCTGTGTTAAAATGCAGTATCATCATTTGAACTTGGGGCATTTCTGACTTTGGAAGCTCAAGTTTGCCTCTGCCTCTTCAGAAATTGCTGAGTATAGGGACCAGGAAGGAGTCAGGAGTCCAGAAACTTTGGGGCTGCTCATTCCAACTTCAAGGGCAGTTTTTGAGCATAGGACATTGGAGGATACCATGAGACTGGCCTTTCTGAAAAGGGGTCCAGCAGTGAAACGGCCCAAGACAAAAGAAGAATGAGAAGGGTGCTCTAAAACTCCCGTGAAGAAAGCATGAGAAGCAGCAGCAGTTGTGAGCCTGGCAGTGGGGACAAGGTACATCTAACGCGTTGTGACACCTCATTCTCTGAGGTCAGTCAAACACATCGCAATAAATCTACAGACTAATATCTTTTATGATTATAGGCACAAAAATCCTCAACCAAATACTAGGAAACTGAATCCAGCAACTAAAAATAATAATATATCATGACCAAGAGGGATTTACCCCAGAAATGCAAGATTGGTTTAACATTTGATGATCAATGAATGTAATACAACATATTAATAAAGGACAAAAACCGCACTGTAATCTCAATAGATATAGAAAATGCATTTGAAAAGTCCAACACCCCTTCTTGATGGGCACTGAACAAACTAGAAATAGAAGGGAACTTCCTCATTCTAATAAGGAACATGTATAAAAACCGACAACGAACATCATACTTAATGGTGAGAGACTGAATGCTTTCACCCTAGGGGCAGGAACAATACAAGGAGGTCCACTCTTGCCACTTCCATTAAACATTGTACTGGAGATTCTAGGCAGAACAGGTAGCAATAAAAAAGTTATAAAAGACATTTATATCAGGAGGAAGAAATAAAGTTATTTCTACTTGTAGATAACATTATGTTATGCATAGAAAATCCTGAGGAAACCACTAGAACAACAATAACAACTACTAAATGGGTTCCACAAAGTTGCACAGTATAGATTCAATATATAAAACTCATTTGCATTTTCATACACTAGCAATGAACAACCAAAAAATAAAATTAAGAGAACAAATCCATGTACAATGACATTAAAAGGAATATAAAACTTAGGAATAAATTTAACTCAGTGTAAAACTCTTAACTCTGAATACTATAAAACGTTGTTGAAATAAAGAGGACCTAAATAAATAAAACTTGATATCCTATGTTCATAGATCAAGAAACTTAATATTGTTAAGATGGTAATACTTGCCAAATTTATTGATAGATTCAACACCATCATTATCAAGATATCAGCTGAAATAAATCCTTAGATTTGTGGTCCGTTGATTTTTGACAAAGGTATTAAGAAAATTCAGTGGAGGAAAATAGCCTTTCAATAAATGCTGGAATAACTGGATATCTACTTGCAAAAGAACAAAGTTGGACTTCTTCCTTACACGATACACAAAAATTAACTCAAGATAGATCATAGGCCAAATGTAAGCTAAACCATAAAACCCTTTAAAAAGAAAATATAGGAATAAATCTTCAGATCTTGAGTTAGGCCAAGCTTTTAAAATGACACCAAAAACAAAACAAAACAAAACAAAAAAATGGGAAAGGTGAAGGGGAATAAGAGATGCAAATTTCTAGGTATAAAACAAATAAGTCATGGTGATGTAATGTACAGCGTAGGGAATAATATTGTGATGTAATATTGAGTAATATTGTGTTGTGAATAATATTGTGATAGTGTGTTATGGTATCAGATAGTTGCTGGACTCATCATGGTGATCACTGCTTTAGGTGTATAAATGTTGAATAACTATGGTGTACCCATGAAGCTAATATAATGTTGTATTTTAGCTATGTTTTTAATGAAAATCTTAAAAAAAACTGCGATGAAAAGGGAATAACTGTAAAAACATGAAAAAAAAGTAAATAAACATGACACTAAAAGCACAAGTGACAAAAGAAAAAGAGATACATTGGATTTTATCAAGTTCAAAATGTTGGTGCTTCAAAAATACCTTGAAAAAGTGAAAAGGCAATCCACAGAATAAGAGAAAATATTAGGTAACAAGTTTGTAACCTAATAGGTAACACATATCTGATAAAAACCTTGTATCTAGACTATACACAAATTCTTACAATTCAATAATTAAAAGACAAGAAACTCAGATAAAAATGAGTAAAGGATCTGAATAGACATTTATCCAAAGAAGATGTATAAGTGAATTATTAATAAACCCATGAAAACAATGCTCAACATTATTAATCATTAGGTAAGTGCAAATCACAACCACTTTTCACTCACTGGAATGGCTATAATAAAAAAGACAGATGGTAAGAAACTGTTGGAAAGAATGTAGTCAAATTTGAACACTTATACTCTGTTGATAGGAATGTAAAATAGTATAGTTGTTTATAGATTGTTTTGAAAAACAACCTGGCTGTTCCTAAAAAGGTTAAACATAGAGTTATCATATGATTCAGCTATTCCACTTTGAAGAGAAGTGAACACATATGTCCACACAAAATTTAGTACATTAATGTTCAGAGAAGCATAATTTATAATAGCTAAAAAGTGGAAACAATTCAATGTCCCTCACCTGATGAATGGGTAAACAAAATGTGGTTTATCCATATAATTGAGTATTATTCAGTGATCAAAGTAATGAAGTACTGCTGATACAACTTGGATGAATCTTGAAACATTATGTTAAGTGAAAGAAGCCAGTCAGAAAAGACTACCTATTGTATGATTACCTTCATGTGAAATATCCATAACAGGAAAATATATAGAGACAGAAAGTAGATTACTGGTTGTCAAAGACAAAGGAGACTTGGGAGGAAATGAGGAGTGACTGTTAAAGGGTTCTTTTTGAGTGATATAAATTTTTGAGTGATCTAAAATTGACTATAAACTTTGAATATACTAAAAACCATTGAATGGTCTATGTCAAATGGTTTAATTGCTTGGTATGTGAATCATATCTCCATAAATTTGTTAATAGAAAATGATTAGAATCTGGAAGGGACTGACATTGGCTCTGAGTGGAAGAGAAGATCTAAAAGGAGGACACAGAGGGTGTGGGCTGGTGGGTGAAGTGACTCATGGTGAAAACGGTTCGTGATCCCCAGAAAAGCTGCTGGCATCAGGGAAAAGGAGAAGCGGGGAAACAAAGGGAAGAGACTACTGGAGCTCAGCACTGTGATAGATGCTTTAGGTATACTCACTGGGTCTTGTGAGCAATCCTACCGTATGAGGTGTTGTTATCCACACTTGATGAATGAGGACAGAGTCTCAGAGAGGTCAACAGACTCACGCTGAGTTACACAGCAAGCGAGAAATAGAACCAGAATTCAAGACGAGCCTGAGTCACTCCAAACCCTACTTCTTCGTCCAGTACCTGAGTGCCCCAGAAACCCTACCAGGACCAGACGCCAGTGGCTGCTGTCAGACCAGCTCCCGGACCTTCTTTATTAAGGGCGAAATCTCTTGCAAAAGAGCAGAAACAGTGAGAGGGCTGGATTCTATCAAGTGACGGGGGTGGTAAGGATAGGGAAATCAGCAGTGAGGCACAATAGCACCTGGGGTCCCCAAGTCAGTTTTCGTTTTTCTGCTGCTGTTTTCTGGGGTCAGTTATATAACCAAGGGAGGGTGCCGAGAGACTGGCCTATTGTGTACTAATGAGAAAGCAGAGGACCTCTAGATGTTTCCTAGGGAACACGTCTAAAGCTAGTTTGACTAAAAAGAGTTAAATGTCACAATTTGGAATTTACTGCTGGAGAAACTGAGATTCAGATCAAAAGAATTTCCAAAGCCAGAAGAACTTGTCAATGTCTAAGATTCCTACTGCATTCCCTACCATGATATCACCACGCTGCTTACTTTGTATAGCTAGGGTTTATACAGCAACTGTAAAGAAAAACATGGCAGGAATATAAATATTTGTTAAATCTTTCCACTATGGGTCTTTTGCCCCGTTTTCTGGTATAGACTGGGTTTATCAGGTTGCCCAGAAACTGACACAATGCCTAGTTCCTAATATAGTGCCTGGAGCTTGGTGAGAGCGTCATAAATATTTACAGATCGAATGTGTTGGAAAACATTGTATATTCCCCTATTTTTATCGTCTTTCTCTCACTGCCTTTGAAATGCCACTTAGCCTTTTTATGTTTAAAATAATTTTGTAAGACCTCAAATTGAAATCATTCATCTTTGACTTGGCTGATTAAAATCTATCATTTCTTAAAAAAAAAAGAAGCCCAGCAACAAGAAGAGAAAGACAAAGAGCTGTGAAATAAGAGTACACGAACTGTAACTGGATGGCTGCCTTTGGAAACTGAAGTCAGCAGACAGATTGTTTTGGCTTCCTAATGTTTCAGCATTTTTAAGAGAAGTTTTTATTATGTTTAAGCATTTCCATCCGCCATGGCAGTGATTTGCAAAGAGTACCCTACCTCCAACACTTGTCACCAGCCAGTTCTGATTGCAAATCCAACTGACAGAATGCTCTGGCATTTCAGCCACCCAGGAAGGAAAGCTGCCTACCCTAGTTGTTATCTAATGTCACTGTGGGGTACAAAGATTAAAAAAAAGGGTGATTTCCACCATCAGGATGACATATCCTGGGATGGAGAGTCCCTCATCTTCACGTTCATTTTCTAATCCATTCAGTTGACTTTATATTCACCTAAGATTTGAACTGAGGATCACGACAAAGGTCAATACCGAAGCTATTTTCCTATCTAGTTCCATCAGTGTCAAGAAGATTTCTAACATGCTGAACTCAACTTCCTCTCCTCTGAGAGGAAGAAGAGCCTTTAATTAAAGGAGAGGTCAGGGGTTTTTCCTAAGGAGACACTGTGTCTCGGGACAGCTCCCTCAGATGATGGATGTGCTCAGGGAGTCCTTGACTGACTGTAACCTGTTCTGCAAAGAGGCGCTGTGTCAGTGCGTGTTTGGGTGGGCTCTGGGATCTTTCCTGCTGCCGAGAGTGGTCAAATAAGAAAGTTCTCGTGAGGCCCGTTTGTTGAAATCTTTGTTGCCAGCAGGATTCGGATTGATTGTACTGGAGAACCTGGAAGACAGTGGCCGCTGTGCATCAGCCAGAACACATATTATTCCCAATGCTCAAAAAGATGAGATTCCTTTCTTGATCACACATATTCAATTTCTGATTATATCCATCAATGGAATTTCTGAGTAGGATGGGCCCAGGGGCAACAATATTTTTGAAAGGGAGGGCTAGAGGAACTGTCTTGAAGGTGTAGACAGTCACGTTTTAAGGTTTATTTGCAGATGATTAATTGAATGGTTACTTAGGCTGACTTTGGAGAGAAATCACTGGTGAGGATCTTACGCCTCCCTCCCCACCAGGCTGCTTTATTTACTGCCCTGGTTCTGACATAGCACAAGGGGCAGTTAATACAAAGCCAGTTTCGGAAAAGAGAAAACAATTCTAATTTTAAGGTTTCCTTTTTGAACTCTCATGACCTCCACCCCCATTCTTCTCTCTCGTTCTCCAACATTATCTTCAGATGGGGATGACGTCAGCTGTCTAAGCTGCACCCATATTCAGCTCCTCCCTCTTCATTTGTTACCTTTGTAGCTGTGCTCATTTTCCATCAAAAGAAAACCTTCGCCTGTGTTCTGGATGCTGTCTCCTTTATCTTCCTCTGACACCTCTTTTACTTTCCCTTTGACCTGGAGCCCCTGGTTCTCCATGTGGTCTATAAATGTGTTTTAGGTTATTTGTAAACCCCTTAGAATTACACACAAAAATGTCTTTATATACATTTTTGTTTATTTAATTAAATTTAACTTAGTTTGTATACAAGTTATATCTATATATAGTTAAATAAAACAACCAAATAATGCAGGTAAACCTATAATGAAAAAATTAGCAATCGTTTCCCTCACTTGACCCCAACCCACTAGTTAGTTTCACTCCCAAAGGTGACTGCAACCCTTTTAGCTAATTATTTTTTATGTTCCCCCAGACATATAAATAAAGTGCTTACATTTTCTATTTTATAATATTCGATTTTAGGCATTATATATTGGAATTTCTGTTATGTTGGCTAAGGATTTAGCTCCACTTAAGCCATCCATGTACCAAGTTCACCTTCCCACGTGTTGCCAATTTAGTTGTGTTACAAAATTTGGTTACATTATTTTGCTTTTTAAAATACGACTGCTGCTTTACTACGATTTTTTTCTTACGCAACTTAATTTTTTTGCTGTTCCACTCTGACATTTGATTAATAGTTATAGTATAAAATTTTAATTGAAAATCATTTGAAGGCCTAGCTCAACTACCTTTCAGCAAGTAGCATTGGTGTTGAGAAGTTCAGTTGTATTTTGAATCGTGTTCTTTGTTACCTGTCCTTTCTTTAGGGACATTTTAGCAGTTTTCTTTTTATCCTTGTGTATTGAAAGTTCACAACAATATATTTGATAGTGGATCTTTTTATTCATTGTACTGGCCCCTCCCTCAGCCAGTTTACTCTGAGTATTCATGTCCTTCAAGTTTTCACGTTTTCTTTTTTCTTTTGTGTGTGTCATCTCTCTCTAGGGGAGATTATTTTTACCTTCTATTCCAATCTTTCTATTTAATTTAAAATTTTGTGTACTATATATTTTTTTAATTTCCAGGAGATTTTTATTATTTTGTAATTGTTTATTTTTTTAAAAAAATTCTCTCAGACACACAAAGTTGTTAGAGAAAAACATAATGAATAACACACACCACTATTTTTTTAAAAAATCACCACAAATAGAGTTGAAGTTCATTGTAAATAATTCCCAATTATAGTGCCATCTTTTCCTTTCCAGAGGTAACTATATTGGTATTTATCACTGTCATGTATATTTTTATGGTTTTGCTATATTTCCCCCTACATGTTTTTTATATTCTTTAAAATTTTGTATAAAGACATTGTATCGTAAGAATTGTAACATCACTTGCTTGTTTGTGCTCAAGATTGTGTTTGTGAGGCTTACTCATGGTGATATACGGAGCTCTCATTTATTCATTTTCATAGTTCCTGTTGTATGACTATTGTACAGTGGGAACTATACTACATTTTACTGCTCCATATTCCTCTTGGTGGACATTTTGGTTGTTTCCATTTTTTCTTTTTCTTTTTTGCTATTTCAAACAATGTGACCATGAACATTCTTCTACAGGCTCCTTGTGTACATGTTCATGAGTTTTTCTGGGGTTCATACCTAAGAGTAGAATTGCTATTCATAAGATATGCTTACCCTTCACCATGGCAAGGTATTGTTTTCAAAAGATGATTTAAAAAATGTACTCTCCCACAACCTGAACTTATGTCACTCCACATCCTTGCCAACACTTAATATTTTCAGACTTAAGTTTTCTCCATGTTAATGATTATAAAGTTGTATTATGTAGAGTGGTTTTAATTATCATTTCTCACACTACTGGCCATTTATATTTCCCTCTCTCTCTTTTTATTTTTTTTGGTTTGCTGGTGTGTGAGGTGTGACAATTAAGTTCACAAACTTGTTGTAATGATCTTGCTAAATTTTTTGATATTAGAGGGATTATTCATTATGAATTTGTACCAATTGGACAAACAGTTAACCAAGTTTACTATTTGGAAGTGCTGAAAAGGCTGCGTGAAAAAGTTAGACAACCTGAACTTTTCACCAACAATTCATGTCTCTTGCATCACGACAATGCACCAGCTCACACGGCACAGTCTGTGAGGGAGTTTTTAGCCAGTAAACAAATAACTATATTAGAACACTCTCCCTACTCACCTGACTTGGCCCCCAATGACTTCTTTCTTTACTAAGAGAAAGGAAATATTAAAAGGAAGACATTTTGATGACATTTCAGGACATTGAGGGTAATATGATGACAGCTCTGATGGCTATTCCAGAAAAAAAGTTCCAAAGTTTCTTTGAAGGGTGGACTAGGCACTGGCATTGGTGCATAGCTTCCCAAGGGGAATACTTCAAAGGTGACCATAGTGATATTCAGCAGTGAGGTACGTAGCACTCTTTCTAGAATGAGTTCGCAAACTCAATTGTCAGACCTCGTATGTTTATCACCTAGTGCTCTATGCTAAGTTAGCACTTACACTTTGTGTCCCAGGTGTCTGCTTACTTACCTGATCTTACTAAGCTGTGTATTCCTTGAGGTCAGTGCTGCATGTGTTGTCTCAGGCAGAGTACCTTGTGCAGTGCCTGACAGGAAACAGAAACTTAGTAAACATTTGCTTGGTGGATCAAAAGCCAGAATGACTCCCTCATTTTATGATAAAGAACCTGAAGCCAGCTGGTTAGAGCCAGGTAAGGATCACATTTCCAGATTTCTATTCTAGATCTGTTGCCACTGTTTCATGCTGTTTTATACATAACACTATTATAGTGTTAGTGGAAACACCTATCTTGGATAACAACAAAAACTTTCCCACCAAAATGTTGATAGCTATTTAACAGAAAAAGCAAAGGGACTTGTGAGAGGGCTTGCAGGTATACAGATGGGAGTTTCCAATACGCCACGCATCTCAGTGATGCTTTTCCCCCCTATAGCAGTAAAAGGATTGATTGCTTGTTTCATACAGATCTGAGGGAAGGTTAGAGGTTGCAGACAGACTGAGAAAACAGGTCACTTCTTGAGACCTGTTTGATAGACAGTTAATGGCTGTGTTCAAAGAACTGGTGTCATTGAAAATTGAACTGAACAAAGCCCAGCTTTGTTTCAAAGCTTTGTGATCAGCAGTAAGAAAACTTCTATTTGTTAGTGATAAACAGATTGAATTATACACACCTTGAGCTTTAAAAGCAGCTGTGGCTCTCACAGTGGGACTCACCCAGTGCTTAGGGGTTGTCACTTCCCACAAAAGTGGCACAACATGCCCACCCTCCTTAGGCCGTGGAGCTGCCGAGGATCAGAATGGATTCTGAGTTCTCATTCTGAGCTAGGTTTTGGACAATCCAAACCTGCAGGAAAGGGAAAGGATGAATTAATTTTTCAGAATTCCTAATACTTTAAGGTCCAACAAGAGCTCTAGGCTGTTATCAGTAACATCTTTTGGTCAATGTGGAAATGAAAGAGCTTTCCTGGTAAGTGAACCAGAACAGAGAACGGATGAGAAGTTCCACTTGACAAAAAAAAAAAAAAAAAAAACTGTTCTGAAAAGGTTTTGTGAGCTACATGGGTCGAAAGAAATGTATTCGCTCACCTCTCCTAAAGCACTTTATTTTCCCTTATACTTATGGATAGAAAGGAGAATGGAGAAAACATAGAAGACCACTCATTACTGCCTCAGACGGCAATTAAAAAACATGCTTCGTATTCTCTTGCATGGCGTGGAGCTTTTAAAATGGGGCAGGGAGAGGACCCTTAATGCGATCTATGGGTGAGGTTGCTTTTCTTTCCCTTCTAATATATTTTTAAAGATTTTTATTAAAAATATAACTAACATACAATATTATATGAGTTTCAGGGCTACACCATAGTTGTTCAACATTTATAGACCTAAAAGAGTGATCACCATGATAAGCCCAGCAACCATCTGATACCATACTATGCTATCATAATATTATTGACTATATTCCCCATGCTGTACACTACATCCCCATGACTTATTTATTTTATACCTGGAAATTTGAACCACTTATTTCCCTTCATCTTCCCTCCATCCATTTTTAATTTTTCAATTATAGTTGACATTCAATATTGTTTTATGTTAATTTCAGGTGTAGAGCATAATGGTTAAACATTTATATAATTTAAGAAGTGATCCCCCTGACTAGTCTAGTACCCACCTGGCACTATGCATAGTTATTACCATATCATTGACTATATTCCTTGTGCTTTACTTTACATCCTCATGATTATTTTGTAACTATCAATTTGTACTTCTTAATCACTTCCCTTTTTTCACCCCCACTTTCACCCCCCTCCCAATCTGGCAGCCATCAACATTTTCTCTGTATCTATGAGTTTATTTCTGATTTGTTTGTTAATTTTGTTCTGAGATTCCACATATAAGTGAAATCACATTGCATCTGTCTTTCTCTGTCTGACATACTCTACTCAACACAATACCCTCCAGGTCCATCCATGCTGCCGCAGATGGCAAGAACCCATTCCCTTCCATGGCTGAGCAATATTCCATTGTATATACATATGTACCACCTCCTCTTTATTTGTGTGAGCCAGTGAGTCTGTGCATAGGCCGTTTAAGAGGATGTCTGTGTTTCCTGCAGCCTTCCATACCACTGGTTGGTTGGACTCTCTACTGTTTTTTGCAGCCAGATGTGGATGCTCCTCTTCCCAGCACCAGGAGCCTGGAGTAGGGCTAGGGTCCTTTGCTCTTCTAGGGGGAACCTCCATGGCTGAGGTATCCCTGCCTATTTTCAATCATCCCAGAGGTTTGGGACCAGCCTGGTTCACGTCCTCACCTATCCTACCAGTCTCGATGTGGCTTCTTCCTTATATTCTTAGTTATAAAACTTCTGTTCAGCCAGACTTCAGATGGTTCTCCAGGTTTTATAATTTAGTTGTAATTTTAATGTGTTCATGGAAGGAAGCAGGCATGGTATTGATCTACTTGGCCATCTTGAATCTCCTGTCTCCTTCTAATATTTTATATGGCTTTTATTTTCCTTTAAAAAACTTTTTAGGTGCTAGAGAAAACAGTCCTTGTTTCTACATTCATAAGTCTGTTTCCTTCTAATGTCAGTTTCTCATGGAAAAAGGTTTCTTACGCTGGGGGAAAGAAGTAGAGGATGCTTTCCCACACGGGAGAGGCCATGAACGGCGTGGAAAACACTAGATGATGGAGTGAAGCACCAAAGTTGGGTGGGAAAACTGCTGCTGACTCATGGAGTCCTGGGAAAGATAACGTGCTCTTGCTAACACACCACACTCAGCACCTGTGTGTCCTCTTTCTGGGAACTGTATCCAGTACAATTTCATTGGGGAGCCACCCAGGGAACCATTCTTAATGTGATGGTTTGGGTGACTTCGACTTTAGTCCAGCTCTACAACGGTTCTTGAGTAAGCAGAGCAAATGGATCTGTACCATTCCTTTGTTAACTAATCAGAACCAGTGTAATATGATGGAGGCATTTGCTGTTGTTGTTGGGGAAAAAAATATTTCCTCTCTTCTGCAGCAGCTACCCGAGTCTCTCTCTTTTCTCGTGTATTAGTTTCCTGGGGCGGTCATAACACAGCACCACAGACTGGGTGACTTAGAGAACAGACATTATTTTCTCACAATTCTGGTGGCTCAAAGAGTCCAAGATCGAGGTGTCAGCAGATTTGGTTTCTCTTGTAAGCCTCTTCCCTTGGCTTACAGATGGCTGACCTCTTGCTGTGTCTTTGCGTGGTTTTTCCTCTGTGACCATGTATTCCTGGTGTCTCTATATGTGTCCAAATTTCTTCTTTTAAGGATACCAGTCAGATTGGGTGAGGGCCCACTTTGGTGGCATCATTTTAGCTTAATTACCTCTTCGAAGGTCCTGTTTCTAAATATAGTCACATTCTGAGGTCCTGGGGGTTAGGGCTTCAACATACCAATTTTGAAGGGACACCTTTTGATTAGTGTACTTGAAGATGTAGAGTGTGGAATTACTGCAGCCATTTCACTGCTGTGAGGAGAGCCAACCTGAGAATGACACTCGCTCCACAGCTGATAACAGCTGAATGATGGGAGGAAACCAGATTTTTGAATTACATTATTTTAACTGCTGGATTAAACCTCAGTGGAAGCTCAGGACTCATTCTGGACTTCTGAGTTACTTGAAAATTTACATTTCCTTTATTGTTAAAATCAATATTGAATTTGAGTTCTGTTATGCATTTAGGATCATTTGTTTGGTCCTGTAATCAAAGGCTTTCTAATTGACTCAGTGACATAGGTAGCTTTTATTCATAAGTCACTGAGAATGAAATCACATGAGATAATTTATTTAATGTGGAAAGAATAATTTTCACTAAATCTAAAATGCCATTGATTATAAGACACATCACTATTTTTGTACCATTAAGAAAGGAAAAAGCACTGTCAATTAAATGATGATCAATTAATTGACTTGTTGTTAATTAATTGTTGTTAATTAATTGTTAATTAATTGTTGTTAATTAACTGTCAATTAAATGACTTGTTGTTACTTAGACTTTTTAAAATTTAATCACAGAGTACATATAGACTTATTTAAACATAGGTGTTTTATGTTATAACATAATTATTTCATATACAAAAAGGAAAATATAAGCAAAATAAGTTGTCTCAGGTACACCTAAAACTTCACACCACAGCCACACTATTTGGAATCAGTTTTCAATTTCGAGTTGTGGAAGTCAGAGTTTGACTCTGCCAGCAAGAGTGTTGGCGATGCAGTATTTCTGAAAATGGTGCTCTGTTATTGTGCCCAGAATTTTCTTCAGAAGCTGAATGTCTGGTATGCCGGCACAGGCGACGATAGTTTCAATCACAATTGCTGCCTGTCCAATAGTAGTCATAAGATGTCTACTGATTTCAGAGATTTAAAAAATTTGGATTGTCTTAACTGTATATTTGTCATGTAGGCCCTGGATGAAAAGTTTGCCATAATTTGAAATTCCATTTTCCTCATAATACTGATTTACATAATTTTATGTGCACGATGGTATAGGAATCTGATTTGTCTTTTTAAAATAACATTAGCATTTGGTTTGCTTTATTATTTTTAGTGTTTTTTTTCAGAGATGAGTGAAAAGCTAAATGCAATTAGATTTATATTTGTATTCACCCATCTATACACACTGTATGGGAGACGAATCATTTTGAAACTGAAACTTTTTCTGAATGTTCTTTAATTTTTTGCATTTAAAGCATCACTCAAAAGAGCACATTGTCATTTGACTTGTAAAGATCAACATTTAAGATAGGACTCTTCATTCATGTTCAGCTTCACTTATAGCTGGAGTTGAAGTTTAGCTGCACTTTTGAGAAATGTCAGGGAAAGTTCTTCTGCCCAAAATGTCACCCTCATGCATTTGCCTGAAGCCCTGAAATTTCATCCTTGAGACTCCTTCCTTTGGGCTCAGACATAATCCCTCCTTGTATCTTTCATTAGCGTGCTCTGATATCATGTCAGTAGGTTAAGAGAATAAATTTCATGGGTTTGCCAGATCCCATAATAAAGGTTTTAGGCAAATTTTAAAAGTAGATTTTCAAACTTAAAACCTTTTCTCTTATCGTATGCACATATTCTCAGTATATTCGTAGATACTGTGAATGGTAAGTTAAAGACTGACTGAGGAAAATATCAGCCAGCAATAACAGGTTATTTTAGGTTATATTCCTAACCTTAGACAATGTTGTAAACGTAAATCATGCAAAAAACATTAACCCTATATATTCAAACCAAGAATAAATGGAGATATTGTATGTGGGGGCCTGTCCAGCTGGAATATTAATACAACATTGGGTTGAGACAATGGTGGACTGGCTCAGCATCCCCAAATTTGGAAGGACAGGGAGGCCTCAGAGAAAGGGCTCATGCTAAGGGGAGTCGAGCAGCCAAGCTCGGCCCTGAAACAGGTCCTTAGTCATCATAGGACCTGCCTGATATCTTCCCCTTAGGCCCAGAGCTCTATAGACTCCTATCTAGGTCCTGGGGAAAGAACGAACTGAGAGTAAATACCCAGAGAACTTTTCCTGCTAACTACTCCCTCCAAGACACTAGCAAACAGGGCAGTGCTGCTCTGTCCTCTCTTGATTCTACAAAAAAAACACCATACTTCCTGGTACTGTGGGGCTGCCTCACAGTAGGGGTGGTGCCCTAGGGAAGCACTGGAAATGCCTGGAAGACCAAAGGCACCTGATAGATGTGCAGGGTTCAGCAGAGAAGGGATGGACAAAAGGAAAGATGGTGGCTGTCCCTGGAATGGCCTGAGAATCCATGTGAGATATGTGCTTGAAGCTTTTGGTAATACTTGGGGGCTGTTTGTAGAAAGCTGTGGTTCTGCAAGTGGGAGGAATGGTCAGCAAAATATGGCTAAATGATGGACTTGTGTGATCTCCTTTTAAACTGGGAGCTAGTAGAATTCTTTGGAAAAAGGGTTTCATACACATGTACTTATGGCTAACTTTATAGATTCATTCATTCATTCATTCATTCATTCACACATCATTCATTCATTCAGTACTTACTAAGTGCCAGGAAATTCTGCTAGGAAAAAAATACCCATCATCTTTCTGATGGAAGGTATAAGTAAATCTCACCAGATCTTGGCTGGTGAAAACAGGATATAGACTTATCTTTTTCTTGGGGAGTTGGTAGAGATATCTTTTTAGACAGTGACTTTTGGAAGATTGTAAAGAGTAATATCTAAGATTACAGGCTCTGAAGTCAGACTACCTATTTTTTTTTTCTGGGTTAATAATTCTTTATTAGGATTCAGATTCCGAACAGGATAAGAAGCAATGGCAAGAGGGGTTCAAGTAGGGGAAAGAGGAGGGAACACCAGGCTTGGCTTGCTGGGCTACTGCCAGAGGTCAAATGGGAGCCCTGGGCTGGACTACCTATTTTGAAGTAAGCTTACTTGCTGCGTGGCCACAGCCAAGATACTCAATATCTCTGAGCCTCAATATCCTCATCTTTAGAATGAGGATAAAAATACTACTAAACTCATAATTTAACATTGCAAGATGTTAAATTTCATCTGTAGCAGATATGTAGCTGTACCACCTACAGCTCTTGAGCCTCCCTACTTCATGCCTGTAGGGCAACTTCCAGGGGACCCTGTCTCCATCTCTTTGCCTAAAGCTTTTTCTGAAGCTGTGGAGCCCTGAGGGTCTAGGGAATTCATGACGACAGGGCATCTCACAAATAATGACTGAAGGCAATGGGTGGGTAAACACCCCAATTCCCTCACCCCTCAGGCAGGATAACTGGGTGGCAAATGTTTTATAATGCTTTCTAGCATTTTCCTAAGGAATTAAGCTTCAGGCGCCTACAGTGGTAACTGGCTTGATCATTAATACTTTATTGGTTTCCCTTCCTTGTCTCATCTCTCTACCCCCTTTCCAGTTTTCCATGTACCTTACAAGTGAACCACGTACCCTTGAATCTTTGTCATAGCGTCTCCTTCTGGGGAACTCCAAATGAAGCATAATCCATGTAAAGGATTTAACACTGGCAAACACACACAAACAAAACAAAGCAAATAAAAAATTATTACTATTAGATAACGTCTTCTTTCATCTCAAAATTTCCTAATGGTTGAATATTCTGAAGCAATTCACTGTTCTTCTGAACTCTTTATGTTTCTTTTTAAGCTGTTAATTTCATAGTCTACCTAAGGGGAAAAAAGTTAATTTGAGATAAAATGATAGCGACTGTGAAAGATTGCTCCCCAAGCTGCAGTTTTTGTAACAATTTTCTCCCCATGGATCTCTTGATATTTTGTTGAGTAACCAATGAACTCCATCCTATTTATATTTCTGTATAAATTTAGCTGTTTACAGGATGCTTGCCTGATTAATGAACAGAGAAGAATGAATAATGAAAATATACCAATGATAATAAGATAATGACTCCAAAGTACATTTGTGTTATGACATAAATATTAAAGGTCAGGCTGTTCTAAGAATTCTAAATTTGTCTTAGAGAACATTCTCATCTTTAACTAATAGAAAGGTGAACTTCAAACAAAATGACCTTAAGCCTTTGTTTTGTTTAATAGTTTTGATATGAATTTATATGAAGAAAGTTTTTTATTATTGATTAGTGCTTTCCAAGTGGAATAAGCACTATTCTTTGCATAGATATTATTTGTGTTTCTTGCTGGAAAGAACTATAAGGAAATAAGCATTACACAGAAGAGTATTGGAAATAGAAGGTGTGTGGCTCTCATTCATATATTTTATTTAACAGACCTGTTAAGAAGCAGGGCTCTGGAGTCAGGCAGCCTAGGATCAAATTCTGGTTCCATGACTAACAAAATATTTGATCCTGGTCAAGTTGCTCAGTGTATCTACTAAGCTTCGTTTTCTGTATCTGTAAAATGAGGCTAAAATAATGCCAGTCTCATGAGACTGTTGTGAAGGTGAAGTGGGATGATCCACGTAAACACATGGCACACAGTAGGTACTCAGCAAATGTCAGCCATGGCTACTGTTTTTAAAGGAACTCTGTCTCTTCTACCTTTTCTCTTTTGAAATAGTAAAAAAAAAAAAAAAAAATCAATGGTGTAAAGGGTTTGCAAAGCTTCTAAAATTTTGCGTATGTGTGCCATAGTCTGAATATTTGTGCCTTCCCACTCCTATATTGAAAACCTAATGACCAAGACTATGCTATCAGAGATGGAGCCTTTGGGAGGTAGTTGTTAGATCATGAGGGCGAAGCCCTCATGAATGGGATTAGAGCTCTTATAAAATAGACCCCAGAGACCTAGCTTGTCCCTCCCATCATGTGAGGACACAACGAGAACTCTTTGATCCAGAAGGAGGCCTTCACCCAAACATGCTGGCCTCCTGATCTCAGCCTCCCGCCTCCAGAACTGTGAGCAATACATTTCTGTTCTTTATAAGCCACCCAGTCTATGGTATTTTGTTAGAGCAGCCTGAATAAACTAAGATAATATGAAACAATTTGTTAGGGTCTGTCTCCAAATTTAAGTCCTTATATTTTTGAGGAAATGCTAATTCCAGAGTTACAGCATTATACTGTCTCATAGAAGAGCTTTTTGAACATTAGATGCCATGTTTACAATCTAAATCCTCTACTTAGTGACTCCTATAATGCATTTTCAGTATGATAGTGTCCTAGTGCACTCACATTCATATTTCATAAGAAAGTTAAAGAAGTAATAGCTATCAGTTAGCCCTGTTTAATGTGAGAAAGAAAACCAAATATCTCTAGCAAGAATATAAGTATTATTTGGCAGCCTACATTAATTTTTCTGTTGCAATATTTTATTCAAGATTTCTTCTCAAATCCATGCTTCTTGAACAATTAACGTGTGGGTTTTAATCTTTCTTTCTTTCTTTCTTTCTTTCTTTCTTTCTTTCTTTCTTTCTTTCTTTCTTTCTTTCTTTCTTCCTTCCTTCCTTCCTTCCTTCCTTCCTTCCTTCCTTCCTTCCTTCCTTCCTTCCTTCCTTCCTTCCTTCCTTCCTTCCTTTCTTTCTTTCTTTCTTTCTTTCTTTCTTTCTTTCTTTCTTTCCTCTCTCTTTCTTCTCTCTCTCTCTCTCTCTCTCTCTCTCTCTCTCTCTCTCTCTCCCTCCCTCCCTGTTTCCCTGACCCCCCTCACCTCCTTCTTTCTCAATACTCATAATCTCTTTCTCCTTCTCTACATCTCCATTTTCCTTGTTGTCTCACTCATATTAGAGAACCAAAAAGACTTTAGAGAAACATTATCCAAAAGAGTAACTGTATTTGGAAATACGTATTCAATGTCTTTTATGGGTCATAGAAATTGTGCTATTTTAAGAGTGCTCCAGCTTAATAGTTCATTTGGTAAGGGACATCAAAGGCTCACAAAATTATTTAGACTATCAAAAAGAAGACAGTAATTATATAACATTTACATTTCACATTGAGAAAGAGAAATCTAATTATAGGAAGTGATTTCAAGATATGTAGACACACTTAATATCTTCTTTGTCTTCTACAGAAAGATCAAAGATCAGTTATTGTTTGGGGAATGATTTGGTTTTGACGGAATGACAAACTAGAAGAAGAAACAAACTTCTTATAGAATACTTGGAAAACCTGGGGCATTCAAATCATCAGGGTCTGTTGAACTGTTTCCTAGATTTTTCTAAGAATTTCAGAGCAGCCAGCCAATATTTGTGAGAATTTGTGGAAAGGGGTTGATGTCCTTCCAGATTAACAAATTGAAAATGGCGAGCCTATTTTTAAGAAAAAAAATTAGTATTGAATGGTGTAGTACCAACTCCTGAAAGTTATTGAAAAAATATCTCTAATAATCAGTTAGCCATCACATATAGAGGCATAAATGGTTAGAAATTTTTTAAAAATCCCATAACTTTAGCATTAATAAGTCTTTGCAAAATTAAATAGTTATGTAGGCTGCACTACTGGGCCATGCAGACAAGGGTACAAGCAGAAGATACACCATACCTCAATTTCCCCATAGCTGATAACTCATCAACTAGTCCAGAGATTCTGGGATATTGACAGGGCTTGTGAAGGTAGCAGCACAGCTCATTTTCATGATGCACGGTTACTTACTGGTTAATGCGATATATATTTTTTCCTTTCATATTTGGAATACGAATTCCTGAAGTTCAATGAAGTCAGACGAGCTGAATTAACCTCTCTGGGGGTGAGGCTCAGCTATCTCTATTATGTAATCTGGCCAGGTGGTTCTTGTGCTCAAAGAGGGTTGAGAGCTACTGTCTGAGATGGAAGGCTCTGCTGCTCTGCATCCCACAGAAGGGGCCAGAGCAGACACTTTTCAACCAAATGAACGTTTCTTCAGTGTTCCACTTGCTTTCCTGCCTTGAAGCCTTCTTCCATGGCATTCCCTGTGCCTAAGAGATCATCTGGCTCCTTTCAAGGTGTCCATGTCCCATTTGTCTTTCAAGCCCTAGCTCAATTTCTGTCTGTTTTTACAAAGTTTACTATCCCAGCCACTACTGGGGGGCGCCTCCCACCTCTGACACCTGCAGCCTCACTGTTCAAAATGTGGTTCATGAACCAGTAGCCTGGAGCCTCACGTGAGAGCTTGTTAGCAATGCAGACTCTCAGGCTCCACCCCAAACTCATGAATCAGCAACTGCATTTTAGCAAGAGCCCCAGGAGATTGGTGTGCACATTAAGGTCTGAGAAGCACCAGTCCACAGTACTTACACTGCTTAGCACTTCCCTGTGGGTGTTTCACATAGCCCACGACCAATTTGTCTGTTGGGCTCATCTTATCAAAGAGATTATATGTTCATTGATGGAAAGGACCACCTCTTACTGGTTATTGCATCTCTCTACAACATTTTGCATATGGACATACAGTAACTAATAGTAACAGTTACAGTTATTGAATTCAGAAGGCAGGGTGCCATACACTTTACATAAATCATTAGAACCTCACAGCAATCCTATGATATAGGATTGAATACCCATTCTAGATAAGAGAATTGAGGTTCCCAGTGGTTAATTAAGCTGCCTCAGGCCTCAGGCAAGCGGCAGAGTTGGAACCTAAAGCCATGACTCATTTTTTTCTTATTCTCAAGATAGTCTTTAATTCCTCATCAGTGGCGTTCTATGATTAGCATATGCTTTCCCCTTAGAAGCCTTTTGAAAGTGCAGGCAGATCCCTGGGTACTTTATGCATGATGGTGTGGCAGGGGCCACAGAGGTATGTGACATTGTCCTTTTACTTCAGTACCAGCTCCAAGCACTGACAACTGAAAAGCACGATGAAACCCAGGCGCCTGATTCCCATGACACCTCATGGAAATTCTGGAACCTCTTCTCCGTGGTGAGTCCTGTCAATCTCTTTATCCATAATGGCACCCCAGTTCTCCGATTGTTTTGAAGTTTGATGAGTCTAAGTTCCTAGCATCACACAGGGAGCTTGGTGTTCAGGAGAACTAAGCTAGTACACATACACACATGCCACAAAAAGAGTGGAGCCGAACTTTCCTTGAGAGGCATATTGATAGACTGACATCTTGGCAAAATGGAATCCAGAACAGTTCTCTGTCAAGTCTGCTTAAGTGGCAGCTGTATCTGGATCAGATCCATTGACTATTTCTACTGTGACTCCTAATTCTAGTCCCTGATGTGTAATTCATGAGGTTTCAGAGCTAGAAAAAACTTTAAAGATTATCCAGCCAATCTTTTTTACTGATTAAAGACGGTGAATTCCAGTGTGGTTAAGTCATTAACGCAGAGTCAAACAGCTAGTGAAGAGCTGTGCTGACGGGTGCGAGGCAGTCTTTTCCCAGTTCTCTGTGAAGCTAGTAGTTAAAGCAGCAGGATTTTTTATTGGCTTCAGTAGAAGTACATGTTCGGTTCCACAAAGTTTTTGAATACATGATCATGACAGTGCAAGGCATTGTGGGGATCTGAAGAACAAGATATGGTGCTCTCATCATGGCTCTTAGCAATGCAGATGTCGAGATATAACTACACAGTCTAGCAGAGAGTTTTATTTTTTTATGTGGGTCCACATGATACACTGAGGCACTCATCCTGGAACTCATATTCTGATAAGCCTACTGCTATGGGTAAGAAATCCAGCCTTCCGAATCTGTGCTGGCACATGGGGCTAGTTCTGGAAGCTGAAGTCTGAAATCAGCTGCCAGCATGGTCAGGTTTGGTGGGCGTTCTCTTTCTGGCTTGCCTGTCCCTACAGGGCCTCCCCACAGGGCCTCCCCACAGCTGAAGCCAGGACTCTTAACCACTATGTAAACTACAAGATGCACTCATTAAACTGTTATGTAATAATTCAACACTTATAAAAAGATAACATTAATTTAAAAGTTCTATATCCTTTTCTTACAATTGTTGAGCTCAGAGATAGAGGTTCAGTGCCTCAGTTGGAATATTTGGCAGGTTTGTGAAAATCGTTATGGGCAACAGCTCTTCTCTCACCTATTTTACCTTCATGGTAGCATATTACCACAGTCTTCATCTGGTTTCTCTTCGTTAGTTTAAGCAGTTTCTAGAACTAATCTCATTAGTATTGTTTTGGGTGGCAAGGCTTGACCTGACTTCTATTACTGTTCGTGTCTTGGTTGGTTTTAGCCAAGCGAGAGCTGGTCTGATTTTGGTAAGGGAGATGGGTGGCGCTGCCCTGCATCTCTATTACTTCCGTTGTCTTTGTTTTTGGCACCACTATGGCAGCAGTAGATAAGAGCACAGTCCTGAGTAACAGATAGGTTTGGGTTTGATTCCTGGCTCTGCCACTTGGAGAAGTTATTTCACCTCTTTATACCTCACTTCCCCCATTTATAAAATAGTGCCAATAACATCTACCTCACTGGGTTGTCAAGATAAAATGAAATTATTTAAACTTCCCAGGATACAGTAAACACTCAGTAATTATGAGCTCCTATCATGAACGTAAACCAGCTGCCCTATTTTTATTTATTTATTCATTCATTCATTCATTCATTCATTCATCCATTCATTCAGCCTCTTCCTAAGTAAACTCTTGGTACAGGCAGGTCGTCCCCAGGCCATCTGGAAGGCACTGCTTTATTCCTAGTACGTTGCACAGGGTAATGCATATATGTAATCGATGGATGGGAAATCTTGGTTGGATGTTTTGTGCTCAGTTTTGGAGATAATAATGGCTCATGTTTCCCACTTCATTACCTCTCTTATTCTTAAATTAGTGCCAATAAAAGTATGACAAATGGGGGAGGCAGGGCTCCAGGGGAAGCTCCAGGCAGGCAGGGCTCAGTTTGTCTATTTCTCTCCTAGATGACCAGCCCCTACACGGTATGGCGTCAGCAAGGATGTAGAGATATCTGTTGACTAATTGGCTTTGCAGGCAATGAGCTGGATATAAGTGTTAGTTGTGGACAGGATTTTTTTTTAAACTTTTTCAGGTGTTTAAAGAGAGAAATGTAAATATTTTTATTCAAATAGCATACTGTTCTTTTCCAGAATCACATAACAGATTAAACACAATAGTAATTACATCAGTACAGCTTAATATACTGTGAAAGTATGCCCTCCTATATATCCATATTATCAATTTTTGAATCTATACTAATCTATAAATTAATAAGAATAGCAGTTTTCTCAAGTTGGGAATGTTTAACTCCTTTTAGTTTTAATTTTCTCATCTGTAAAATGAGACGTTGGAAATTCTAGAATTTTAGGAAATTAAAATACAGTAGGATAAATGGACCCTGGCATCAGGATTCAATGGAAAGCCACATTTAGAAATTAATGCTCTTAGAATGCCATCATTCTCTTAAAACTTATCAGAATTGAGGCACCTCTCTGAGTTTTGTCAGCTAGGGCACTTGATAGTAAACACGTAAAATGCGTGGCTGGTTCCCTCATCTGTACTACAGAGCTAACAATGCTTAGCTTACCTCAAAGGGATACTGTGCAGGATTGCTAATTCACGTCAGTAATGAATTTTAGAGCGACTGATGAGTGCAGAATCAATGGTAATTGTTAGGAATAATTTGAGTGAGACGCTTTCTGACTCTCAGTGCTTAGGCATCCAATAATCTCAGGATTTCAATTCCAGACCCTTTCTAGGTGAATCAAATTAGACGTTAAGGAAATTGAAGTCTTGGCGATGCATGCAAATTAGACGTTAAGGAAATTGAAGTCTTGGCGATGCATGTATGCCTGAGACCTGCCATCACATATTACATGTGGTAAAGGGGCGAGGTACTGGTTGGGGAGCTCAGAATCCTGCCTTTGGTCTCACGTTTTCAACTGTATCACCTTGGGCAACAGTAAGCCTCCTGGAGCTCCAGTTTCCTGATTTGTAAAATAAGAGAAGTGGCCAAGAGCTTTCAGTCATTTATAGCTTTGAAGTCCATGACCAAGCTTAGCTTGGCTTTCCTCTGGGCTTCTAGAGCTCAAGAGATTTTAAAATTCTCAACTATAGGAAAGAGGAAACTACTGTGCAATGTTTTTAGACTCTAATATTGTACCTTGTAACTAACTATTAAATATTCAATATATAGAAACACTTGTGGATTTATTAGGCCTAGGCAATTGTTTTTGGAATTAAAATTCAGAAATGGATAAGTAACAGTCTGCTCCATCCCTTAATGCCTCTTCCTCTTCTTTTGAACAAAAGAGACACAGACAGGGCAAGTAGGGGAGTGGGAGGTGAAGTGGGACAGCAGGATGGGTCCCCCACCTGCTCTTTCCCGTTTCCCATGATGACATCTTGTAGAGCAGGGGAGGCAAACAGGCACTCCCCGCAATGTACCACATGGCTATCCAGAGGACCCGGTCCTGATGGCCAGGGGGCAGCACCTGACTTCCTTTTTCTATGCAATGCAATGTTCCTTAGTTGTTTTGGTTAATAACATAGTGATATGGCCCATCTGTCCTCCTGATGAATGAAAACAGCAAACAAAAAGCAAACAAAACCATTCTTCACTCACTGAGAAGGTGTGGAAGGATGAACAAGAGAATACAAGGGACCTATGGTGATCTGAAAACAAGTGCTAGACTTGAATCTGCCAAGTATTCTTCCATGCCCACGATACCTGGTTCTGTTCATAATTTACGACGCATTTGAGGGAAGAAATCCTTGAATATTATTGCTCATCTAAATACAAGTACATTTTGTGCCAGGCTGAGTGGAAAGGAATATGGTTTTTGCTTCGTTTATTATGTGCCTACTCCTTTGGGGAAGCAGGCTACTAAAAATTATGGGCTGGTAAATATTTTCCACTTGTTTCCAAGACTCCAATAAGTGATACAACACTTCAGGGCTCAAGAATATTTTCCATTTGGATAATATGTCCCTTGCACCACAATTCCATTTGCCAATTCTGTTGAGGTCAAAAATTGTGATAAAAATGTTCATACTGATCTCTTAAAACTGATCACATTTAACAGAAAAGAAGGCTGGGTTTTAGTAATGCAAAATAAAATCTTAAACTTCTGAAGAGTGTTATGAAGAAATGTGACAAGCCTTTCAATTTTTTAAAAAGTGTATTTCTACCTGTTACGGGTAGGCTGCTGCGTGACAACATCTCCCTACATTTGAAATGGATTTGAGGTGACCATGGTAC
Source organism: Rhinolophus hipposideros (assembly GCF_964194185.1). Classification (NCBI taxonomy): domain Eukaryota; kingdom Metazoa; phylum Chordata; class Mammalia; order Chiroptera; family Rhinolophidae; genus Rhinolophus; species Rhinolophus hipposideros. The sequence goes on from NC_138052.1 coordinate 88,416,004, forward strand.
TAAAAACAATTGAGCTGCAATTTCAATTATTTGCTGTGCTGCTGGTGATTTGGTTAATGGAAGCTTACGGGGCTAAAACTGTCATTATTCTGTAAGGATTTATACGTTCTTTTATTGCTCCTTTATTTTCACATGGTTTTGAAACACGAACATTGATGGTTCAGAAAATGAATGCAAGTGCTTTTGAGACCTGCTGTTTTGAGAAAGCAGATTCCAAAGCATTGATATTGAATTTGTATAAAATAAAGGGCACAGTTGTGTGAATATAGCTATGTGGGGTTATTCAAATTTTAAGAATTCAGTAAATATCTCCTGGAATGTTGACTTTTTATGGCTAAACAGTGGAAACAGGGCTGACTATTTTTCTGGGATCTTTCATTGCCATCTTGTCATTTTAGTGGTTAGGATAGTACAAAATGATAGAATTATTGTATTAATTCAAGCATACACTTAAAAAAATTTCAACATCTGTGAAATCAGAATGCATCTTATGGTGTCTTACAATTGCTGTCAATCAAGACATATAGTTTTCATGACTTGCGTATGAGCAAACTTGGTTATAATTCCTAGTCGGGTAAAAAAACTATAACAGCCCTGGAGGTTACCGTTAACAGACTGTTTATAAACCATTTGACAGAGGACCTGAATTCTAGTTACTGTCTGAAAACTTTTAGTTGACAACTTGGTAAGATGAAGAAAGTATCAGTAACAAAGCTTTCAGGACAGATGTCAGAGGACTGGCAGAAAATCCAGAGATAGTAGAGAACTCTTTGAGAGTGTTGTATCACTAACACTCTAAGTTGAAAATTTATCCAGAAGATAACTCTGAATGGGAAGAAGTTTTAGGAATACCTTAACCAATTTATTTCTCTTACATTTTATTTCACCTACGTACATATATGTGCATAACAAGAATACATGATAAACATTTGTACTTATAAGTATAAAGTAAATATTAGTAAAAACATTGTTCATAATTTAATTAGCTGATACTTTTTTTCCTTCCTTAAAGTATTCAAAGTAATAATTTATGGTGTTGTATTTTAAACAAAATTCAGTACTTAATATTAATTCAATCTTTACGACCAAAATGGTTGGGGCCACCAATGAAGAAAATTAATCCCATATCTTCAAAAAGTCAAAAAGACTTAGGACATTGTAAATTCAGGACATCCTGCTTTATTGTTTCAAATAGGCTTGTACACTTTTGAAAGACCCCCACTGTGTCAGGAGGAGAAAAAGTGAAAACTTTGGCAATACAGATGTTTCCAATTTGGAGAAGGAGAAAGCCTGTGTGTCTGCATTTTATTCTGGTTCTTAAGGATCATGGGAATCTGTTTTCCAGCTTTCCATCCATGATCAACATATACACAACAATAAGCTTTTATAACTGTACTTTATGCAAACTCCTGCCCAAACCCAATAACCATAAAAAAAATTGTAGAATTTTCTTCTTAACTTCTTCAGGGAATTTTGGGTAAAGTGTTATAAAGGTTGATGTTAATGTTAGCTCCTATAATAATGAAGTGTCTACCCTTCTGATTTACCCTACCCCATTGATGTGATGGGCAGGTGAAAATGTCCTATTTGTATGGGGAATAGATGTCCTGTAAGTGGCCTACTGCCACCTGCAAGCTGCCTTAATGTTCAGCCCCCAATAAAGCCTTGTGTGGTATGCGAGTTGGGTGAGGCAGAGTCTCAGAGAATCACTAGAGTGGGAAGAGTTGTGGTCACCAAGTTAATGTAGATTCTGGTTTAGTGCTAGTGCAGAGCCTGAAGCTACTCAACAAAAGTCTTAGAGCACATCGAGGCCAGCTGCCACCTGCCTGGGACCCATGGACTCTGATAGTTTTTCAAGAAAGAGTGCAATGTGGGTGGGACTGGCTGCTCTTGAATAAAGTGCCTCTGTTGTTCTGCAAGTTGGGTGGGTGGGGTACCAGCAGAGCTCACCAGACCAATTAGATTCAGATTTGGCTGAATCTAATTAGATTCAGTGCGGGTGGGCTCAACAGAGGAAAGATGGCTCCTACCTCCCAGCTGCTCGGAAGAAGGACCTCACACAAGTAAAATGGTTACTCTCTTTCATCCCTCACTTTGAAACTACAAGCTTCATTCTGCCCCCCCCCCATATCCTTCTGATGCCCCTCAAGTCACTGTCCCTCTGCCAGAGCCCAAGGTGAGTGCCTGCAAGAGAGTGAGTCTATGTGTGGTCCATATAAGAGGACGTCTGGGTTTCCTGCAGCCCTTCATTCCACTTAGTTGGAATTTTCACTGTTTTTCACAGCCACTTGTTGTGGGGGGCTCCTCTTCCCAGCACCAATACTCTGTGTTGGGGAGGCCGATGTGGAGCTGGGGTTCCTTGCTCTTCCAGGGAGAACCTCCATGGCCAAGATATCCCACCTGTTCCTTAACCACCACATGGAGCTTTGGGGCCAGCCAGTTTTGCTTCTCTGTCCCTCCTACAAGTCTCTATGTGGCTTTCTATTTATATCCTTAGTTATAAACCTTCTGTTCAGCTAGACTTCAAATGGCTCTCTGGGTAGATTGTTCTATAATTTAGCTGTAATTTTAATCTGTTCATGGAAGGACGCAGGCACAGTGTTTCTCTACTCCGCCATCTTGGATCTTCGTCAGCGGGTTTGTGCTAGTGTGATAAAGCTCGAAATAGAACAGTCAGGGTAGGCCTTGTTAAATGGTGAAAACTGCACAAAGATTTGAAGGAAAGAGAGAGTTGGACAGGCAAATGTGAATGGAAAAGCATTCCAGGGAGCGAGAAAAGCCAGCGAATGGTCCTGAGGCTGAAGGATGCCTAGAATCTTAGAAGGAATATAAGAACACAAGAGTGGCTTACGTGGAGGCTAAAGGGCAGAGTAGTAACAGAGAGGAAAGGGGATCAGATCCTCCAGGACCCTGCCTGGCACAGTGTGGTCTCCTTTGACTGACGCTCCAGGCCTTCTTTCTGACACCGAGTACCCATGGTCATCTTAGACTTTGTACCTGCCATTTCTGAATGTGGAATGCTCTTCCTCCAGATCATGGTATGGCTCCCATTTTTCTTCATTCAGGTCTCAACTTTAGAGAGAGACCTTTTCTCGTCACCCCATCCCCCCCATCACTGTACTTTAGCTTATGAACTTGTAGCTGGCAACAAAAAGAAAAACCATGTATGGTGCAACAAACCAGTGACTTCCATTTAAGGAAATCTGCTCCCTCTCATAAGGGGCTTACATTTACTTTTTCCCACCAAGTGGAAGCTACAAGCTGCATAGATGTTCCCTTCCAGCAATAGAGCAATGGTGGCCAAAGACTTAGGTCTTACGTAGTTTCACTAAGTCTGAGCTGAAAGACATCATAGAAAACAGCCCGCCTTACCCTCTCGAATGAAACCATGAAAGGTCTTTGTTTTATAGTAGTTCATATTTCTTCACTCATTTTCTGAAATAGAACTCTTGTTTTCTCCCCTGGTCATTGTCCCAGTGGTAGGAAATAGATATGTGTCCAAGTCTAACTGGAGCTGTCATTGGAGCTTTTATGCTAGAGCCATCAGGGAATGCCGCGGTTCTGGTGGAATTGCTAAGTGTGTGTTGGGTTGTTGGTGGCCGTAGTGTTTGCCATATGGAAAAAAGCTTCCCTAGCAGATAATGAGAGAGACTGAGATGGTAAATTTTATCTGTTTTTCACCACAATAAGAAAACAAAAAGCTTGTGAAAAAGGAAAAACAAAACAAAGCAATACTGGAGCACTTCCATGGTCTTTATGAAGCACCTGTGGCTGGGAGCTCAGTGTCACAGAGAGTCAGAAACCAGCTGAGGGGTGGAATACTAAAGCTAGAAGACTACTCAATGAGGTTGGTTTCTTGAAACTCATCCTTTGTTTTGCTTGTTTAATTGGAACACAGCCACACACATTTGTTTGTATTGTGTCTGGCTGCTTTCAAACTATAATCATGGAATTGAGTATTTGTGACAGAGATCAAATGGCCCACAAATCTGTCCCTTTAAGAAAAAGCTTGTTGATTGTTATAGGTTGAAATCCGTATGTTGAAGTCTTAACCCCTAGAACCTCAGAATGCGACTGTATTTAGAGATAGGGTCTTAAACAGGTAATTAAATTAAAATGAGTCAATTCCATATGACTGGTGTCATTATAAGAAGAGGAAATTTGGACAGAGATACATGGAGGAAAGACCATGTGGAGACACGGGGTCTTGTAGACGGCTATCTACAAGCCAGGGAAAGAGGCCTCAGAAGAAAGAAGCCCTCACAACACCTTGGTCCTAGGCTTCTAGCCTCTAGTACTGTGAGAAAATAAATTCCTGTTGTTTAAGTCATCCAGTCTGTGGTACTTTGGTATGACAGCGCTAGGAAACTAATCCACCAGTCCTCAGAAAGTTTTTTGTTTTCTGGTGTTTTTAATTCCAGCCTTGTAGTTAATGTCTCTTCACCCATTTTCTGGTAACAGAAGTTCTGTTTACTGTTTGTTTTGTCTTATGAGGAGCCCTGGTTACATCTGACCTTAACAGTTGTAACAGGGTAAGGGCTAGCTACATTGTGGCCATTTCACTTATTATGAAGACAATAACTAAGCAGCTTAATATTTTTAAATATGTAATTTAGTTTTATAGTAGGCTGAATGGTGCCCCCACCCCAAAAATATATTCAGGTCCTAATCCCTGGAATGTGAATGTGAGTTTGTTTGGAGGGTCTTTGCAGGTTAACTAAGAATCTTGAGATGAGATCATCTTGGATTATCTGGGTGGGCCTTATATCTAATGACAACTGCCCTTATGAGACACACACAGAAGAGATATTCAGAAAAGGACGCAATGTGACCACAGAATCAGTGATTTAGAGAGATGGGTCCATGAGCCAAGAATACTTGGAGTCAATAGAAGTTGGAAAAGGTAGGAAATGAGTTCTCTTAAAGAACACTTGGTGGAGAGTGCAACTGCCAACACCTTGGTCTTGGCTATCTGGCCTCCAGGTCTGTGAGAGAACATTCCTGTTGTTTGAAGCCATTTTTGATGGCAGTCCTAGTAAACTAATTCAAGCCTTGATGATATCCAAAGTACGCACTCCAACGCTATCAAAGGCAGTACATGCTGCATTTATTATGACCTGGGTTACACAAGAGACAAAGTTATAGCTAAGGGATTGCTTTGGTCTTGAACTGATCTCTTCTTTATCTGAATTTGTTGCCTGGATGATAAGGTTTTACTTTATCAGTATGCATTGCAATTTCTAAAGGGTTTTCAATGATACACTCTCTCACTTGAGAGAATGCTACACACAGTCTCTCGTAGATAGAAACATGGTTATCTCCAATTTGCTGATCCGGACTTACTGATTACCATTGGGTTTTCTTTCTACTCCTCCAGCAGTGCCTGTAGGCCAGTGTTCATGATGCAAGTGACTGGCTAAGGACCTGCAATGAAATACAGTCTGGACTGCAGTGCTAGATACTCAGTTTCCTCAGGTAACCTCAAATACAGTGCTATACTTCCCATTCATTCAGATTTTTCTTTTTGGAAAAACAAACATAAGTTAAAATATTATTATAGTGTAAAATTTTAGACCCACTGGCCAGTAAGCTGAGTGCTTTGTGTCTGTGAGGCGAAGAGAAATGTTGAGAATGAGAATGGTTCATCTCCACGGCATGAACCTCAAAAGTTGAGGCAAGTGCCACTATTTCCCATCTAGTTTCCTTCATCGTTACTATAAGCCTCAGAGAGAAAAATGATATAAAAAACTTTTATGGTCATTTTTATTTTACACACAATAATAAACATTTTGAGTGTGGTTTTGTGCACATATTTTCTCATTTAGCTTTCAGAATATCTCTATAGGTAAGCACTGAAATTCCTTGGCATGAAAAAATTGAGGCTCAGAGAGGTTAGGCCAATTATTCATGTCACAGAGCTCTGAGTATTGGAGCCAGGATCCAAAGCCCAGGTCACTTGATTCCAGAGTCTCAGGTAATAAACACACTCTACCTGGCAGGACCTAAGTGCCATTGACGCAGCTCTAGTGGTCATGGCTATTATCAGACCTGTGTGGACGTGGGGCCTCCCTTTGGCTGACCATTCGTCACAAAGCAAAGCATCTGTGTTTTGGCAGCTCGGGGCTGCTGGGCTATTGGCTCCCTGATACAACATTGACACAAGTGTCATAATTTCCTATCTGGTTTCACTGTTTTTCACAGGGCTATTTGTTAGTATGCAGCAGTAAGGAAGCATAAACACAGCTCTGACTTTTAGAAAGTAAATATCAGCTAGAAAAAGCATTTGGTATCCCTTAAGACTTTTAAATCTATTGAAATGTCAAGTGCAATGAGATTCTAGGCAAACGACAGAAGAGCACATCTCTGGATTTTATCAAGTTCCCTGAATGATTAGTGCCTTAAATGAGCCAACCAGGCCATGCTGTGGCCAGTGTCTTCCTGGATGATTTGCACAGTTCTAAGCTTCTTTCTTGTGGTGGACAATGAGTGGAGATTTAACTTAGCTGTCAATTCAGGTAAGTATTTAGACTGCTAGCCCAGCTCACTGACGCATTTCCCTGTCTTTACACTTGGAACATCACGTGAAACAGAACTGCCTGAGTCACGCTCAGTCCGAGGGAGGAGGCAGTCAAGAAAGAACATACTTATAATTCAATGAAGTTAGCCTTTCTGAGGAGGCTTTTCACATCTGTGTTGTCAGGAGAAAATTTATTTGGGTTTGCGTTGATGTTTAATAGAAATATAAACTCTTCAGGCGAATGTACAACATGAGCTGGAATCTACAGCAATCCTAACAAGAGCATTCCTAGCATTCCACCCATATCTTTCCATCCAGAGCACCTCTGGATTTCCACCAAAACAATTTACACATGGGTTGCCTCATATTTTCCTATCAGAATCTTGGGACTTTGTACGTGAACATTTTATGTGCTTTTTGAATATTATTAAAAGATGAATTTTTCTCATGTCTACTAGGATCTCCTGTGTAAATATTGTAAATGCCCCAAAAGTCACTGATAGTGTTTATAGGCCTTTTGAGCGAAGTGGTTATACTTACTCCTTAAAATATTTTTCCCATAATTTGTATGTCTCTAGACTTGATGGCAACTATTCCCAAAGCCAATATCAAAAATTACAAAGCGGTGACAAACAACAATTGACAACAATCACCTATAATATAGGTCTTGGCACCAGGAGGGGCAAGCATCAGAAGGATTGCTGTAATTAAACATACTTATTTAAATATCTTTCTTATTCATTGTGTTAAAACTATTATCAGAATTTGCTCCCTGCTAGTATTTATTGGTCAAGTGTCTGACACAAAATTTCTGTTGAGTATTTTTTATTAGCTATTTTTGTTCTTGAAGAATCTATGGAAACACAAAGAAACTCCCTTAAGCTATCATACTTTTAAAGATTTTTAATTCAGTATCTTCCAGAAGTTAACTCTTCCTTAATAGGAATTTATAGGATATGTTGGGAGCTCATAAAACTCTAAGACAGCTTATTAATTATAGGAGGCTTGGATAATTTATAGTAGTTTTGAGAAATGCTAAGTAACAACAAAAAAAATTGCCCTTAAATTCATGTTTTCATCATTCCGACTTCTAGAAAAATCTTAGTAAGATTTATGATTTTATGTTTGGCTGGTTGAGATATCCTGCAGATAAAAATTCAGATAGGACATGCAGTATGAAGAAACTTTGTAGTTCTGGGACTCTGCTTATGGGGTACAAGGCAGTGATTCTTTGGAGTGTGCAAACTTCGTGTTATCACATCCGTTATGCTCAGGTTGCACAGGGATTTCCAAGTCAGCGAAGCCCCTAGACCTTGCACTGCCTTTTAGAATGCATAGTCTCCAGAAGATGTGATGCTGTTATTTCTATCTCGGTCTTAACGTTTGGTTGTGGTCCCTGATTGTAATCTCCTTCTTTACATATCAGGCTGGAGGTTTATGAAGACTTCCTTTGCCCAAGAGAGTTGATGAGACCCTACCAGCTCTAGTGATTACTTTGATTGATGTTATATGCCCCTTTTCTCCCATGGCTGCCCACGCTCATGGCCTTTCCTTGAGTTAGGCAGAAAAAGCAGAGAGCACTGTCTTCTGGAGTCCATGGTAAAAAGTACAAAGGCTATCTGGAAGCAAAGGGAAGATATGAAGAATTTGTTTATTCCCATGGACCCTACTAAGATGATCATTTGGTTTATGACTTGGAGAGGCACAGAGGTACAGTGCAGTGATAGAATCAGTGATGGAGCAGGAGGGAAGAAGCGAGCAGAGACCAGCCTTTGGTGACCTCCTGGTCACTTGTAAAGACTGACCCTGAGGAAGGGTGCACTTCATGGTGGTCTTTGCAGTAGGGAGGCAATAGGCTCATCTGTCAGATGTTGAAGGATGGCGGAGCAAGGAATCCACTTCACCTAGTCCATCATTATGCCTGACAAAACCTTATAAATAGGATGATTGGATTGTAAAGGCTCTGGGCCTCTGGCCAGCACTAATTTTAAACATATTTTCCAAGCTTTGTTTGGGAGCATTTGTGTACTAGGCCAAGAGTTCACAGCAGCTCTGTTATTTGTAATAGTTCATTTAAATCTTGGTTGCTCTGCTAATTGAATCGTGTTTTAATGTTGGCGTACGAAGAATAAATACTGGAATCTACTCTGCTGGCTTAGTATAGCTTCAGCTTAGCATAGACTTCACTGTTTCTGAAACTCCTCTGTTCCCCTAACTCCACTGATGTTGTCAGCTCAGTTTTTGGATACAGGAAGATCATCCTTGGCTGTGAATTGTTTACCTACAATCCTTCAAAAGGTTTGACATTCACCATTTTAGGCATATCTATACTTGAACCATATAAGGAATAAAAGCAAGCAGGTTTGACCGGCAAACATATTGTCGATTAGGGGCTTTTAAATTTTATCTAGCAAAATGCTGACATCCGGAAGATTGCTGATTGAAGGTTAAGATGATGAGTTGCACTTTGACTTAAGTTCTAGTTAATGGGCTCAGGAGATGCAGGAGTGGAACTCAGAAGAGAGTCCAGGGATGGGCTGAGAAAGGTGAGAGTCATTCTCCTGAGGGGGCGAGCTATTGCCTTAAGAGTGCTATGAGTTGTATCAGTCGGGAAAAACAAAATAATTGCTTAAACAAAATTGAAGTTATGTCTCTCTCTTGTCACAAAGAGCTGGTGTTTGGTAGTAGGCCTAGTATGATGGTTCCACAAAGCAGTGACCCAGAGTCCTTCCAGCTCATGACTCCTTATCATTAAGGTGTGGTCCTCATTTGCCTTTATGGTTTCAGATGGCTGCTAGAGCTCTGACCATCACATCGGAGTTCCTGGGAGCAAGAAAGGCACACATATTCAATTTAATGAGACCTTCAGGAAATTTCATCACATTTCATCTGACGTCTAATTAGCCCAGACTTAGTCATTTGGGAGCCTGCTAGGTAGGCTGGCAAATGTAGTGCTTTGGCTGGGGAGAAAGTGAATATTGGGAGGCATTTATCAGTGTAGCAGTGTGCGCCATAAAGAGTCTTAAAGGAAAGCATGTAAGGTGGTGAGCACAGCCCAGGATGGAGAGGAGGGTTTTCTGGAGAACGAGGTATTAATTGCCAAGTAGGGAGAGAAATAAGGAGAATAGAAGCCAAGAAAAATTCACTGGATTTCATGTTATTGGATAATTTCATACTTTAGCAGTACTTACTTTGAATTCTTTGGGGGCCCTGTTGAGGAAGCAAACAAAGCATGAACTCCCTTGACTCCTAGAGCTTACTGTTTACTTAGGTGGACAGGAAACCAACCAATGAACAAACAAATATATAATATCATTCCTTACATACAACTAAAGCAGGAAGAGAGAATTAGTGGTGTGCTAGCTTGGAGAGAGTGATCAGGAAAGCCCACTTAGAAGAGGTGAGTCAAGCAACTCCTTAGCAGTCGAATATTATGGGCAGAGGACAGCAAAAGCAAAACCACGATGGTGCAGTGTGCCTGCAATATTACAGAAACCAGAGGAGGTCATGTGACTAGGAAGGAGAGAACAATAGGAGGAGTTTAGGAAATATCTCAGAGTAATACCCAGTGCTGAATCATACAAGGCACTTCAAAGCTTAATAAAATTGTATTGTAAGATCAATGGGTAGCCATTAGAAAGGTGAGTGTAGGAGTGTGACATTTTATGATCTACATTTTAAAAGATTCTCTTTGACTGCTGTGTGGAGCATTGGCTATAGACGAGCAAAAGCAAAGCAAGGAATCCAGTCAGGTCTTTGCTACTGCAAAACGATCCAGGCAAGTGATAATGGTGCCTTAGATTTGGGTTGTAAGTTGTAAGTGGGAAGAAAGTGGTTGGGTCCAGAAGATGTTTTGAAGGTGGTTAAACAATGATTGCTAGAGGATTTTATGTGGGGTATAAAAGAAAGAGAGAAGTCAAGGATGCTTTCAGAGAATTTTGTCTTGGAAAATGGGGGAATAGAGTCGTTATTAACTGAGATGAGAAGTTAGTGAACTGGTTTGAGGGAGGGTAGCATGACTAATGGTAGAGATGCATACACAATGGGATATTTAAAACAAGAGTAAAAGATCAGGAGTTCTGTATTTGAGATACAGTGTGGTTATTTATACCAGAAACCATATTTATAATAATTTATGCAATTAAACATTGACTTATGCTCTGGGTTTTTTGGCAGCCAGGCAAGTGAGCAATCAAAATAAACCATAATGGCTTATATAACCTTTTCTTGTCTGATAAACAAAGCATACCATTTTTCTAGGAAAGTCAAAAAGATTTTAGCACATTATTTTAAGAGAAATTTATTTTGTGGGTTTGTTTACAATTAACAACGTAATTGCAAATCTCCTAAATGGCAATTTTTACACAAATTTTAAACACATTTTTTCTATGTGTTTTCATATTTTCCCATGATCATTTCATATTCCAAATCTACTTACAAGCTGGTGGTATTATGTGAATTCTTATTTTGAGAAGACATTTATATGGAGTATAAAAATAATGTAGTACCTTTCTGCTGTTCAACTTATATTGGGTAATAACTGAGTGACTCCAAAGGAGGAAAAAGTGATTAGCATATCCTTTATTCTTCAAAAATAAATTATGTCAATGAGGTTATGGGAAGGAACTGAATAACATTTCATTTAAGATTAAATTCTCTGCAAAGTATTGAAAGTTTTGATATATTGTGCTATTAGCCAACAAAGTTGAGGCATGGGGACAAATGGCATTTTGTTATTTATTCATGTAAAGTATTTATTGCATACCCACTATATGTCTGGCACTCTTCTAGACATTTGGATACATCAGTGAACAAAATAACAATGATTCCTGCCCTCGTGGGTGTATGTTTTGAAAACTAACGATTCTGACCTGCTTCATGCCCAGATAGATGACAGCTAAAGGCTGTGGGGAGATGGACTAACTAGTCAAGAGAGGAAAGGTCTTCAAACTTCATTTATTTGTTCATTCATTCATTCAGTTACATTTAGTAAACGATTGCTAATAAATCAGCCACCGACCCAGACTGAGATGGATGATTCAAGCCATGAGACAGTCATCAGACTGTCTGGGACTTTTGAAGCAGAAGCTGAATTAGATGCATCTGATAAGAACTGACTGGAAATTCATGAAAATCAATTTCAACTCTGAGTTTTTTTCATTCTTACAGTACTGCCTCCCTAAATCAATGTCCAATGTATGTGTGTCTCTGGGGCCCTCTGGGCTGTGAGTTTGTATTAGGTTGGTGCAAAAGTAATTGTGGTTTAAAAGGTTAAAAATAATTGCAAAAACTGCAATTACTTTTGCACTGACCTAATACTTGAGCCTAACAGTGTATCCTGAAGGAAAGGGCCTAGAAATGAGGAGATCCTTGGGCAATAGGTTATTTGACATGATACTATTAAGCCCTCATTCCCATGATGCCCCACTAAACATGATATTTCTGGAAGCCATCTTAACAGGGATGGAAGTGGAAAAGAGCTGGTCTTTAGAACAGATTTTCAGTATTTGTGCTTCTCTGCTCTGTGTTAGGACCATTTTCTGCCTGACTTCTGTCTGCAGAGTTAAAATAGGTTTAGAATAAATGTTAAATATGTGAGTTTTCAAAGACCTTTAGTTACCCATGTTGATTTGATGGGTTTTGATAGAATGTTCACTGTGACGTGCAGTGGCAATAAAAAGTGCTTGAAGCCTAAAGGCGAGTAGAAAAATAACTTTTTTGAGAGGCTGATCATTCCATGAGATTAATTTATCTTGTAGCTAGGTGTGGATACTTGCACTCTCATCTTACTGACATATCCCCCCACTTTGGAATTGCAGGAGTCACAAAAGTCATATAGGTGAGACTTGTGACTCTTAGTCTACAATTCCTTAGAACACAGGACCTGGGCATCCTACTTTTGACACTATATATTTATAAAAATTATGAAATTTGCATGGCAAACATGCTTCTGGCTTCCATAATTTCCAGATTAGTAGTTCAGAACAAATTTTTTGATAAGAATAAGCAGACAAACTGTCATGCAGGGTGCCATGCCGGGTCCCTGGTCCTGCTCCCCACATAAGAACGCAGGATATGGTGAGGCCAAAAAGGAACACCCACGGAGCCATAGGTAGGGGAGTTATACCACTGTAGTCTTGCTGGTGGCTGGGTTGGAGACACAGGAGGCAGGAGCCACATGATTCGCAAACTGCCATCCACTTATCTCTGCCAACCAACCCCACTTGCTAGCTACAATCTGCCATATTAACTGCAATCCACCTCTCTGCAATCCGTAATCCACACTCCGCCATGCCACGCCACTACACCACTACACAACCACACCTTGCTAGCTCAGACACGGCACTTATATCAGTGGCTAATGGCTAACTGATAACAGCCGATGGCCAACTAGTCACAACCGATGACCATCTACTAACTGAGCCAGCACCTTTCCACGTGAGGCCGAGAACCTGGAAACTGCTCTTTGGGGCTCTGTCCCCACAAAAACAGAACAAAATATATTTTTTAAAGTATCTGTTTGAAAGCACAGGAGACCTTCCAAGGAAATGGGAGGCCAAGATATGAGACAGCAAAAAATCCCAGAAGTGAGACAAGGTGCTTTTTTCCCCTTAAAACTTACCTGGCAATTCCAGCGAAGATTCTGCAAAAATTGGATGTTAGGGCCCAAGGAGGAAAAGCTCTAATAAATTACTAAAGTTTTTGTTGGTACTTTAAAGGGCTAAATGTTGAGAAGAATGAGCTAGAAATGACCAGTTCTCATAAGGGCTGGTGTACATCATCCTAATCTACAATTAGATGAAGGTGAACTGAAATTGCTAGTAATAAAGTCTGGTGAACAGTAATATCCAGAGCCTCAAATTATCTGTTCAATTTTTAATACATAACATCAACCATCCACATAATGATAACCAGCCATATGAACAGAATGTGACCCCGAATCACAAGAAAACAACAGACAGTAAAAAGTGACCCATTGGACATCCAGATAATAGACACATACACAAACCTTAAAATAGCTATGTTTAATACACCTAGAAGAGATTCGATCAAAATGGCAGCCTGAGGTAAGCCTCTGTAAAGCTCCCCTGGAATTTACAACGAATCGAACAACAATAACTCCACAAAGGACTCCCTGCACAGCAGACAGGCAAGACGAACAGGCCGACTACTGAATTCACCTAAAGATGGGCGAATCGCGCGAGCCGGGGAGGAGGGAAGGGAGAAGTGCGGAGACGGAACCGCGCGGGCGCAGTATGCAGACCTAACTCAGTGCTCCGAGCTTGCTGCATCCCGGAACTACTACAGCTGCGGGAGAGGGAAGAACTCGGACTGTTAGGGTTCTGCTTATGGCCCACAGAGCTGAGGGGGCAGCATATAACACGGCTGAACCCAACGCTCACGGCAGAGACCTCAGAGAAAACACTGAGGGAAGAAGGCTGAAAACGGTGGTTTAAGCACTCACTGCCGAGCGGAGAACAGAAGTCTTAGGCACTGAAACTAGCCGCCCCGTCCCTATCCTCCCAGAGCTCGCCCCGTCCCCACCTGCCCTGTGCTAGAAGCCGAATAGTAGCAGTGTCAGATCAAAGGACAGAATATTTGCTGCTCTGAGAACTGTGGACCGCAGACAGATTCGCAGCCAAACTATTTCCGGCAAAGGGGAGGGAGCTGTGGAAGCAGGTCCGGCTGTGGTGGTGGTCGCCGCCATTGCTCTGGGCCACCTCTCACAACTCACCCCGCCCCTGGCCCCACTTATCTGGGCAGATCCCTACAGGAGTGAACAAAACTGCTGAAACACATGGGCTCTGAATCTGGTGCAGGAAGAGCTTTGGAACTTCAAAAGCTCTCCGCATACCCACACAGACACTGCACCCTGCGACACAGGCGAACTATTAACAGAGGAGAAGCCCGTCTCCCAGGGAATCCCCCTATTGTGTGAGAAGCTGGAATAGTGCAGAGAAAACATAGCACTACTGTGTGAGAGAGAAATAAAAGGATGCAGTTGGAGAGAAAACAAAACGTTTTACCCACAAGTACTGGAAAACAAAAGAAAGACCTCTTCCTATCAACCTGTTGCAGAGGCCACTCCTGTAGATGTCTAGGAAGAGAAATAATAAATCAGTAATTGCCATGAATAACCAAGGCAACAAGACAGTTCAGAAAGAAAGTGAAAAGTCTCTGGAAAAGGAACTTAAAGATATGGAAATATGTGACTTAAATGACAGAGAATTCAAGATTGCAGTTCTGAAAAAACTCAACGAGATGCAAGAAAACACAGAAAGGCAGTTTAATGAACTCAGAAATACAATCAAAGAAAAACATGAGCATTTTACAAAAGAGATTGAAATTTATATAAAAAAAAACAAATAGAATTTCTGGAGATTAAGAACTCAATAGAAGAAATTAAGAATAAAATGAGCAGCTTAGGCAGTAGAGTTGACCAGATGGAGGAAATAATCAGGGACATCGAAGATAGAAACCTGGAAATTACACAGATGGAAAAAGAAAGAGACTTGAGACTTAAATGAAAGAACTCTACAAGAACTTTCTGACTCCATCAGAAAGAGCAATATAAGAATAAAGGGCACACCAGAAGGAGAAGAAAGAGAGAAGGGAACAGAAAATATATTCAAACAAATTGTTGATGAGAACTTCCCGAACTTGTGGACAGAACTGGATCCTCAAATCCAAGAAGCAAATAGAACACCTAATTGCCTCAATCCCAACAGGCCTTCTCCAAGGCACATTGTATTGAAGCTGTCTAAAATCAATGACAAAGAAAGAATCCTCAAGGAAGCCAGGGAAAAGAAGACGGTAACCTACAAAGGAAAGCCCATTAGATTATCATCATATTTCTCAGCAGAAATTCTACAAGCCAGGAGGGAGTGGAACCAAATATTCAAACTATTAAAAGAGAGAAATTATGAGCCAAGAATAATATATCCAGCAAAGTTATCCTTTAGATATGAAGGAGGGATAAAGATCTTTCTAGACATACAGAAGCTGAGGGAATTTTCTAATACACGTCCTACACTACAAGAAATACTAAAGGAGGCTATTCGACCACCATCAACAGGGACAATTTGTGGCAACCAAAATATAAAAAGGGGGAGAGTAAAGGCTTGAACCAGAATATGGGAATGGAGAAAGTAAGCGTGCTGAAGAAAATGGAATAATCTAAATATCAAACTTTCTTTTACATAAACTTAAGGGTAACCACTCAAAAAATCCAGAACTGAAATACATACTGTAATAAAAGAAGAAACAGAGGGAAACATCATAGAATACCACCACACAGAAATAATAGACAACAACAAAAAGGCAAAGAAACAATAGAGACACAGCCTTACCAGAAAACAAAAGATAGAATGACAGGAAATCCTCACGTATCAATAATCACCCTAAACGTAAATGGACTGAACTCACCAATAAAAAGGCACAGAGTAGCAGATAGGTTCAAAAAACTAAACCCAACCATATGCTGTCTCCAAGAGACACATCTAAGCTGCAAAGACAAGCATAGACTCAAAGTGAAAGGGTGGAAATTGACACTGCAAGCAAATGGTACCCAGAGAAAATCAGGTGTAGCCATAATGATATCAGATGAAACAGACTTCAGGGTGAAAAAGATAACAAGAGGCAAAGATGGACATTTCATAATGGTAAAGGAGACTTTACAATAAGAATACATAACAGTCATCAATATTTATGCCCCCAATCAGGGAGCACCGAAATATACCAAGCAACTACTAACAGAACTAAAGGGAGAAATTGACCAAAACACATTTATACTAGGGGACTTAAATACATCATTGACAGGTATGGATAGAACATCCAAAAAGAAAACAAATAACAAAATAGCAGCCCTAAATGACACATTAGATGAAATGGACATAATTGACATATATAGAGCACTTCATCCTAAAACATCAGGCTATACGTTCTTTTCTAGTGTACATGGAACATTCTCAAGGATAGACCACATATTGGCACATAAAATCAGCCTCAGCAAATTTAAGAAGATTGAAATCATACCAAGCATATTCTCTGATCACAAGGCTTTGAAATTGGATATCAACTTCAAGAAGAAAGCAGGAAAAAACATAAATACATGGAGATTAAACAACATACTTTTAAAGAACAACTGGATTAAAGAAGAAATTAGAGGAGAGATCAAAAGATACATAGAAACAAATGACAATGAAAATACATCCTACTAAAATTTTTGGGATGCAGCGAAAGCAGTTTTAAGAGGGACATTTATATCATTACAGGCCTATCTCAAGAAACAAGAAAAATCCCAAATAAATAACCTCATGTTACACCTTAAAGAACTAGAAAAAGAAGAACAAGTGAAACCCAAAGTCCGCAGAAGAAAGGAAATAACAAAAATCAGAGAACTAAATGAAATAGAGAACAAAAAGACAATAGAAAAAATTAATGTGACAAAGACCCGGTTCTTTGAAAAGATTAACAAGATTGACAAACCCTTGACTAGACTCACTAAGATAAAAAGAGAGAAGACACTAATTAACAAAATCAGAAATGAAAAAGGGGAAGTTATCACGGACACCACAGAAATACAAAGGATCATCCAAGAATACTATGAAGGACTATATGCCACCAAATTCAATAACCTAGAAGAAATGGACAAGTTCTTAGAAACATATAGCCTTCCTAGGCTGAACTATGAAGAACTGGAAAATCTAAACAGACCGATCACCAGTAATGAAATTGAATCAGTCATCCAAAACCTTCCCAAAAGCAAAAGTCCGGGACCAGATGGCTTCACTAGTGAATTCTACCAAACCTTCAAAGAGGATCTAATACCAATCCTGCTCAAACTCTTCCAAGAAATTGAAGAAGAGACAGTACTCCCTAACTCATTTTATTAGGCCAACATTACCCTGATACCAAAACCTGGTAAGGATAACACACACAAAAAAAACTACAGACCAGTATATCTGATGAATACAGATGTAAAAATTCTAAACAAAATTCTAGCAAATCGAATACAACAATGCATTAAAAAGATTATTCATCACGACCAAGTGTGGTTCATCCCCGGGGCACAAGGATGGTTCAACATCTACAAATCCATCAATGTGATGCATCACATAAACAAAATAAAGGACAAAAATCATATGATTGTATCAATTGATGCAGAAAAAGCATTTGACAAGATACAACATCCATTTATGATTAAAACACTTAATAAAGTAGGTATAGAAGGAAAATACCTTAACATAATAAAGGCCATCTATGACAAGCCCTCAGCTAATCTCATAATTAATGGTGAAAAACTGAAGCCTTTTGCTCTACGTTCAGGAACACGACAGGGCTGTCCCCTATCACCTCTGCTTTTCAACATAGTGTTGGAAGTCCTTGCCAGAGCTATCAGGCAAGAGAAAGAAATAAAAGGCATCCAAATTGGGAATGAAGAAGTTAAATTGTCACTCTTTGCAGATGACATGATGCTATATATAGAAAACCCTAAAGACTCCACCAAAAAGCTATTAGAAACAATCAATGAATACAGTAAAGTTGCTGGCTACAAAATCAACGTACAAAAGTCCATTGCATTCCTATATACTAACAATGAAACCTCAGAAAAAGAAATACAAAAAAACAATTCATTTTGCAATTGCAGCAAAAAGAATAAAATACCTAGGAATAAACTTAACCAAGCATGTGAAGGACCGATATGCTGAAAACTATAAGACATTTTTGAAAGAAATTGAAGAAGACACAAAGAAATGGAAAGACATTCCGTGCTCATGGATTGGAAGAATCAAAATAGTTAAAATGGCCATATTACCCAAAGCAATATACAGATTTAATGCAATCCCCATCAAAATCCCAATGGCATTTTTTAAGGAAAGAGGACAAAAAATCATCAAATTTGTTTGGAACCACAAAAGACCCCGAATATTCAAAGCAATCTTAAGAAAAAATACTGGAGGTATCGCACTCCCTGACTTTAGCTTGTACTACAGGGCTACAATAATCAAAACAGCTTGGTATTGGCAGAAAAACAGACACATAGACCAATGGAATAGAATTGAGAACCCAGAAATAAAACCACATAAATATGGACAGATAATTTTTGACAAAGAAGCTAAAAATATACAATGGAGGAAAGACAGCCTCTTCAATAAATGGTGCTGGGAGAATTGGATAGCCACGTGCAAAAGAATGAAACTGGACTGCTATCTGTCACCATGTACCAAAATTAATTCAAAATGGATCAAGACTTAAGCATAAGACCTGACACAATAAACTGCATAGAAGAAAACATAGGTACTAAACTTATGGACCTTGGGTTCAAAGAGCATTTTATGAATTTGACTCCAAAGGCAAGGGAAGTAAAAGCTAAAATAAACGAATGGGATTATATGAAACTTAAAAGTTTCTGCACAGCAAAAGAAACCATCGACAAAATAAAGAGGCAACCGACTGAATGGGAGAAGATTTTTGCAAACAGTGCCTCCCATAGGGGCTAGTATCCAAAATATGCAAGGAACTCATGCAACTCAACAACAAAAATCAAACAACCCAATTGAAAAATGGGCAGACAACCTGAAAAAACATTTCTCCAAAGAGGACATACAAATGGCAAATAGACATATGAACAAATGCTCGACATCACTAATCATCAGAGAAATGCAAGTAAAAACAATGAGATATCACCTCACCCCAGTCAGAATGGCTATCATCAACAAGACAAATAGTAACAAGTGTTGGAGAGGCTGTGGAGAAAAAGGAACCCTCATACACTGTTGGTGGTAATGCCAACTGTTGCAGCCGCTATGGAAGGCACTGTGGAGGTTCCTCACAAAATTATGAATAGAATTACCATATGACACAGCAATTCCTCTCCTGGGTATCTACCCAAAAATTCTGAAAACATTTATCCATAAAGACACGTGTGCTCCAGTGTTCATTGCAGCTTTGTTTACGGTGGCCAAGACATGGAAACAACCAAAATGTCTTTCGATAGATGAATGCATAAAGAATTTGTGGTATATATACATAATGGAATAGTATTCAGTGGTAAGAAAAGATGATAGAGGAACATTTGTGACAACATGAATGGATCTTGAGAGTATAATGCTAAGTGAAATATGTCAGACAGAAAAAGCAGAGAACCATATGATTTCACTGATATGTGGTATATAAACCAAAAACAACAAAAGAACAAGACAAACAAATGAGAAACAAAATCTCATAGACACAGACAATAGTTTAGTGGTTACCAGAGGGTAAAGGGGTGGGGGGTGAGAGATGAGGGTAAGGGGGATCAAATATATGGTGATGGAAGGAGAACTGACTCTGGGTGGTGAACACACAATGGGATTTATAGTTGATATAATACAGAATTGTACACTTGAAGTCTATGTAATTTTACTAACAACTGTCACACCACTAAATAATAAAAAGTAAAATAAATTTTGGATATTAAAAAAAAAATACACCGAGGAAATAAAAGAGATAATCTTGGCAGAGAACAGGAAACTCTAAAAAGAACAAAATGAAGTTTTAGAACTGAAAAATACAAAACAGAAATTAGTGACTCAATGGAAGGATTAACAGCAGAGTAATCACAATTGAAAAGTGAATTAAGGAGCCAGCCCAGTGGTTCAGGCGGTTGGAGTGCCATACTCCTAATGCTGAGGTCGCCAGTTGGATTTCCACATCCGACCAATGACTGGCAACCAACATTCTCCGCTGGGGAGGAGAGCTCAAGTCTCATAATACCAGCATGGGCCAGGGAACTGTCCTACACAACTGGAATGAGAAACAACGGCTTGAATCCTCCTTTGAAGAGGAGGTGGGAGGTGGGGAGGCAGAAGAAAGGGGAAAGAAAAAAAAAAGTGAATTAGTGAACTGGAAGAGAAATCAAAATAAAATAAAGTAGACTGCAGTACAGAGAGACAAAAGAATGGAAAATAAAACCATACCAGTAAGAGACATATGGGATATAGTGAAAAAGTCTAACATATGCATAACTAAAATTGTAAAAAGAAAATGAGAGAGAATAGAGCAAAATCAATTTTTGAAGAGAAAATAGTTGAGCGTTTTATAAACTGATGAAAAATATCAAGCTCCATTCAAGAGGTACCCCCTAAAACGTAAAAGGAAACTCACACATAAGCGCTATTCAGTAAAACTACTGAAAACCAGATTTAAAGAGAAAAATCTCAAAAAAAGAAAGACAGAGAAAGATATATTTCTGCTAAAGAGCAACAAAGACTTTCATCTCAAGAAATTAATAAGAAAACACCAGTAAATTAAACTCATAATAAAGAGAACGAAGGGAATGTTAATGATTAGATCAGAAGTTAATGAATTTGAAAACAATCATGTGAGAGGATCAACAAAGCTTAGAATCAATTCTTTCAAAAGAATAAAATTAATATCTGGTGAGACTAATAATTAAAAATGAGAGAAGGCAGAGAAAACCAACTTTAGCAATTAAAAAGGGGGCATCACTTCAGAGTCTACGATCATTCAAAATATTTTAGCTGGTATTATAACCAACTTTATGCCAATATATTTGATATTTTAGATGAAATTGATAAATTCCTATAAAACACCATTTAACAAAGCTGACACAGAAAAAATAGACAAATCTTAATTATAAATGTATCTGTACTTAAAAACTTTCCCACAAAAAAACTCCAGCACATAACATCAATCTTCCACAACTCTTATAGAGAACAGAAAAAAAAAGAAATACTTCTCAAACTGTTTTATGAGGCCAGTATAACTTTGATACTCATACCTGACAAAGATGTAAGGAAATTATAAGGCAATATCAATTATGAACATAGATAAAAAATATCCTATTATTTAGTCATTCAAATCCAGAATATATATATAAAAAATACATCACAGCTGAATTTTGTTCATTCCAGGATCACAAGATTGGTTTGTCACTTGAATTCTTTTTTTTTTTTTAATTTATTCATTGGGGTGACAATTGTTAATGAAATTACATAAATTCAGGTGTACAATTCTGTATTACATCATCTATAAATCCCATTGTGTGTTCACCACCCAGAGTCAGTGTCACTTGAATTCTTAATCAATGTATTTCACTACATTAGCAAAATAAAATAACTACATTAGTTCAATAAGTACAGAAAAGGCATTTGAAAAAAAAATTAAACCCATTCATTGTAGAAGAAAAATATCCTTAGTGAACTAGCAAGAGAAGGAATCTTTCCTAGCTAATAAAAAAACATTTACCAAGAAACAAGTGTACATATCACATTTAATGATGAAATATTTACAACTTCTGAGATGGTAATGAGGAACAGATGATCACTAGCAACATTTTTTTCTGAATTATTATTTTTAAATTTATTTTTTATTACATTTATTGAGATTTAACACTTCTATTTAGCATTGTTCTGAAAGTCCATGTTGGGGCCAAAAGGCAAGAAAATAAAACAAATATTATAAGGAGTGGAAAGAAGAAATAAGACCATCATACTTTGCAGATTACATGATTACGTAAGTAGAAATCTAAATGTGTCTACAGATTAAGTATTAGAGTTGATAGGTGATTTTAACATTTTGTTGGATTCAAGATCAATATCAATTATCAGTTATATTTATGTGTACTATCCACAAGTAGTTAGAAAATAAAATTTAAAAGTACCATATGCAATAGAACAACAACATATATCATAAAAATGTCAGATCTCCCCAAATCTATATATTCAGTGCAATCAGAATCGAAATCCCAGAGGATGGTGTGTATATATTTTGTAATGTGTATACATATGATTGTAGATTGACAGATTCTTAAACACATGTGGAAATGCAAAGAGTCAAAGATACAAGATAAACTTGAAGAAGAACAACAAATTGAGAGGACCTACTGGTACTGACTTAATATAAATTAGAGAAATTCAGACTAATCCACATTTAATTTATGACAAACGTAGCACTGCAGAATGGTGGGAATGAGATAGTCTTTTCAATAAATTGTGCTGAGTTAACCGGATATCCTTATGTTAAAAAGGAAATTTGAATCCTACACCACGCACAAAATCAATTCCAGATGCATCTAAATCTAATTATAAAGGAAAAAGAAACAATAAAGCTTATAAAGGATAATATAGGAGAATAATATTTTCATAATTTTGAGACTGGAAAAGATTTCTTAAACAGGATATAAAACCACTAATGTAAAGAAAAAGTCTTTGCCTTTGCTTCTTTAAAGAAAAAGTCTAATAAATTAAATTACTTTAAAATTAAGACATTTTTTGTTCTTTAAAAACACCAGTGATAGAGTGAGAAGGTAAATTATCATGTTGGAGAAGAAAATTGCTACTCATAAAACTGGCAATAAGCTTTTATATAGACTGTATAAAGAGTTCCTACAAATTCATTTAAAAAGTGAGACAATATAAGCTAAAAAAAATGAAAAAGGAAAGGGAGCAAGAGATACAAATAGTCACTTCACAAAGAAGGATATCAAAATAGCCAATAGACATCTGAAAAGATGCTCAACCTCATTAACAATCAGGGAAATCAAATTACAATCACAATGAGATAGCTCTATGGAACCACCAGAATAGATAAAATTAAACAGAATGACAGTACCAAGTCTGAGGCAAAGGGAACACTCTCACACTTTTAGTAGAACCACCCTGGAAAACTGCATTACCTGTTATAAAACAAATGCAAATGTTATGACATAACAACTACTCTGAGGATGTCTGTTATAGTATTACTTCATAATAGCCCCTGATTGAGAAAAGCCCAAAGGTCCATCAATATTGAAATGAATGAGCAAGCTGTGGTATAGCCACACAATAGAATACTATACAGCCATGAAAATTGATCTACAGATACACATTATGACACAGATAAATCTGCCAAACATAATATTAAGCAAAAGAAGCCCTACATATAAGAACGTTTTCTATGTGACTTCATTTGAACTTCAATAACCAGGCAAGAGAAATCTAAGAAGTCAAAAGTTAGGTGAGTAGTTACCATTGAGAAGGAGGAGAGAATTAGCACTTTATTTCTTGGTCTCGGTGGTGGTCACTGTGTAGTAATTCATTTAGCTGCAGCCTTATGATTTGTGTTTTCTTTTTCTGAATTTATGTCACAGTTTTTTTTTCTGTTTGTTTGTTTTTAATTTAAAGGATTTTTAACTTCCCAGGAGAAGATTTATTTTGAAGGCTCCCTGAGAACTGTCAAAACTCAATGACTCCAGTCTCCCCAAATTTTTGTCTCACACTCTGCCTTGGGGATAAGAGGGAGAGGTGCAAAATTTGAATTCTTGCAGCCATCTGTATTTCGTAGATTTTATTATCATCCCAGATGTTTTTTCTTTCAGAAAATTCTTTGCTTATTTTTTCTAAACACACACTATAAATTATAGGCAAATAAAAGCTCATTGTCTCTATTCACACTTATGTCTTCATCGCCAATCACTTCTGAGCCAGCCAACTGTGGTAAAACCCATTTAAATAATATCTCGCTTATAATAAATGTGTGTTTATCATTAAAGAGAACAAGAAAGGTTTTATTTTTCATTCCCTGCAGACTGATATGATTTGTTTCCTCTTGAAGTTAGAAAACATACTTTCTCTGCTACAGAGTCAATTCTATAATAAAAAGTAAAAAAATCATTATTTAGCCAGACTTCCATAAGGCATTTTTTTCTATCAGGGCATATGTAGGACAAACTGAATCTTTAGCTATTTTTTTTGGATCATTTTAATCCAGAGGGATCAGCAGGCTGGGACCCATGGTGGTGGCAACAGGGAGCATCATGATTGTTTAGGTCTTTGATTGAAAACTCAAGTCAGGAAGCTTGAGAAGAAAAGATGTCTGAAACCAACTTTCTCTTTCTATGGCAGCAGCTCACTTGGACTTCTCTCCAGTGTTACTTCTGCCTGTTTCCTTGGAATTTTCGATTTTCCAAGCTAAACTCATGGTGACGAAGAGACCATGAAAATACTTGAGGCCAGATGGTGATATCGGTAAGTATTATAGGCAAGTGGTATATAATCCACCTTTGCATTATAAACTATTAGAAGAATGTTCCTCATATATGGGAATAGGACTCACCAGACTATCTAGCCAGCCATTTTTCTGGGTTTTTCTGGGACTGCGAAGCCAGATTTCAAGTTGTTTTCACAGTCCCATTGATAGAATTGGATAATCTCTTCAATGCAGGGTAGGCCAATTTCCATGGTGCTGGGCCCTTCACAGAGATTCTATTTGGCCTGTAGCCACTCTGCCTGCCAAATTCCAGCCTGGCTCCCCAAACAATGTGCCCCTACCCTCTGGCTTCGTCTGAGGCTTTTCTTTGCTGTGACTCATATCTGGAGGTCCTCCTTATCCAAAGTTTGGTCTGAAGACCAGCAGATCTAATGGTCAATTTATTGGAAATGCTGAAATGCAGGTCCCATCATGCACCTACTGAGAAGGGCCTACTTTTAAACAAGGTCTCCTGTGGTCTCTACATGATGAAGATGGAGAAGCACTGCTGTAGATGAAAGTCTCCCAGAATGCAGGAATAGAAAGACAGATTAGAGCCTTGCATGAATCTTCAGATGTTTAAAATGCTGCTAGTTGCTTTGAAAGATAGAGAAACCCAATTATTAGATATTATTTGATGCTTTCTGTCACTGACTGTCTAAATCAAAACATTGTTTTTAACCACTTTTTTAGGAATTGGAACTTAGAACATTGTTTGAGAAATTATACGGGAAGCTCAGATATATATTTTGTACTTAATTCCATTTTCTGGAATTTGCAGAAGATTATTAGGTGATTCTAGGTACAAAAAAAGATATTAGTTCAGGCTCTACTACAGAGAATTTGTTGTGAGTTAGCTAGGGAATAAAATTATCTTTATGTTGCTGGTGAAAAAAATGGTTTGCAAGAGGAATCAGGCACAATAACAGTAGCTCCTATTAGTATTTATTATCATAACTATAATTATTATAATCATAATAACATTATGTGCCAGGGATATAGTAACTCTCCTGTGAGGTAGGTATTATACTTATCACTGAGGGTCATCATGGTTAAGTAATTTGCCCAAAGTAAGCCAACCAAGAAGTATTTGAGCTAGGATTCAAAGCTAGAGAGTTTAGTCCCAGTGTCCATCCCTTTAGAAACCCTGCGTCATGCTGTCTCTCAGCTATGGGAGTGGAAACATTTTAAGTTTCTATCAGGGGAGTTCCAGGAGTTGTGGCAGTTTTAATTTCAAGGCTTACAACTGTTGCCGATGTCTTAGGAGCATTAGGTCATTTTCCTGGGCCAACTTCTGACTTCAGCGGTTGGATGGTTCCACGCCAGCTCACACGCACCTTGTGCTGCTATGTTTCACCTCGGGTGTGCTCTGCGCATCTCTCAACTTTGCACTCCAGGGCTTCTCTGACGACTGGCAGGCCTGGGAACAAGGTTTGATGATGCTTGGGCAGCCTTCAACCAGGGGGGTCCGGGAACCATCTTTCTGTCCCTATGATCCAGTTCTGGGAGATACTCTGTTTGCTTCTCAAAGATCTGGTACCTACAGTGGTAACGTTGATATCACAGCTTCACAGAGGTCTTTCCTCTTCTTTTATCTCTTACTCTCCCCACTCCTCCATTCCTGCTTCCTGGGATCGCCTCTCAGAGAAGCTGCCTGTACTTGAATCCTGGGCTCAGGCTCTGCTTTGGGGGACCTAAACTCAGGAGGCAACTCAAATAGCTATAGGGATCAGGTAGAGAGAAAACAGTTGAAGAGAACAAGTGAAATTTCTATACCGACACTCTTGCTCAAAGAACATGCAGAAATCATTTCAGCTTTTATAAACATGTTCTCATTCAATTTTTCTAAAAAAGCATGGTGATCTCGATCTAGTTTTAATTTTCCCATTTTTGGTAGAGACATAGGTGGAAGAAATATTCACTTTCATATTGACTTACAGAAAAACAATGTCCAAGCATATCAGTATCCAGGACACCCCAAAGAGTGGAGAGCACCGGATGAAGGGGGAGCACATGCCCAGAGGAAGGAGCTTCTGCTCATTGACATCGTGTGTGAATGTGGGCTCAGCCTTGCCAGAACTTTCCATTAAAAACAAGCTAAATGTCCTCATATTCATCTGGGATTTATGGATTTTTAAATGTTGCAAAATAATTCAAATTATTAAAAATACATTCTGGGGCAAAATTTTCTAAGGTTGCCAATTGGAGACCAATGTCATATATAATTTCCATTTCATTAAAACCTCCACATGCTAATCTCAAACAATTATTTTTCCACTTCTTAAAGCCTTCTTTCTGGGACTATGCAACACTTTGTTAAGTTATTCTTGCATTTCTTCAGGTAATATTTTATATTCAGACATTTTAGTAATCCAGGTTGGCCCCAGTTTCTACCTGGTTAGAGTTAGGTTGTCTGACTCTACTTTCAGAGGCACTGGCTGCTTAAAGACAGCTGGGAGAACTTGGACGGGTCAGCCATGGGCTTGGCCAGTAACAGTTTCCTGTGAGTCAACAGCATCTTGTTCTGATATCATTTTCCTGAAGGCAGGACAGTTCACACAGTCTCCTGCTGCTCCGTGGAATCTGGGACACCAGTTTTCTTGAAGGAATGCCTTGTTATGTAAGGGAGACCACAGAGAGGCAGAGACAGGAAACATTCTTCACGGGAGGTTACTCTGAGGACCAAAAGCTGCTCTCTAGAAGGGTCATGATTTAACTGGAGTTCATCTGTGATGCTTTATCAGGAGAGAGTTCCAGGGGCCTTCACAGACTCCATTACTTCTGTGTCTTCTCGACCCTGAACTCTCAAACATCATACGTGTGCTGTACCTTTACCAGACACTTCTTCCCCGGCTCCCTGCTCCTTCCCCTCCCGCTCCTCTTCCAGTTTCCTCTACAGTCAATGGCATCACTCTGCACCCAATCGCACCAACAAGCCTAAATCCTAGAAGCTACCCGACATCCCTGACGGGAGGCTCATATAGCCAAGCCTCCTCAAGTCCTAGGAATTTGATCCCAACAAGCTTTGGAATCTCTCTTTCTCTTATACCCACTCCCTCTGTCATATGCAGGTAACCATTATGTCTTATCAAAGGATTTTCCATACCCACACTGGCGCAGCTCATGCTGCTCTAACAACCTACCATAGACTGGGTGGCTGAAACAACAGACATTTATTTCTCTCAGTTCTGGAGGCTGGGAAGGCAAGGACCACGGGGCCTTCTCACTGTGTCCTCATATGGTGGCGAGAGAGCTCTGGTGTCTCTTCCTCTGCTTCTAATGGCACTAATTCCATCCTGCGGGCTCTATTGTCATGACTTCATGTAAACCTAAGTACTTCCCAAAGGCTGCCACCTCCAAATACTGTTACATGGGGGGTTAGAGCTTCATCAGAGGAATTTGGGAGTGACACAAGCATTCAGTCCATAACAATAACCTTTAAAAATGCAAATTTGATATCACTGGCTTTCCACCTCAGTATCCTACACGGCCCATGGCCAGGCCTCTCTCCAGCCTCCATACTCTGTTATGTACTGTGCTGCAAGCTCCCTGGCCTTCTCTTAGTTTTTCTAAGTTCCTTATGCCCTATCACCATTGGGCAACACTCCACCCCTTTGCTAAGTAAACTCTTGTTAATCCTTTGAAACACAACTCAAAATTTCTTCCTCAGGCAAAGCTTCACCACCCTCAGGTCTCCTTCTAATAATATAATGATAACAATAATAATAGTAATAATAATAATAGTAATAATAAGAATAATAGTAATAATACTGTTGATGATGATAGTATTCATAATGTCTAAAACCAGGTCCTGGCTGTCTTCTAACATTTTATATTTAATCTGGGCAACAACAGTAGGAGGTGTATTTTTGTGTTCTGATTTTACAGATGAGAAAACCAAGGCAAAGGGGGTTAAGTAACTTTCCTGCAAAACTATAACAACTTGGTTTAAACACTTTTATTGTACCATGAAGCTCATTAGGATTTATCAGTACATAATTATTTTTGTAAACTTGAAAAAAATTAATGTCTGCCATTCCACTGGACCTTATGGTCTGAGAAGGCAGAGAGTTGTGGGCATGTGTATTTGCTGACCAATGAATTGCAGGTACGGAGCACCCTGCCTGGAGTATAGCAGATTCTCAGTCAGAGTGCTTCTGGGAAGATGTCACTCAAATGACCATGCAAAATATCCTGCAACAGAGAGAAGATTCCTGTTGTTTCTGAAGGAATCCCATGAAGAAGAACTTTAAGAATTATTCAGGGTGAGGAACAAGTACAGTGGACAACAATGAGTTACTGCCAGGATGCCAGGGGTCTTCCCTCTAGCCTTAGAGGGAATGTCCTGTAAATGAATCCTGATTGGCTAGGTATGGGTCATGTGCACACCTGTGAACAAATCACTTTGGCCCAGGTGATGGGAGTGCCTTCATTAGCTAAGCCTGGTTATGCCCACACTTATGAAAAGGGCAGTGTTTTCTGTCACCAGATTGGAGGTGGGCTGATAGCAGAAACATTGGAAACAACCAAAACTGAGAGCTTCCACATGGTCTCATAGGCAAGACTGGCCTTGTAGTAATGAAGTTGGGTGCATGCTATCTTAGTGGACAATGCTGCCTAAAATCACCTTACTTTTCATCATTTATTTTCTCATGTAGCTCTGCCTGCTGTAAAATAATACGTTATTTATGCTGGTTTATCCAAGAGTCATGTTTCTTAGTATAAATTAATCAATTGACAGATGTTCTTCTCAGGGTGCTAACAATTCAGGTTTATTAGCCTGCAAGTCCTCCCTGAATCCTGATGAATTCACCATGGTGATACTACTTTGTGGGGGGTCCCTGTCCAGAAGGCCAGAGAGCTATAGCTCACGGATATCACGACCTTACCTCACTACTTCCATTCAACTTTCAATACACTGTAAATATGAGAAAGCAATTAAACAGGAATTAAAAATGTGTCCCAAACTGTTAGGTCCAGATGTCATCCATGGCTGGTCTCAGAGTTTGGATAATTCTCCTCTAGGTGTTTTCCTCTTGCCTTTGCCACTCTTTGTCCTGTGTATGTAACTGCTCAAGAGGGTGGGATCACGTCTTTTTCATACATTGCTCAGTCTTGAGACCAGTGGCTGCACATAGGTAGAAGCTCAGCATATATTTGTTGAATGAATAAATAAATGAATGCATCAATGAATAACCCCTGACGTTTTCCATTCCGCTTTTCCTTCTAACCTCTCTTCTACCCAAGCAGTAGTAACAAAAACATTCCAGATTGCCTAGAATCTAGATGAACATTTCTTCCACCTTCTTTGTGATGTCTCACTGTGGATGGTGTCTTGGAATGGAAATCAATCCAGTTCTTCCCCACATGCTGCTGGGCCCTGTATTACAGCAGCGTCGCAATGGCCACATCGAATATTCCACATCTTCCACAGAAGAACCCTTTTGTTCCTTCTAAACAGTTGAATTATCTGGCTTATTTGAAGTTTTCTTTGTTGTCAGGCTTCCCTTTTGCAAGCAAAGAGTTCATTAAAATTGGATGAAAAGCACACAGCTTCCTGTTGCTAAACCTTCAGCCTTGGCGAAAATAGTGGTGAAGGTTAACGGAAGCTTTCAAGAGAGCATGTTCTCACCGACTGAATTGACGAAGTCCAGACACCCTGCTGAATCCTCAAACGTGTTGTCAGTTGACACAAATGAGTTGAAAAATGCCTTTCAGTTTTAGCACTTTGGCTAGGCAGTTCCTTTCCCTAGTTTGTCATGGCTGTTTTATTATTATTGACCAAAAAGGGCAAAATAGCATGGACAATCTTTAAAAAGCCCCACAGATGGTTTTGAGGATGCACTGACTCCTGAAATAGGGAAGAAATCATTCTTTAAAAATGTCCAATCAGCTTCCCTCAGTTTTGAACAAAATCAGCAACAAAGCAAAAGTGGTTTCCAACTATTACTGTAGTTTCCAGAACGAATTCAAAAGCATAGCAGAGGACCAGTGAGGTCCTTCAAGGGTTCCCAACACTTGAGTTGAATTTTATTCTTACTTAAGTGTTAAACTCTAAAGATTGCAATCTTTACACAGACGAATGTAATATATTTTAAATATAAATTTACGGAAGACATCCATCAAGGATTTGCTTCTTCTGATGGGTTTGTATTTTTCTGAGTAAGAATAAGTATAATATTTCTCCTGGCTATTCAGTATCCTGAGCTTCCAAGGCAAATAGTGAAATGACCTGTAGTATTTACAGCTACTTTTCTGTCTTGAATAAGAATTTTTAAAAATAAAATATTGCCCAAAGAAAGTATATTAATGAATTGTAAGCTTAAACTGCAAGGATCTTTTCACTGCCATCTATGAGCCTGGATTTCTGTTTTTTTCTGTTAAAGAAAAGGAAATTGTTTTCATTACATGACTACAGCAAATACTGTCAACCTAAGCCAATAAAATGAATTTATCCTAATAAGAAACACTTTATTTTAAATACCTGAGTAAGAAGTTTTTAGAAAGAGTTTTAGCGCTAAGAGATATTTTGAAGACTACTAGATTATATTTTCTCTAAATTTGTCAAGTTCTGAAATTATATGATTCTATGATATGTTTAAAATCATGAAGTGAGCTAGTGATTCCATAGTGATGTTGGTATTTATTAGTGATTATAGGCTACCTTTTAGCTAGAATATCTTTGGTTTGTGTTTCAATGATCTGTTGTGTTACAAAATACCCCAAATTCAGCGGCTATTATTTTTATGATTCTGTGGGTTGACTAGGTGGTCCTCCTGCTAATCTTACCTGGGCTCACTCATGCAGAACTTGTGGGACCTGGGCATGGCTGAACTCCTCTTCCTGTATGGCCTTTCATCTCAGGTTTCTTTATGGCATGCCAGTGTCATGGTGGTATTCCAAGAGAACAAGCCTCATCCTACAAGCCTTTATCAAGCCTCTGCTTGTTCTCTATTTGCTGAAGTTCCATGGACCAAAGCAAGTCCATGGACAAGTCCAGAGTCAATACGGAGAGGGATACACAAAGGCAGGGATACAGAGAGGTGTGATCCGTTGGGAACTATTACTGTAATAATTTATCCAAGTTTCCAATCAACAGGATTATAAAAGACTCTGCTAAACTTTACGTAATTTGAAAGCAGGACTTCTAGGCTACAAGGCAGGAGGGAGGTCATTATAATAATGTCTCCAACATAAACAATTCCTTATGTTCACGCTCTTTGCAGTATGGTGCTGCCATTCTTCCCACTGAGAGGTATATCCTGTTTTGCTGCCTTGAATGTTGGTTGGCCTTGTAACTTGTTTTGTCTAATATAATGTGGCAATTGTGGTATTGTGGAAGCTCCAGAGCCTACCCTTAAGATGCCTTGAAGTTTCTGCCTTTGCTTTCTTCGGATGTAGGTACCATATAAAGAAATTGGGCTAATCTACTGAATGATGAGGGAACATATAAAGAGAGATGGCCCAGTTTTCCAACCATCCCCGTCAGGGTGAGGCCATCACATACCCTTATAAGTTAATATTTGCCTTTCTCTTGCTGCTTTTAGGATTCTCTCTTTGTCTTTAACCTTTACATTTTAATTATAATGTGTTTTAGTGTCGGCCTGTTTATGTTCATCTTGTTTGGGACTCTGCACTTCCTGGGCTTGCATGTCTATTTCCTTTGCCAGGTTAGGGAAGTCTTCAGTCATTATTTCTTCAAATAGGTTCTCAATTCCTTGCATTCTCTTTTCTCTTTCTGGTACCCTTATAATACGAATGTTGTTATGCTTGATGTCCCAGAGGTCTCTTAAACCATCCTTTTTTTGGATTCTTTTTTTTTTTTTTGCTATTCTGACTGGGTGTTTTCTGCTACCGTGTCTTCCAAATTGCTGATTCGATTCCCTGCTTCATCTAGTCGGCTGGTGATTCCTTGTTCTGCATTTTTCATTTCAGTTGTTGTATTCTTCACTTCTGACTGGTGCATTTTTATGCTTTCTATGTTATTTTTCGTGCTTGCTATTTCTTTATTGACGTTCTCACTAAGTTCCTTGAACATCCTTATAACTATTGTTTTGACCTCTGTATCTGGTAGGTTTCTTGCCTCCATATCATTTAGTTCTTTTTCTGGAGTTTTCTCCTGTTCTTTCATTTAGGACATATTTCTTTGTTTCCTCATTTTGGCTGCCTCCCTGTGTTTGTTTCTATGTATTAGGTAGATCTGCTATGTCTCTCAGTCTTAGGGGGGTGGCTTTATTTAGTAGGTATCCTGTGGGGCTCTGGCACAGTCTTTCTGGTCACCTGCACTGGGGGCTCCAGAAGTGTCACTTGTGTGGGTTGTATGTGTCCTCCTGTTATAGTTGAGCCTTGATTGCTATTGGCATGTCAGTAGGTGCAATTGACCCTCAGGCTGATTTGCTGTGGGGTTTGGCCACACCCACAGCTTACAAGCTGCTGTGTGGGGGACTGACCCCACTGAGTGGGATTCACCCAGTGGGCTAGGTGCCTGTTGAAACCATCCATTGTGTGTGCCACTTGTGGGGCTAACTGGGCAGCGCTCTTCTGTGGTCTGAAGCCACACATATATTGGTCCTGGGGCCCCCTTGGGAGGGGCTCTGGTGCAGGTCTATGTCACCCACTCCCTGTGACCAGCTGGTGACTTCCTGGTAGAAACTACAAAGCAATCCATGTTTTTCTGTTGCCTGTGCTAACCCTGGAGGTGCACTGAGAACCAAGGATGTCTGCCACTAGTACCGGGCCTGGGGTAGCTCTGCAAAAATCCAGGACACCCTGAGGCCTGCTACCACCTGCCGGCTGCCTTAAGGCTCAGCCATTGGTAAAGCCTCGTGTAGTATGCGAATTGGGTGAGGCAGGGTCTCAGGGAGTCATTAGAGTGGGAAGAGTTGTAGTCACCAGGTTAATGTAGATTCTGGTTTGATGCCAGTACTGAGCCTGGAACTTCCAGGAAAAGTCTCAGAGCACACTGAGGCCATTGGTCAACCTCCTGGGTCCTGTGGACTCTGATAATTTTCCAAGAAAGTGCAATGCCTGCAGGGCTGGCTACTTGCTGTGAAAGTGCCTTTGGCATTGGGAGAGTTGGTTGGGGTGGGGTCCCAGTGAGTCAGCAGGATGGAGCCCTGAAGCTCATCAGACCAATCAGATTCAGATTTGGCTGTAAGCATAGGGGGCAGGCTCAATACATTAAAGATGGCGTCTGCCTGCCCAAGTTCATGGGAGGAAGCTCTCACACAGGGAAAATAGCAACTGTTTTCCAGCCCTGGTCTCGAAGCCACACACTTCAGTCTGCTCTCAATATGCCTCTGAGGCCCTCCGAGTCACCATTCCTCTGCTGGAGCCCAAAGTGAGTGCCTGCAAGTGAGCGAGTCTGTGCGTGGTCATTTAAGAGGACATCTGGGTTTCCCGCAGCCTTCCATCCCACCCAGATGGTTGGAGTCTCCACTGTTTTTCACAGCCAGTTTTTGTGGGTGTTCCCCTTCCAAGCACCAGTACGCTGAGCTGGGGAGCCTGAAGTAGGCCTGGGGTCCTTTGCTTCTCTGGGGAGAACCTACACAGCTGAGGTATCCATCCATATTTTCAACCACTATGTGGAAGTTTGGGACCAGCCTGGTTCGCATCTCCACCACTTCTACCAGTCTCAACATGGCTTCTTTCTATTCTTAGTTATAAAACTTCTGTTCATCCAGACTTGAGATGGTTCTCCAGGTTGATTTTTCTGTAATTTAGTTGTAATTTTAATGTGTTCATGGAAGGAAGAAAACATGGTGTTTATCTATTCCACCATCTTGGATCTCCTCCATAGTAACTTTTAATGGAACGTATGGTCCATGTCATTAGTTGCCTTTATATGAACATTTAAATGGATTTCCATTTTTCACTATTTTTATTTTTCACTATTATAAATTACATTATGATAAACAACTTGTATATACATGTTTGTGCATTTTTCTGGTTAGTATCTTAGGATACATTCCCAAAAGTGAAAATTTAAGTTAAATGCAACATGCATTTTGGGAAGAATTTATTTGTATTCCCAAATTGTACATCATGAAGGTGAAACCAATTTATAATATCCTTAATCATTATCCTTAGTATTCTGTTAAATCTTTGCCAATAGAATAAGTATCTCAATATTATTTTAATATATGCTTCTCAGAACACCAATGAGGTAGAATATATTTCCATATATTTATCAGTTGTTGGCTTTTCTTGTGATTTCTCCATTTAATTACTTTAGAATTCTAGGGGAGAATCCAGACTACTTTTGGTTACGTGATTCAATCTGGAGTTCTCCCCAAAATTTCATCTTTTCACCTTATTTAAATCTTTCATGTTTAATCCTTAGAAAAAAGATTAGGAACCTAATACTCACCAAAACAAATTTTTTCACATGCAGCTGACTTTTCCAACCTACTTTGAATCTTCTCCTTTAGTGTTTTAATAAAGTGCAAAACACAGGCTTTTTCAAAATGTGACAGGAAAATAATGGCATTTTTGAGGTTTGGAGTGGGACAAGGGTTGTGACAAAAGAGAGGAAAGACTTCTGGTCAAAGAAATTGAGGGGAAATGGAGTTTAAAGGCTTTCTTTACTTTAGTATTTTTCAGAGTTTTTAGCACATGAAAACTCTTTTTACGAGCAAAAGTCTTAAAGAAGCAGAAAATAATATATACAAGGCTCCCCAAACTTATTGTTTTCACACTTATTGGGATCTCTTTCTCAGCTATATTAGTATTTGTGCTCATTACAGGTGAATGGTGGCAGCCGAGTAAGGCTGGACCTGTGCAAATCTTACATGCACTGTTTAAAAAATCGGCTTCAAATATCAGCTCACTAACGGGGTGTCAGAAACATCATTGTTCTATATGAAATATGCAATGATGATTATAATTAGTGTTACTAAAAATAGACCTCAGTAATATTTATGTTTGCTGAGTAAAAGGAGCTCCCCTTTCTTACTACACCAGAAGGTCTAGAAACTGAACTACTATGCTGAAATGTTCTTTGGATCATTTCCTGCATCTCAGTTTCCTTATCTGTACAGTGAAAGTTGCAAGTAAGTGAAATATCTTGCCGCAGGTCATTTAGGAACACTGATAGAAATCCCAAATCTAAAGACTTCAGGTTCTGCCGTGTAGCCATTACTTGTGGCTGCTTTGGGTCACAGCTGTAATATCCAGCCTTCAGGTGAGGCAAAATCTTGCTCTGAGCACACTGTGAATCAGTGTTAGACACTACACATTGATGCACTTACGAGATGTGTTCTTATCAGGTCCCAGGGCTTATTATTATATTTATTGGTTATATTTTCAAGTTTATACTTCACAGAGATGATAAAGCTGATTATAACTACTAAAGCCCAGAAGAGTCATTATTTCTGGGGGATTCAGATTTCTGTTTACACCATGAAGCCCACACCTCATGAGAGATAAGGAATTTTGCAGCTTCTCTGCTTTTGCAAAATGCGTGTTTGATGAAAAGATATTTCATGGTCCAAAGGCTCATATACTCCAGACTAGCTTTAACTTTAGTTCCTTCTAAACCAGTGCCTTACAGGAGGGGAAGTCTTCTTGGAGAATGTTCCCATTCAGATGAAATATGGGATGTGCATGGACTGTAAAAAAGAACACAGAGACTAAATTTCTTTTATGGAAGCCAAGTTCTTGGAACATGTGAGTCAGGAGGCAGCAGTTTGTACTTCCTTATGAAGAACAGAGTGCAAACTGCAGTCTGTGTCTGGAACTTTGCAGAAAACCCTTCTGATAAAAAGGAAGGTGATAAGCTGACGAGGCTCCTACTCGCGTTGGAAATTTCAGAGGCTTCCTTTGAGCTGTATCCCACTGATAAGCTCCTTCATATTTTTCAATTTCCCCTAGTGAGGAAAACATTCAAGTGTATAGTCAACAAAATTAATGGTCTGCTGAAAACACACGGAGGTCGGGTCACCAGCTCAACTCCCTGGCCCCCCAGCCCTGTGTCTGGGCCCACTCCCCCTTCTCACTTTTATCCCTTGCTACTACCCTATAAGGATCTTTTGAGTCAGCTTGTTCTCTTTAATATTCTGTGAACACTACTTGTTCTTTCCTGCCTTGCTCCCTTTTTCACACTGTTCCCTGGGCCTGGAGCACAATCAATGACATCTTCTTAGAGAAATATGCTCCTCAGACACAGATATAGCCTGTGTTTATGTAACACATTTTGGGACTAGGTGCTTTTTCGAGTGTGAATAAGACATCATTCTCCTTCAAGATATTCATGATCCACTGAAATCCAAAATCCTTGTGTTCACACCAGTCCCTTGTAATCATTTCGCTAGCTAAATTTCCATAGTATTTCTTTTCTAAACCTTTCCGTGTCTAGGTACCAATTATTATTGTCTTAGAAGAATTCCCCAAACTCTTTTGGCTGCTTCCTTCATGAAGTTGAACAAGGATATTCCTTAATGTACCAATATTTTTGATATGTTTCTATAGATTTAATCTTTTTTAAAAATTAATTAAATTTAAAAGAATAACATTTTATCAGTATTTTACGTAGAAAACCAGCATTACTTGCCTGAAGTAAGAAGTAACTACACAGAATTCAGTAAAACCAAAGCATTATTATTAAATTCTAGGGAGAAGCAAAAGAATGTTCATAGCAAAATTCATTAGAGCAAAAACTGGAAAAAACACAAATGTCCATAATAGTACAATGAAGGAAATTATGGTGCATTCACTCAATAGAATATTACACAGCTATAAAAAGAACAAATTATTATAACATCCACTGGATGACTTTTATGGACATAATGATGAATGAAAGAAGCTAGAGTATGTACTAAATTATTTCATTTCTATAAAACTCAAAAACAGAACTGAAGCGCCCAGCTTGCTTTGTCAACAGAGTAGGGAAGGAAGAACAACAACATTTCAAAGATTCTTCATCACATTATATCCCTTACTAGACTGCAAGTTCCATAAAATAGTAATCCTAGCTGCTTTCTCACTGCTGCATCCTCCGTGCCTAGAATGGTACCTGCACATGATATGTAGGCAGTAAACATTTGAATAAATTAAATGGAGTTCCTTCGTCCAGGAGTTTCTGCTAAGTCCTCATTCTTGGATCTATTTCAGCTAGGAAAGGATTGTGAATCCTCATGTCTCATTTGCTGAGGTCTGAACTAAAGGACCTCCAAGAGTCCTTTAGTTTTTCTGGGTGTCTACAGCTCTCTACAGCTCTTTGACTTCCTCCAACATTACATTTGTCACATTCAAACTCCTCTCCCAGAATAGCCACTTGAACAGAAGTACCACTGGGCTTTTACCACCAGCCCTTTCTTCCATCCTGAATATACGTCTTGAATATATATCTTATATTGGGACATATCTAAGTTTTACTGAAATTCTAGCCTTTTGTAATTGAGTCTTCTCCTGAGAAAGAACCACACTGCTGGAAGTATGTCCAGGTTGGAAGACATATGGTAGTCCTTTAGTCTGCTGGCCCTAAGCTTTCTTGAAAGATAAAACCCTTTCCACAAAGAGGAAACACTCATACTTCAGAATGAAAATAAAACCTTAATATGCATGAGTAAGCTTTGTAGTACTCCTTTTCCTTTGATATTTTCTAACATAAGAAGCTCAAGGCAAACAGACACATGATAAAATCAAAATGATGAGATTTTTAAAAAATCCTACTTTGATCAAAGGCTGTTTTATGAAATGATGGCAGCTGTGTATTTCCTCATTCTGCACAGTAGCGTCATGTATCACATTTTTCTTAGGAAATAATAAAAAATAATAATGGCAAAAATGACATTGTATCACATTTTTCTTAGGAAATAATAAAAAATAATAATGGGAAAAATGACATTAAGTTCTTTTGCTTATGAAGATAATTTCTAAAGTATTAGAAAAAAATTTAAAAATCACTTATGAGTACTCTCTGTTCACAAACCTGGAAACTCCTCCCTGGACCCCAGGTTAGCAATGCAGCTCGAGCTTGTCTTGGTATGAAGGTGACGCGGACTCATTAGGGGTTTCTGGCTCCAAAAGGCTGAGAAAACTTTCCTACAATCCACCCAAGAATAATGAGATTTTTGGAAGTTGGGACATAATATTGAAGAAAGGGAGCCACAGGTTGAGAAGTAGCTGATTTTCCTGCCACTTTTAATGATCCCCAAATAATGTCAGTTAAGTCTCTGTCCTCTTTTTTTTTTCTTTCTCTCCTTTCCTCTTTTCTGTATCTCATGGGGTTTGAAGATAGAATACACATGTTTTATATCATGTTATTAAAATCTACCAGAAGGTCAAATTTACCTATTTGCCAATGAGAGATATAGAACTTCAAGAAATTTTCAGATTAAGATTCTAGTCACCTAAGTACCAGGCAAAATGTGATATTGTTCTGATTTTTCTTTTTTTTTTTGGTCTCTGTAAACTCCATCTCTTCTGTCTCCAGGCCTAGCTTCTGTAACCCTCCCTGAAGGTATGGAGTGATCTTGCTTTCTCTGTTACATTAATTTCCAAGGTACCTTAAGTTCCATATTTGCTATATACAAACATGCCATTAATTACAAGAAAGGTCACTGATTTTATAGCAGAGAGTGGTGAATTACTACTGTTAAATGTACACATTGAGATTGATTATAAAGAATATTCAGATTTTAGAAATGGGAAAATATGAAAAGTATTTTAGAATAGATAAAATATGTTATTGTCCTTGTTAGGGAAATTGCATTTTAATGGAAGAATTTAAGTCTTTGATGGGTGTCTGAGAAGGAATGATAGATACTGTCACATGTTGTGGGGAACCCTCTTTCTGCCCCTCCTCCTATCACACTGCATGGCTGGTCATCTGTCCTTTCCCACCTTCATTTCTGGTGAGACCCGTCTGAGGTGTGTGACTCGTTTATTGTCATATGAAATTAATAGGTTGTCGAACTCTTTAAACTTCTTGGAGCAAAATCCCTTAAAGAAAAGTGATAAAGGGAAATTTAAACCACATTTTTTATTTTCTAAGTCCAATGAAAATATATCCTGTTAAATTCATCTTCTTTTCCCAAAACAAGTCTCAGTGAAAAAGCAGTATATGGTAATTGCAATATTTATAAAGGCCGTAGGTTACAGTCCATCAGCAGAGGAATGGTTATGAGAGAATATATAATTCAAGCATTCTTTAATCAGCACTTATCAACTTATTTACTCTTTGTTTTTATGTAATATAATAAATGGAAGATTCGATAAAAGTAATGTCAGGGCAAAAGCAAACTCTAAAATTTAGAAATAGATATAAATACAGTAGTTTCTTTGTAGAGGATGTCCACCAGGGGCATTTATAGTCAAATAAGAATTAAATAAGACGATGCATTTAAAGCATTTAACTTTGTGTCTGGCACAGAGTTGAGTGCTAAGTGAAGATATCCAATGAGTATTACTCTATATATAGTCAGAAGTTGTTTTGAAGGCATAATGTTCAGACAAAGACTGAAAATGTTTATCCTTCCAGACATTTGGTTTAGAAGACATAGGTTTGTTGAAGTTTCACAGCTTTAACCAGACAATGTAGCTGGATTTAAAAAAAAAGATGTCATTTAAAACTGAATCCCCATATTATACCGGGGGTGCCAAAAAAATGTATACACACTTTCAGAGATGTTAACACTTTGGTCAACGTTGCTCAAGCAGTAGTTTGCCATAATCAGAAGTGTCTAGACTCTGATGGTAACCACTTTGAGCACCTCTTGTAATTGCAGAAGTCAAACATGACTTGTATTCATCTTTTGTTATCGGTATATATTAATACAGTTTTTTCCTTTCTTAAAATGTGTATACTTTTTTTTGGCACCCTCTGTATGTGTGTGAGTTCGGAGATAAAAGTTTATCATAGCTCTGGTATTGGCTTAATACTTTCAGGAGGAAGTGCAGGTCTCCCTCCTAGTTAATGAGCTAGAAGTACCTTTACAGAGTATCTTCACTTCAACATTTCACACACAAGAGTCAGAGAGAAGTACTGGAAAATGCAGGTCTTTTGATTTTCAAAGTGATTTCCTTTCTACTCTGGAACAAATTCTATATGAAACACTTTCTTGGTTGGTTAGATAACGGTATGTTTTTAAAATGAATACGTTGTTTGGGGAAAGGTGCAGTGTAACTCATTGAGTTCTTATCGGATCCTTTTGAGGCAGAAAGTTGATCTAATAGAAGTACTACAAGGAAGCATTGTGGTAAGGCCTGGAGAGCTTCTCAGTCAGGGTGAGCAGGTACATTGGGCTTCAGAGACAGAAATAAAGCATCCCAGTGGGGAGAAGGCTAATGGAAGGGGCACTGGAAGAAGGCTGATGGCCATCATATTGCCCAATCAACTTTCTCTGTACATAGTACATAGTATTATGTATTATGTATATATATGTTATATATATATACATATATATACGTATATATATGACAAAGATTGTCATTCTTTAATTAT
This sequence comes from Rhinolophus hipposideros, assembly GCF_964194185.1. NCBI lineage: Eukaryota > Metazoa > Chordata > Mammalia > Chiroptera > Rhinolophidae > Rhinolophus > Rhinolophus hipposideros. Next base: position 88,456,977 of record NC_138052.1, read on the forward strand.
TCTACAATATTGCTAACTTCTTTCCTTGGCAGTGACATATTTACAGCTTATGGACTGTAAGAACTGCCCTCAATATAATCCCTTGCTGGTGTGACTCTGAGCCTGGACTTAGAAAGGCATAACCTGTCCCACTGGGTTACTCTATCTGCACGAAAATCTCACTCTCCTTGTGAATGGCAGCTTGTTCCCAGATGCCTACAGTGTGATCATTCTTTTTAGCTGTGCTTCATTTCAGCTTCGTGGGAGCTCTAATCGTCCCTCAATATCCACATTAAAACTACATGTGCCGTTAGAAAATGAGAAACCGAATCCCCATGAAGTTTATAGCGGCCTTAGAGAACAGAATTACATTTTCTGACCCAGTGGCTCCTCCTCAGAAACATTTGATGTAACACTGTCATTTCTATTTTCAAGACAGAGAAAGTGCCCAAGTGACCAGCTGGCAAATGCAAGAATAGTGGTTATCATAGGGAAAGGGGAGCGATTTTGCTTCCAGGAGACATTTGGCAACTATGGAGACATATTTGATGGTCACAACTTCAGTGTGGGGTGGGCTACTGGCATCTGATGGGTAGAGGCCAAGGATGATGCTAGTAATTCTACAATGTCAACATAGTCCCCCACAACAAAGAGTTTTCTGGTCTAAATGTTAATATTGCCAAGGACGAGGAACCCTGCAGTAGAGCCTTTATTTGGATATGGTTTCTCTGACTTTGGAGCTCAGTGTTCCCACTACATGGTGCAAAAAAGATGGTTCTTCCCAGTATATCTTCTGTTTCCAAGGGGGAAGTGAAAAAGATGAGAACAGAACTTGATATGCTCCAAAAAGAAAAACGGAGGAGAAAAATAATTATTGACACTTTCCTTTGCCAGACACTGTTCTAAGTACTTTACAGGGTTTAATTCACTCAATTTTAAGTACTGTTCTATAAAATAGTTGCCACATTTCCTAAGAGGAAAATAAAGGCACAGTAAAATTATGCTATGATCACGGTGCTAGTATGGACCCAGAACTTGAACTCACACAGATAGATGTGTTGTTTCAAAGAAGAAAGCAGGAAAGGTGAGGAAGCCTGTTGGAACACTTTATGTCCACATTCAAGTGCAAAAAGCAAATCTAAAGACACCAACAGAGATTTGTCATGTACACTTCCTTAATCCTTAGCCCAAGGGTGTCACCTACCATTCTGTTAGCTAGGACATTTGAAATGTGAATCTCTTAGCATTAATACAGCATTTCATTGAATCTATTATAAAACACCATTGGTTGTAAGATGCACTATCTCTTTTATGGACCACTAAGAAAGAAAAAGATAATTTGTATTTGTAAGACACCATCGATTCTAAAGGATATGTTTATATCAAAGATATATGTTTTAAAAATGTGCCTCTAACAATTGAGTGCAATACGGTAAGTGCCAATGCCACATACACTAAGCTGTGGTATATAGAACACAGCAGAACATGAGAACTGCCCTGTCCTCGGGAAATACAACAAAGCCATTTTAAGTTGTTAAATGTTTAGATCTCATTTCTCAATCTGAGGTGCATGTCTAATGAGTAATGTAGACAGTCCTGGATATTTCTAGGTCTTGTTGACTTAGTAGGGCAAGCCTGGGATGGGGAAGTCCTTTTCTGGTAGAAGGAACTATGTAGTTTAGGTTGAAAAGGCACAATTTGTCAAAATCCAGTGTTTATAATCATGTAAATCGCACGAGAGCAGTTGACTTTGGGTTTTCTTCACTGCCAAGTTCCAGACCAGGGTCTGACACTGAGTAGGTTCTCAAAAAGGTTAGTCGAATGAATGAATGATTGTTGTTGAATTCTCCATTTCGTTCCTTTTGACTATTTCTTGTTTCATGTAAGAATACTTCTAACTTCTTATGCTTCCTTTCATTTCCTGTGCTTACAAGGAACTACATATTGGGTTTAATTCAGGAGCTAAAAGTCCATGAAAAGGATACTGCAGAGCAAGCTGGAAGGAATCTTCTCTGGACATTTTAAAGCACGTGCTTGGTGTTCCATCAATCTTCTAGACAAGAGTCAGGTTTAAGGGTTGGAAGTGAAAGAACTTGGGCATCAGTTGACATCATGCTGTGGCAGGCAGTTCTTTGTGTCTCAGGGGCGGACACCATTCTCGTCCTGGCTTGCAGTGCCTGATGCTCCAGTTGGAAGTTCAGACATATTCTTTTCTGCTAAAAGTGACCGGATTCTCTGAAATGAACTTTCTAAGAGGCATTAGTGTATTCTTTGACTTTGTAATTCTATTTCTTGAGAAATCCTCTTGAGGAAAATGATCCTTTATTCAGTAGATATCTATTGTGTTCTTTCTCCATGCTAGATATTGCTCTAGGCACTGGGGACACAGGGGTAAGTGAGACAAGCAAGAGCCTCCCCTCATGGAGGTAATATTTTAGTGGGAGGGACAGACAATAAACAAACAAAAAAGAGCAATATGAGGTAACGGGTCAAGCTGTGCTATAATGTAAATAGTGGTTGGAAGGGGCAGCTGAGAGCCTGCTTTAAGCAGAATTTATCAGGGAATTCTTTTGGATGAGAGGCGTCTGAAACACCTCAGTTTAAAGCAGAAATCTGAATGATCAGAAGGCACCAGCCCTATGCAGGTATGTAGTAAGTAGCATTTCAGAAAGAGGAAGCAGCTGGTAAAAGGGTCAAATGTAGGAATATGCTGATGGATTTAACCTAAAGAAACTAAAGAAATTCACAATGACACCTAAATATTTAACTTAAGCAGCTGTATGATGGCAATTTTAGAAGAAGAACAGGTTGCAGGGGCAGGGGCTAGGGGATTATTTTGTTTTGGTCCTGCGATGTTTGCAATGACTATTAGACATACATGTATGGACATTGAAGAGACAGTTGAATATATGACTCAAGAATTATAGGAAGAAGTCAGGCCTGGAGATAAGAAGTTGGAAGTCTTTGTTATATACATCTTATTTATAGGTATATGACAAATATTGTAGAAAATGTAGATAGAAGAGAGCAAAGTGAACAGGTCTGATCTTTGGAGAGAGGTTTTGCTTTTTTAAGTTAGGTGGTACGATAGACAATGTTTGTGTCTCCCCAAAATTCGTATGCTGAAACCGAATCCCCAATGTGATGACATTTGAAGGTGGGTCCTTTGGGAGGTGATTTGGTCATGAGAGCAAGACCTCAAAAATGGGATGAGGGCCTGTGCAAAGGAGGCCCCAGAGAGCTTCTTCGCCTCTTTTTCACCTCTTTTGTCATGTGAAGATGACCATATGTGAACCAGGAAGAAGGCTCTCACCAGACACCAAATCTACGGGTGCCTTTATCGTGGATTTCCCAGAACTCCAGAACTGTGAGAAATAAATGTTTATTATTTCAACTCCCCTGTCTGTGGTCATTTCTTTTAGTAGTCCAAACTAAGACAGTTGGCCGATTTTAATATTGATAGAAATAATCCAGTAGAGAGGCAGCAGCCATGATGATACAAAAGAGAGAAGGAGTAATTGTAGTAGGGGAATCTTTGAAAATGTTCTGAAAAATGGGGTCCAGAGCATTACTGGAGGCATGGCCCATTGTTGAGACTAGTGACATTTTATCCAGTGTAACGGGAAATTATGAGAGATGAGGAATTTTGCTGATGGACTGATGAAGGCATTACTTTTTTCTTTAACTCAATAAAGTATGAGGCAAGGCAATTGGCTCTTTGTTTCCTTTCGGTGGCAAGAAAAAAAAGAGAGTTAATTTGGAATAGTTGCCTTTCAAAACCAAGTAAGGAAGTACTAATTGTACTACAAAATTCATGAGGCCTGGGAACTTTAACTAGAAGTAATTTTAAGCTTTGATTTATAGGGCAGTTTTTAGATTAAAAAAAAATCTATATTTTCTCCTGTTCAAAAGGTTAGTAAAGAATTTCTCTTCCTGAAACATGTAGTTTAATCTTCATAACATTATTTTCCAAAGGCATTTTGGAAGTCTTTTTTTTTTCCGTAGATGGAAAGTTTTATGAAACTCTATTTATCTTAAAAAATTCTCTTATGATAATACGGAACAGAGAGAGAAAAAACACTCCCTGAAAAACCATCCCAGTGTTCACTCAACAAAAATGATCCACTTGTTTAATCCCTTATGCAGCATCAATAAAATAAGATTTAAAAAAAATAGCTAGGTCAAGCTTAATATGCTTTAAACTGTATTACAGAAACAGACAATCTATTTTCTCTACGTATTTCAACAGCAAGACACAATTTCATTTTAAAAAATTCTATATCAGATACGATGTATATGCTATAAATAATACAAAAAGTCTAAAATAAAATGTTTTTAAAAATTTAACTTAATATAGTCAGTTGCAGCTGTTTAGCACCCAAACATTTGAAGAATGAACACACAAGAAATATACAAACTCTGAACATGAAATATCGCGCCTGCTCTTTCAAATTTGTCTAATATAATATTGTAATATCTTCATTTGAAGTTGGACATAAGTGGCTTTACATTTTCTGAATCACCAAGAAACTTGGAGGTCACAGTCAGTAGGTGGCCCGGGCCTCCTTCTGATCTACAGATGTAGTGCCCTTGGATTTTCACCAAACCTAGTGATAAAATCCATAGTATCCATAGTATCCTAACTTCTGTAGCTTCTTGATAGAAGAAACTACCATAGCCTCCTTAGCGGTCAACCCAGAACTAAAATTAGAGATACTGCTTTGATTCTTGAGGGTTTTAAACAATATATATTTATTTTATTTTCAATAGTTTAGTGGTTACCAGAGGGTAAGGGAGGAGAGGATAAAGGGGATTAAATATGTGGTGATGAAAGGAAAACTGGCTGTGGGTGGTGAACACACTATGGGATTTATAGATGATGTAATACACCTGAAATCTATGTAACTTTACTAACAATTGTCACCCAATAAACTTTAATTAAAAAAATTATTTGAGTGACAATGGTTAGTACAGTTACATAGGTTTCAAGTGCACAATTCTGTATTATATCATCTATAAATCACATTGTGTACTTACCACTCAGAGTCAGTTCTCCTTCCATCACCATATATTTGACCCGTTTTACCCTCATGCACCACCCCCCCCTTACCTTCTGGTAATCACTAAACTATTGTCTATGTCTATGAGTTTTTGTTTTTTCTTATATGTTTGTCTTGTTCCTTTGTTGCTTTCAGTTTTATATACCACATATCAGTGTAATCATATAGTTCTCAATTTTGTTCTTTGTGACTTATTTTGCTTAGCACAATAATCTCAAGAGAATTTTTTTTATTTTTATTGTTTTGGTGACTCGGACAGTGGGTAACTTTTAGGCCATCTGAAACAATATCCAGCTAAAGAATTCCAGACAAATTTCCTCAGAAGCAAATGATTTATGTTGAATTAAAAGTTTTAAGAACTGTACTCAAGGTCTGTGTGTGTTGTGCGTGAATTACCTCTGTAGAAGACAGCTCCACTGTGTCCCACAGAAAATTAATATATGTCCAGAACTAGTACCTGAGGTTCTAATCTTCATCTGCAAGTTCGTATTTTAAATCTTGCAAGCTGTGCTGATGACCAGGATTATTTTGTGTTTGAGAAAATAAAAGAAATTGTGCCATTGTTGTTCTAGCTATTATTGATGCAGGATTCAGGTTGTTTTAAATTACTTCCTGGTTCAGCATATCACAAGACCATTTTACTGTAAGATTAGAGAAAGTTAATACCAAAACTTGGACTTTTCTATGATAATTATAGGTTGTTCTTTTCTATCAAGCCAGTGGGTGAAATGCTATTTTTCTCTAATAAAAATGCTTATAAACATTTAGGTGACTTTCTATGTTTGGGGCTATTAATTTAGTGCTTTCATTTTAGCATGAAACATTCATTTAATAAAGACAACAAAGAATAAAATATAAAAGGATGATTGCCTAGACATCTCTGACACACCTACCACTTTCCCAATAAACTATTATAAAATAATGAAAATTCATGGTATATCTATTATACACCATTCGAGCTTCTATATCAGAATACCATAGAATGGGGGCTTATAAACAACAGAAATTTATTTCTCACAGTTCTAGAGGCTGTGAAGTCTGAGATCAAGGTGCCAGCAGATTCGGTGTCTAGTGAGAGCCCACTTTTTGGGTCATAGGTGGCAGTATTCCCTGTTTTCTCATATGGTGAAAGGGGCAGAGGAGCTCTCTGGGACTTCTTTCCTAAGAGCACTGATTCCATTCACGAGGGCTCCATTCACGAGGGCTCCACTCTCATGACCTAACCACCTCCCAAATGCCCCACCTCCAAATACCATTGGGGACTGGGTTTCAACATATATATTTGGGGGAGACATATTCAGTCTATAGCAGTTACCAAAAAAATGAGACTAAAAGCCAACCTATTACCAGAATCTGGATGAATTACTTATTCACTCCAAGGTCAGTGGAAGTAGATGGAGAAAATCCAGTCACCAGAGAGACAGCTGCAGAAAGACCCTCCTGCAGAAAGATTAGAACATATTCTGTCCTTCTATCCTTTTCTCAAAATCACAGTCTTTCAACAACTAGAAACTCAGGCAGTTTTGCCCGGAGGCTATCTTTTGTGGGAGGTAGAGGGTGTTTTCTTAGAGCCCAGGTGTGCTAATACTTTGTGTCTATGTATTTGGATCTGTTCTTGACAGTAAGAAGGGGTAATAGCACATGTCATCCTGAGATATGTTGTTCCCACAGGTGAAGCACCTCCAGTAAGGAGAACATAGGAAGGACCTACAGGATTATAAATATGGAAAATTATAATTTCCCTGTTCTTCATTAGTTCAGTGAGTTAGAGAATCCAGTAATGTGGGTAGGAGACGATGTCCTCAGAGTTTCACAAGACCCTCCTTAAGTACCTGAACATAGATCTTTAATGGCATTTCTTTGGCCTTAGGTCTATTCTTTGGTTTTATTGGAAATGAGCCATTTACACTAGTTTTTCAAATGTGTTACTACATAACTACATGTAGTGTTAGCACGTAATTTCTAAGACAGTGTACCATGTTTTCTCCCTCCCTCCCTTCCTCTCTCCTTCTCCCAGAACCGGAAATACAGAAAATTCAGACCAGTTGTTCAATAGATAGGAAGACCTGGCACCCTTATTCTATGAATGTTCACCTCCTCTGCAGAATCCAGGGATCTTCTGAGTTCCTCAGAAGTTCTTCCAAGTTCTTCAAATACCATGGCATTAAAATCCTGGGGACCTCTTCCATTCCTGTCATCAGGTTCCCACCTAATCACAGAGGAGCAAGCCCTGCAATAGCTCTATTCCCTTGGACCCCGCCTACTTGTTGGCCCTAGCAGATATGAATGGTTGGAGCTGGAGTAGACTAGAGAATCATGGGAAGCAGTCGGCTACTCTTTCCGGAATCCTTTTCTCCAGAAAAAAGACTCCTTCAGTGGGAGGATTCATTTTGAGATCACAATATGTATCTCACACAATATGCAGAAAGCTCTCCTTAATTGACATCCTCATTATCTGTTTCCATATTTCATCACTGCAATGATGACTGATGTTCACAATGGTACACTTGAGCCACTATAAGATACAAAAGAACTTACAATATTACTACGGGGTTTCCTTGAAAATAAGACTGGGTCTTATATTACATTTTGCTCCAAAAGACACATTAGGGCCTATGTTCAGGGGATGTCATCCTGAAAAATCATACTAGGGCTTGTTTTCCGGTTAGGTCTTATTTTGGGGGAAACACGGTAAAGAAAGTCAAATTCCACTCAGCACAAGCTTTAGCGTTGTCTGACTTTATACTCTTCAGATACTTTGAAATGTAAGAGTTTACTGGTTATTTCCTGTGTTGGGTCGAGTGGAATTATTGTAAACCTTACATAATACCATAGAATATATTTATAAAGTTTTTTTCCAAAGTATTAAAATGCTTTCACTGTTTGCAAAATTCAGCAGATTAAAATTCAAGCCAATCATAATTATTTATTTTGTGTTTTATACAAGTAGGTTTTTCCTCTTTTACTCTGTGACTGTTTTTCCATTGAAGAGAGGTTTGTTTTTCAACTTCCTCGACATTCTTACTAGAGATGATTTTTATGCCTTAAGTGCTGAGATCTGAAATTCTCTCTCAGCTTTGTTTCTCGTAAGAGATCAGTGACAGGAGATGAAATGTGAGCAATAGGAATCTAGAACATGACTTTATGGCAAAGGAACATAAGATAATTTACTACGTTATGTCATAGGCAGTTCTTGGCACAAGAGTATGTACAATGCTGATCTCACAGTGTCCTTTGCCTTACTTAATAGCTTCAAGGAAAGGCATAAAAATTTTAGTTTCATAAAAATTTTAGTTTCATAAAGTGTTATTCTCAAGCTCAAAGGCTTTCAAATGTTGTGTATTTTATTTGTTATAAATTTACTTTGCTTCTATTTTTCAGGCCCTCTCTAAAACATATTTTTATATTGGTAAGTTAGAAAAATGGAATTGTGACTTGTGTTTCAAGCTGATAAATACATGTTTTTGATATTTTGGTAAAGATTGATCATAATAGAAAGATAATCCTTGTATATTGGTTATGCCTATTTTATTTTTCCCATTTTAGACCTTTCTTTTGAATTGGAAATATAAATTTAACAGCCTGCTTGGCATTTCTACTAGGATATCTAAGAAGCATCCTAAATGTTTCATATCCAAGTAGACCCCTTTATTTCCCACTTGCAGGAGTTTAATAGTATCCTCCCAAAGTTATATGTATCTAGAACCTCAGAAAGTGACCTCATTTAGAATAAAAGACTTTGAAATTGTAAGTAAGGTAATGAATTCAAGATGAGATCATCCTGGATTAGGACAGGCTCTAAATCCAATGACAAGTGTCCTTATAAGAGACAGAAGAAAAGACAGAGATAAATGGGGAAAGGCCATCTAAGGATGAAAGTAGGTATTAGGGTCATGCTTATCACAAGTCAAGGGCCATCAGGAACCATGAGAAGCAGGAAGAAGTGAAGAAGGATTCCCTTGTGGAGACTTTGGAGGGAATGTGGCCCTATCAACCCTTTGATTTCAGAATGCTGGCCTCCAAAACTGTGAAAAGATAAATTCCTGATGTTTTTTAAGCCAACTAGTTCATGACAATTGGTCATGGTAGTACCAGAAAACAAATCCAAAGCCTGTTATTCCTCAGTCTTCCAAATTCAAGTGAATGACTGCTCCATTCCCAAAATGTTGAAGGCATCCGTGACCGCTTTCTGTATCTCACATCTAAAATCCAGTGCATGAGCTTATCCTGTTGGTTTTACCCTCCCCCTATAGCTGAAATTCAACTCCTTTCCTCACCACCGTTATGATAGCCCTGGCCCAGGACAACTTCTTCCTGTGCCCACATCTCAACAGTAGCTGCCTAGCTGGTCTTCCTGGCCCCGCCTCTGCCCTTTCCTTTCCTGTGGTGGATTCTTCATATAGCAGCCAGGATGATCCTCTTAAAGCTAAGTCAAGCCAATCCTCTGCTCAAAACCCTTTATGCGATGGGTGTCCATCTCACTGAGGGTTAAAAACCAAAGATCCTGCCCACTTCTCTGTGGTCTGCCTCCTCCCCGTGACACTTGGCTCATTCTCTACCTCTATTCTCCCCACCTCTGCTTTGACTCACACACACACACACACACACACACACACACACACACACACATACACACACACACACACACACTCTGCTCCAACTATGGAGACTGATTTCTTTGCTTGTCATCTCAGGGCTTTTGCATCAAGTGTGACTTCTGCCTGAAGTGTTCTGCATGGTTTGCCCACCTCTTCATTTCTCTGTTCAAATGTCCCTGGAGGCTTTCTCTGAATCTCCTGAAAAAAATCGCCTCTATCACTCTCTGGTTCCTTTGCTTAGCTCAGTCTTCTTCGGAGCAGTGATCATGACTTGGCATGTTACTTGTTTATTTTTTATCTACCATTGCCCCCACCCTCAGGCACGAGTCTAAACCTCAGTAGAACAAGAACTTTGATTTGTTCACTAGTTTAGTTTTTATATCCCCAGTGTCTGGCACACAGCAAGGGCTCAGTGATTATTTATTGAATGAAAAGGCAGCTCAGACTGTGTTATGAGATTCGTTTGTTAATACTTTTAATACACTACAAAAAGCAGACATGTTTGGGGTTTTATCAGTCATTGAATTTTATTTTAAATGAATTAAAATAATTTTGATGCGATGGGTTCACAGATGACTATTTGAATCCAACCCTATATGCTGTATCTAAAAATAATCAAACAACCCAAAAGAAAAGCTAAAAGGATCTTTCCATCTCGCTAGGATCCTGCAATTGTGACTCAACTTCCACACTCTTCTTATGCAGCTTTAAATCTGCTTTTTAATATATATATATATATATATATATATATATATATATATATATATATATATATACACATACATATACATGTATATATATATATATATATACATACATATACATGTATATATATATTTGCTTTTGAAATTTTTTGTTAGCAGTTAAGTTGACTTAGTTAAAATGCAGAAGGTCTAATCTTTGTGCTCTCTCTCTCTCTCTCTCTCTCTCTCTCTCTCTCTTACTTCAATGGCATTAAAGTTTTATAATGTTGGGAGCCAGAGGAGATGTCAGCCCCCCCTCATTCTTCCAACGTGTCCCCCTGCTGGAGGTCTGATAGCTACACCCACCTACACAAGATGTCTTTGTCAAGCACACCAGTGACATATTGGTGACTCAACTCACGACTCCCTGCATTGGTTTCTCAACATATTTTGTACTCTCTCCTCTTGGTTGTTTTATGGTTTTCCCTCCACCCAGACAGGGGCTGGCCCTCTCCCTGTCTCTCCATATAATCTGTCCCTTCTGCTCTCTAAGCAGAGACAGATCATGGAGCCCAATCCTCAGAGCCCTCTGCAGCTCCTTGGCAACACCAACCATTGCCCTCCCAAACTACATCTCTAATCCAGACCTTTCTTTTTTTTTTTAAATTTATTTATTAGTTTCAGGTGTACAAGACAAGGTAATACTTAGACGTTCATCATTTATATCCCTCACACTGTGAACCCCCCTCCCCCCATCCACTATCCCTCCGACCTCACACTGAACCATCACATTATATATATAAAATTATAGTTGGCATTCATTAATGTTTAGCTTCTGGTGTACAATGCCATGATCAGGTATCCACAGTATCCCTGAGGTGGTCTCCCAAATAGGACGCATGTCCATCGGATACCCAACAAAATCTTTACAACATTATTGAATACCTTCCCCAAATTAATTTTCAAAAAGACCCTGAGGCCATCTTGTGGTTACCAGCTGCTTCCTAATCCCTTCACCTTTCCCCTTATCCCCAACCCCCCCCCCACACCCATCTAACAACTCTCAGTTTTTTCTTTGTGTCCCCAAAACTGTTTCTGATTAGTTCATTCACATAGTCTTTTCTTTAGATTCCATATATAAGTGAGATCATATGGTACTTGTCTTTCTCTTTCTGACTTATTTCACTTAACATAATGTTCTCTAGATCCATCCATGTTGCTGCAAATGATAAGATTTCTTTCTTCTTTATGGCTGCGTAATACTCCATTGTATAAATGTACCACAGCTTCTTAATCCAGTCATCTACCGATGGGCATTTCGGTTGTTTCCATATCTTGGCTATTGTGTAAAGTGCTGCAATAAACATAGGAGTGCATACAGATTTTTGAATTGGAGTTTTTAATTCAGACCTTTCTTGACATCTGTTCCCGCAGCCCGGTGTATCTGGTGGGCATTTTTTCTTTGAGTAATTGTCATTAAATATATCCAAAAATAAAGTCTCTCCTCTCCTCCATTGGTTTCTCTCCCCATCTTTCTTTTCTGATCTCGGTGGTCCGAATTTCTCAGCCCTGCAGGTTCTAAATCATCGGCTCATTAAAATTTTTTTTCTTGAATTTGTTTTTCACACCCAGACAGAATATTCTATGCAGAGTTCTTCCTCAAACTGCTACTCATGCGCTAGTTTATTTTCATGCCTATGTCCTCCGTTAAAACATGCTTATCGTCATGAGGTTAAACATTGCTGAGGACCTGTAAATGGGTTCTCTGCTTTTAGATTTTCCTTATTTGGCAGATACATCAAAATATTTCTTATAAAATATCTCTCTGATCACCCCATTCTCTCTCCCACTAAACAAAGCTGAAAATCTTTAGCATCTCCCTAGTTCTATAGGTTACCCTATGCCCCAATAATAAAATGTAAACATCTTGGCCTTGTTTAAGGTCTAACCCCAGTCTCCTTGTCCAATACTGTCCTGATACCATTTCATTGCCCCCAACTCACTGCTGCAGCTAGTCTGATTTCCCATCATCCCCTGAATTGGCCAAGTGCATTTCCACCTTCATGTTTTTATTCTGCTGTCCTTTGATCGTATCCTACCTATTCTTTAAAATCTAGATTAATTCACTTTTGCTGGTCTCACCAGCATTCAATTATTTCTCCTTTTTTTGTTGTTGATTTTTAAAATTAGTTTCAGGTGTACAAGGCAATGTAATAGTTAGACATTTGCACCCCTCACAAAGTAATTACCCCCCCAATCTACTACCCCTCTGACATCGTATATAGCTGTTACTATACCACTGACTATCTTCACTATGCTGTACTCCACAGTCTGTGGCAATACGCATAATTTCTCTGATATTAAAAAACATTAGCTACATCATTCATTGCAACAAGTTCAAGAACTTCATTGTCAGAACTTGTGTGTGTGTGAGTGTGTGTGTGTGTGTCTGTGTGTGTGTATTTAATTACAGTTGACATTCAGTATTATTCTACTTCAGCTTCACATGTATAGCATATTGGTCAGGCATCTACACGGTCTATGAATTGACCCCCTGATAAGCCCAGTGCCCATCTGGCACCCTACATAATCTTTACAACATTATTGATTATATTCCCCATACTGTATTTCATATTCCCATGACTATATTATGACTACTAATTTGCACTTTCTAATCCCTCCACCTTCTCCCCCATCCCCATCTCTCCCATTTAGCAACCATCAATCTTTTATCCGTATCTCTGAATCTATTTCTGTTTAATTTGCTCATTTATTTTGTTCTTTAGATTCCACATATAAGAGAGAACATATAGTATTTGTCTTTCTCAGTCTGATTTCTTTCATTTACCATAATATTTTCTAGGTCCATCCATGTTGTTGCAAATGGTAAGATTTCATTCTTTTTTTGGCCGAGTAATACTCCATTGTATAAATGTACCACAATTTCTTTATCCAGTCGTCTATTGATGGGCATTTTGGTTGTTTCCATGTCTTTGCTATTGTGAATATCACTGCAATAATGACTAGGGGTGCATATACTTTTTTAAAATTAGTGTTTTGGATTCCTTTGGATAGATACCCAGATGTGGAATTGCTGGGTCATAAGGTAGTTCCATTTTCAATTTTTTTGGGAATCCCACTGTTGGAACTGGAATTAGGCTAGAGAATCATGGGAAGTAGTCGGCTACTCTTTCCAGGATCCTTTTCTCCTCTTTCAGTGGGTTCCCTTTTTTCCACAATCTTTCCAGCACTTGTTTGTTGATTTATTGATGATACCCATTCTGACAGGAAAAAAATATTTCTCCTTCCTCAGAGTTCTTTTCTAGCACTTTTTGTTCATTAAATTAATTTCATTTGTATTGTAGATATCTTTTTATATTCTTCCCAATAAATTTTATGACTCATGTATATAGACTGTCTTCCATTTTTTCAAAATCCTTCACTTCTCCAGTAAAGAATCTTGTCTGTTTAAATTGCCATCTGTCTCTGTCTCGCTGTCTGTTTCTGTCTGTCTCATATACACACACATGCACACATGTTTAATTATCTCTGCTTTATAGCCAACATTACTAAGATTATCTTGTAATTTAGGCAATAACATTCAATTTAAGTAGTTTTAATTTTTTTCCAAGCTGATGGTAGAAGCAATATGTTGTCACTTTAGAGAACTTCAAAAATGTAGAAACTGGGACACTTTTGAGAGTGAAAGCATGTGCTAAATATAATTAAAATTATATTTTTGACTCATTTATTATATTGCTTAGCTAATGAAATGATCTATTCAAAACTTATTTTCAAAGTTAAAATCCTTTCAAAAGTGAAATAACAGCTATTTGTGCACATTAAAGCAAATATTCTTTAAATCTCTACACATTGATTATTTGAACATTAAGAAATATAAGCCAAATAATTTTTCTTGGTACACGTTCATGTTCTTTGATCAATTTCTTAGCTTCCTCTATTTCTACCACTTGTAGTACTTGTATTTTCTAAAGAATGTATTTTTTCATGTTTTGTTTCTATTTTTTCATAAAATTGAAATTTTGATGTTTCATCTTATGGTTAATAAATGTGATTCACTGATGCCATTCATTGACCTTAAAAAGTTTAATTAAAACATATTTGGCATACAATATTATATTAGTTTGTTGTACAACATAGTAATTCAACATTTATGTACCTTACCATGTGATCATATACTAAGTCTAGTAACCATCTGTCACCGTACAAAGTTATTACTATATTATAGATTATATTTCTTGTGCTGTACATTATAGCTCTGTGGTCATTAATTGACCTTTTGAACAAATGTTATTCACTGATACCTTGATTAACTCAATTTTCAATTAGGAAACTATTCTGTCCACAGTTGCTGAAATATCTGGTAAGCACAGAAATTTTAAGTGGAGATTATGCTTAATTGTAATTTTTCATATTAAAATGTATAAAAATTTCCACTGACACATTTTCAGAGACACTGTCATTTTGGCTCTAGTTTCAGCAAATATTTTTACAAGACAAAACACATTAAGTTTTCTATTTACGATTTTTTGGGAAGTTTTGTCAAATTTTGATGTTACAAAACAGAGGCTTTCTGAATTTCATTCCACTGTGGTTTAGAAAGTGAATTTATTAAGTTCAAAGTAGCTCCATTAAAAGATTTTTCCTATTGGTTCAGATAGTTCAAAGCATAGTTATTTAATGTTTAATCTTTAATTTTGAACATTCTTTGAGTTCCCATTGTTTAATTTGTCCAATGCCTCCCAAATTTTATTGGAATAAATTTCAATTAGCAATAATCGCGCCTTGGATAAACCTCATTGGCTACGATACTGCCACTGCACAAAGCTTGGAATAAATTTCAACGACTTCCTATTTTAAGCTTTGTTTTCAAATATTGCAATTCTCTGAATGCTGAACTTTTTCAGGGTACAATTCATTGAATAGCTTGATCAAAGATTTACAATTTATTCTTATAGATAAGTCACTTAGAAAATGTCAATATTATTGTAAGATATTTAGGTTGACTTATAAAGAAATCCATCAAACATTCTTAAAATCTAAATTATTATTGATTAAAAAAATTATTTTTAAAAATTTAGCATATTTTGATCACAAAATATTTGGAGATCAGTTGCTTTAACTGTGTATATAGAAAATTATCTGTACATTTTGGTATCTATAGCTTCTATCTCTATTGGTAGCATACTATAGCTTGTTTATCTGTAGTTAAGATTTGTGTGTACCACACAACCAATTCCAAGTACATTTCTGCTCTGTAGAGTTCTTAATAGGAATATATTTTTTACCATGGCATATTCTTCACCAAAATTATATTCATATTATCACTGTAAAAAATATCACACATAAAATTTTGTCTTCAATGTTGAATTTTGAAACTAAATTTACGACAGTAATTCACAATAGTACTGGATGTTTTGTCTTTGATTGAATAAGCTTCTAAAGCTTTCACTTTGATTCCATGAATTAGATTTTAAAAAAATGAACATTATTGGAATTGACTTTATTGATTTTCCATTTTAAAGCATCCAACGACACTGACATAAAAATGGCTCCGTTTCGTTGTTTGGACCGTTATTCTGTCAATGAAACCAAGACATTAGCAAGTATCATTTCACTATTTTTTACGTGCAAAGGAAACCTAATATTGAAAAGAAGTGAAGTTAACTTAGAAAAAACTGTCATTTGATTTAAATGAAAAATCATGTTTCACAGAGTGATATGTTCCAGCACCAACAAATGCATTTATTAAGTCATCATTTTGGGGGCTGAGTCCTCGTAAATAGATACAAATAACTTTTAACGTAGATGCTGAAAGATAGGAGATTTGAGTCTTGTAATTGTTATGGGGCCCATATTATTCCTACAGCCCCCAAAGTGGGTGGTCAACATTAAAAAACAATTTGTACAAGTTACATGTTCATCAGGAACTTTCTTTAAGAAACGGAAACTAGGTTTAATTCATTAAATGTGCACTTTTTCTGAGCTCATTAGCAGCTAAAAGTGTTCAATAAAAAATACTAAAAAAAAAAAAATCAAACAATACCATATTTGTCAAGTTAGACCATAAAACAAACCAACAAAACTACCCTAAAAGAGCAATCAGACAACTGTATACACTCTATATCTGAACTGCTCAGACTCTATTTTCTGCATTTATTTTGTGTTCATTTCTGCTATAACTTTTCACTTTGTGCACTGACCCCACTAACCCCACTCTAGCAGTTTGGCAGTTTCCTGCATTTCACAGGCTACAGAACAGGCCTCAGCATAACCAACTGGCACTCCCAATGGCTGACAGCATCCAATACTTCTTCCACCATCTGTGTCCATTCAGTGTTGTTTGAGCAAGTCTCATTGTACCATCAAGCGTCCATGAGTGGAAGGTTTAGTCATATTGTGTCTGGGTGTGGTCAGGAGAGGAGAGATGGGTTATCATTGATTGTCTTTCAGGTTTACTACATGTACGAACGATCACTCTTCTCACTGCACACTTGTCTCACACACTACTAGACAAGACCCTGGCAGAAACTACAAGTTCAGAGTAGAGTTCTACTTTGAATTCTAGTTCAAACTCAAAACTCATCCTAGCTTATTGCAACACAACCAAACCATCAGGACAAATGCTAAACAGGACAGGGCTTAGGGACAACAGGAGTTATTTGTTTCAGATAACCAGGATATGAGCCATGCCAGACAAGGGATTTTTTCTATGCAACTCTTGCGTCCTTCTGGCTCCTATTATCCAACTTCTCCACTTCTCCTAATTGCTTTTTCATTTTAAGAGGAGTGACTTGGCTCCCTCTGTTTCCCTTAGCTTTTTACAAGCAATAAAACCCAGCTTCCTTCCAGCTTACTGATTTAGAGCTTTGCTATACAGGTTTTATGAGAGCTTTAACTCAGCCCTTCCAGGTTTTTTGTTTGTTTGTATGTTTTTTTTATTCAACAGCAACAACAACAACAACAAAAGAATTTTAAATCATGTTACTGAAAAGTCACTCTAAAACTAGAAGTGCACTTGGATTTTAACATGTTTATTACAGGTACCTTTATCTGTTCCTCAAAGAAGGGAGAAGTAGTAGTAAAAATCAAAATAGGAAGAATAAGAGAGATGTAAGTTCTCCTATGACTGAAAATCCTCTTTTAGAGTTGGCTACACCTCAGAGAAAGCCAGTGGCATGGCACTGTATTAATTTGCTCTTACGTTGTTTTGTAAAAGTTCTACATAATTTAGCGTATTGTTTTTCTCCAGCTGGACTGTAAACTCTTGGATGGCGGATGTTTATCATGTTAGTATTACTCCACAGATTTCAGTAGTTTCTGTGTGTATTTAGTATCTGTATTTATTGACTGAGAAGTCAATAAATTTTCACTGACTGTTTTTACCTGTAAACAGAATCCATTTATCTTTTTCTTTGAATTCTCATCATCTTTGAGTCCCAGTCAGTGAGTAGAGAAATGAACCAGAAGTTTAGCCCTTGAACGTGCTAGAAGTGATGCATTTTCAATAGGATAAATGAGACTGATAAGGATTATTTCCCAGAGCGACTCAACGTGTTTTATTGAATTACAACTTAGAATAGTCAAGTGCATAATCTTAACTTTACAATACAATGACCTTTCACAAATGTGTGCACCCATGTAACCACTATGGTCAAGGTGTAAATTGTTTCCAGCACCCAGAAACCCTCTGCTTCCACCTCCCCGTCAATACTCCCCATAAAACCAATACCATTCTGATCTCTTTCACCGTAGATTCCTTTTGTTTGTTTGTGGATTTAAAAAACGGGATTCACAGGGTATCCATTTTTTGGTGTCAGTCTTCTTCTTACTTTTTAAAATCAAATTTCTAATTGAATTATAACATGCAGTAAAGTGTTCACTGAGTTTCTATTAAGTGAATCCATTTAAGTACCGAGCAACCAGATCGAGAATAACATATTCCCAGCCTTGCAGGATCCCCCATGATGGCCCTTCTAGCCAGTTCTTCAATGTCAAGGCTAACCACTTTCCTGACTTCTAAGGTCATAGATTAGTCTTGCCTGGCTTTGAACTTTGTATAAATGGCATCATAGTGAATGTACACTTCTGTGTTTGGCTTCTTTCACCCCAAATAATATTTGATAGATTCATCTACTATTCAGCATATAGCTGCAGCTTTTCCTTTACATTTCTGTTTTGTATTCCATTATATGAAGATGTCATCATGTGGGGACAGAGCCCCAAAGAGCAGTTTCCAGGCTCTCAGCCTCATGTGGATAGGTGCTGGCTGGGGTAGTGGATGGCCGTCAGCTGGGGCTGGTTGGCCATCAGCTGTAACCAGTTAGCCATTGGCCACTGATATAACTGCCGCGGCTATGGAGGGGAGAGGAGGAGAGTCGAGGAGAGTCGAGGAGAGTCGAGGAGAGTCGAGGAGAGTCGAGGAGAGTCGAGGAGAGTCGAGGAGAGTCGAGGAGAGTCGAGGAGAGTCGAGGAGAGTCGTCAGTTGGCAGCAGAGCGGATAGCAGGTCACACGTTGTGTGAACCCAGCCTCCAGTGAGACCATAGTGGTATGACTTCCCTACCTATGGCTCCGTGGGTGTTCCTTTTTGGCCTTACCGTATCCTGCGTTCTTATGTGGGGAGCAGGAGCTGAGACCCCACAGGACACCCGGCAATACACATGGCGTAGTCGGCAGGAGACTCCGCGTGACACATGGCGCAGCGAGCAGGATATGGTGCCCGCCAAAGCTCTCTGAAGGGCAGTGGAGCAGTTTGTGCATATGAACACTCAGTCTCAGAAAGACCAGGAGGAGCAGCTGCCAGAGAGCTGGACCCACGTGGAGGGGTGGGAAGACGTGGACGGTTCCCCAACCAGCAGAGGCCAGAGAAAGCAAAGGTAATTGCGGCCCCGTGGGCTGGGAACTGCTTGCTGAGGCAGCCGGATGCGGGACTTGTAGTCCCAGGAGGAAACGCTTGCTGAGTCCTCCTTGGGAGATGAGGGTGAGGTCAGGGTCGTCCCTCACCCCCAGGACAGCCCTGGCAAATGACTATGGACTATCGGGAATTGCCTTCTATCCCTAATTTAATGGACCACTTGACTGTTTGGGAACATACCACCATGTAGTGGAACTGGCGGATGTTTGCTTTTGTGTCTTGACTGGCCGCCATCAAGAATATGTAAGCACCTTGACTGTGAGCTGCTGTTATTCCAGCACGGTACCCTGAGAGGCCCAGAGAGAATGGTAGTGCCCTGAGAGCCCTGGCTGAGTCCAGGAAGTCTGGCTGACCCCAGAGAGAGTGGCAGTGCCCTGAGAACCCTGGCTGAGTCCAGGAACTCTGGCCGATCCCAGAGAGAATGGCAGTGTCCTGAGAGCCCTGGCTGAGTCCAGGAAGTCTGGCTGAGCCCAGAGAGAGTGGCAGTGCCCTGAGAAACCCTGGCTGTGCCCAGAGATCCTGGCTGTGTCCAGGATATCACATTCACCTCTAGGCTTCTTGCACAGGGCCCCTCGCAGAAGACGCTCGTCGCGTAGATTGTGAGGCAAGACCCTGTAGGGGTGGATTGTGGGGACAAAGCCCCAAAAAGCAGTTTCTAGGCTCTCAGCCTCACATAGAAAGGTGCTGGCTCAGGTAGTAAATGGCCATCAACTGTGATTGGATGGCCATCAGTTGTGGCTAGTTGGCCGTCAGCTGTAACCAGTGAGCCATTGGCCACTAATATAACTGCTGTGGCTAAGTTAGCAAGAAAATGGGCACTAGCAAAAGCAGATTGCAGCACTGCCATAAAGGTCTGGTACCACAAACCAGGAAAGGTGCCAGTGGCAGCGACCTTCCTTTCCCAGGACAAAAAACTAGCGTGTATCCTCCCAGATGGAAGGGATTTGTCATTGTTGGTTCTTAAGACTACCATTTCTTTTCGTCCGTAGGTGTCAAAAGGCTAATATGGCACAGGGACCCTGGCGGAAGATGCTTGTCGTGTAGATTATGAGGCGAGACCCTGTAGGGATGGAGGGTGGGGACAGAGCCCCAGAGAGCAGTTTCCGGGCTTTCGGCCTCATGTGGAGGGGTGCTGGCTAGGGTAGTAGATGGCCGTCAGCTGTGGCTGATTGGCTGTCAGCTGTAACCGTTGAGCCATTGGCCACTGATATAACTGCCACGGTTGTGGAGGAGAGTGGAGGAGAGTGGAGGAGGAGACTGAAGGAGAGTAAGGAGAATTGAGGAGAGTTGGTCAGTTGGCAGCAGAGCGGACAGCAGGTCGCACGTCATGTAAACCCAGCCTCCAGTGAGACCATAGTGGTATGACTTCCCTACCTATGGCTCCGTGGGTGTTCCTTTTTGGCCTCACCATGTCCTGCGTTCTTATGTGGGGAGCGGGAGCAGAGACCCCGCCTGAGACCCCGCGTGACAAATGGCGCAGTGAGCAGGGTCCCCCGCATGACACATCATTTTTTTAAAAATCCATTTTTTGGGACACCTTTGCAATGTTTCCAGTTTGGTGCTATTATGAATAATGCTGCTGTGGATATTATTGTTCATGACTATATGTGTGTATTTCTGTTGGGTATATACCTAGGAGTGAAACTACACTTATTCATGTTTGGGATATACTGCCACTTTTCCAAAATAAATATCAATTTAATTTACATTGGCATTATATGAAAGTTTGATTGTTTTATAACCTTCCCAATACTACACAGTAGTGTCTTGATAAATTGGCCTTTCGTGGGAAAAAAAAAGCCCTGATTTGTAGTGTTTGCCAATTTTTGTGGTGTAAATACTCCTGCTATGATTGGTTTCAAAAACTATTTCATATAAAGATTAGCCTCTGGTTTCACTCTATCATGTGTCTCTGCAGAAAGCAGAATAATGAGCCTCTAAAGACATCTAGACCCCTATTATGGGAACGTGAGAATATGTTACCTTATATGGCAAAAGTGAGTTTATAGATGTGATTGGGCTAAGGACCTTGAAATGGAGAGATGGTCTTAGATTATTCAGGTGAATTCAACCTAATCCCATGAGTCCTTAAAAATGGAAAACTTTTTTTGAGGTCAGAGGGATATGTAAGTGAGGAACACGTCAGAGGGAGATGCAATGTTGCTGGTTTACAGATGGAGGAAGGGGGCTAAGAGCCAAGGAGAGTAGGCAGCCTCTGGAAGCTGGAAAAGCCTAGAGAACAGATTCTCTTCTAGAATATCCAGAGAAGAGCCCAGCCCAGCTGTTGACACCTTGATTTCAGCCCAGCAAGACCCATGTTGGGCTTCTGATTTCCAGAATCGATAGATAATGAATTTGAGTTGTTTTAAGCCCCTAAATTTGTGAGTTTTTCACAGCAGCAGTAGAAAATTAAAGTACTCTCTTAATTAGACAGCATATATCTACCCACAGCCTCTACACAAAGCAGGTGCCGTATAGTGTATTCTGTAATATTGTCAGGTATGAATCATAAAGCTGGTTTAGGTAAACATGATATTTAGATTATAAAGTATATTTTACATTTTAGTAAAATAGAAATTGTACCAATCTGTATTCTTATGCATTGCTAGGTCTTGGGATAAACTAAACATGTTTGAAAATCAGAATTTAAATTCTCCTTTGTTTCTTCTGTGAATTAGCTGGTTTTCCATGTTGATTGAATCAATGCTACCAATGACAATGTACATGTCCGAACTTACAGAAAATACATTTCTGTTAAATTAGGCAAATTTCATAGTTATACCTATGTCCTGGGTAATTGTTTCATTGAAGGCTGAGAAAGGAGAACAGACTTTGCTTTGAGGATGGCAGCAACGCCTGTGGGTGTCGGGAAGGCCTTTCGGTAGGCCTTCCGTTTGGAAGGTTGCTTAAATGTTGTGTCAGGCTCCCTACTGAGCCAGTCTCAGTCTGAATATCAGAGGCAGGTGGTAAAATTGATAATGGGAGAACTTTCTAGAATGAAAGAGTACAGGGCTTATAAGCAGACCCGTGAAATAGCCAGCATCTCTGCGGGGAAGAGACCACGGCTGATATCCAAGAAAGCAAGCAATGTTGTTCCCACTGTGAAAATTACAATGCTGAGCCCTAGTCCGAGTTCACCAGGGCATTTCTCAGCAGCTGAGTCATATTGGAAGAAAGGGATAACGTGTTATTACCTCGATGAGAGCTTGATAGGAGTTGTAAGCCAATTTTTCTCACTCAATTTTTCCTCCTCAAGGATCCCAGGTAATACGCTGTAGCCTGAAATGAGACCAAGGTTTCAGGTGCTTTCAGTGGCTGCTTTCTCGGTCTTTTCTCCTGCTAGCATCTTGTGACATTTAGCTCTTAGCGCAGAAATGTGAATCCCACCAAACAAAAAACCAGGGTGGCTGAAATCCCTGATCCTAGGCAGCAGCAACATTATATTCAGAAGAGCGTTGTCCTAGTGACTGCTAGATTAGAATACCCTGTGTTTTATCCTGGCCCTGTATCAAGATTTATTTTATACATTGATAAATTGGTTAGTGATAAACTAAATAGCATTAAAAAAAGAACAGAAAACATAACTCAATAGAACCACACATTATTTTTTTTCTCTTTTCCCCATTTCAAGAGAAAAAATAAAGGCCACAAAACAAGCTTGCATTAGCATACTATTTGTCATAATTCTCCTGAAAGCCATTCTTGATACCTAGGATACTGTCAGTATAGACTCAGACTAACTCACAACAAGGCAACACATTCTATACATTGGTGATAAATATTCAAAGTAATTGTCCTGAGCCTCTTGTAAGGTCTTCAAATAAATAGCAGAGACTAACATTTTTCTCTGTACTTATGCTTAATAAGACAGTAATGAAGTGTACTTCATTTTAGGGAGGCATTTTTCAATAAAAGTGAAATTAAACATGGTGTGCATCTCAGTAAATTGCACCATTATAAGCTCTGTTTCTCAGGCTAAAAACTTGGGAGACATCCTTGTTTTCTGTCTTTTTCATGGACTTCATATCTGATCCATTAGCCCATCCCATTGGATTTGTCTTCAAAATAGATTCCGATCTAATTATGTCCTATTACCTGTAATAGTAAATCCTTAGACCCAGCTACCACTGGGTCCTACATGCATGACTGCAGTACCCTCCCAAACAGGTCCCTGACTCCCCCTTTGCCCTGCTGTTCTCCACACAGCAGCTACATGATCTGTTAAAAATGGAAGTCAGATAATGTCACACCTCTCTCGAGATTTGCAGTGGCTCCGTATTTCACTCGGAGTAAAATCCCAAGTCCTTGTCCTATGTTGCCTACATATCCTGGCCCCCATTCCCTCTTAAGCCCTGTCCCTCACTCCCTTATGCACTCAGTTCTATCCACTTCGGCTTCCTTGTAGGCTCCTGACTTAAAACTGCTACTTTGTCTTCTCAAAATGATTCCAATCTCCCAAGAAATACACAGGGCTCATTCTCTTGTTTCTTCTGTGTTTTCTGTTTACATGCCATCTTTTCAAGAAAGACTTTTCTCGATCACCCTTCCTAAAATGCATTGTTAGTCTCTCCCTGAGAGATTGCTATTAAAATAGCATCCCCTTAACCTGTGTATCTTTCTTCATAGTACTCATTGCTACTTGACACACACACACACACACACTTAATTACTGGTTTATTATTTTCACCAGAATATAAGCCCCTTGAGGATGGAGAGTTTGTTTTGTTTATTGCTCCTTCTCCAGCACTTGGAACAGTACCTAGCACTGAAAAGATGCTCTATGTAATAAGCTTTTCTAGAATGCATATATGAATGACTGTGAATAAAAGAGGCCTGATAAGCTAATGATACATAGCCTGAACAACAGTGCATAGAAATAGTCAGTAGAAAATATCATTCCCCAAATTCACCGAGGTCTTATGCGACTAGAAAATTTCTTAAATCGTTTTGTATTTTTCTTAGAATATCAACCCTAATGTGGCAGACAAACTTTAGTTCCTTGGCAGAAAAATGCCATGTTTGCAAGATCTTGGATGGTCCCCAACAATTCCTTCATCCCTCAAACTTGGCTGGTCTTGTGACTTATTTGGCCAAGAGAACATGACGGAAGTGATGTTTTACCAGTTTCATATCTAGGCCTTAACAGACCTTGAAAGCTTCCATTTTCGTCATCTTAGAAGTCAATCACTATGTACAGAAGTTTAGGCTAGATTATTCAATGGTGACTGTCCATAAGAGGAGAGTGAGGACACGTGGAGGACAACTACGTTACCATACATGACGGTCAACACCCAGGCACCCGTCTGTGAGGGAGGCCATCTTAGATCCTCCAACACTAGTGGTGCCATCCCAGCCAGCTTCTCACCATAGGAGCCACTGGGGTGGAGGCATCCCAGCGTAGCCCCCGGTATTGTGGGTATAAGCAGTCTTCCCTGCAGAGCCCTGCCTGAATGTCTGATCCACACAATCAGCAGCAAATAACAGCACTGTAATTTTGAGCCACTAAGTTTTGGAGTGCTTTGTTACATAGCAACAGCTAACTGACACCATTCTGAAATGTCATTATAGAAGAATAACACTAAGAACACTGGATCTCTGAAACTATGATCAGGCTTAGTAAAATATTTGCGTGTGTGTGTGTGTGTGTATTTACTATGTATGTATATATATATATATATATATATATATATATATATGTATATATATATATATATGAAACTTTGTATGTAAAGTTTGTAAATATATCAACATGTATTTTTCTGTTTTCAGTTTATTGAAAGGGTTAATATAAATTAAATACCCCACTAATAAAGCATTGGCAGTAATATTTTATTACTTTTAGATAATATCCTAGGAGCTTTGCCGTTTTCAAATATTGTACATTTAATTGTATTTGTTTATTTACTTACTTTCAATGAAGCAGAAAATTATTTTCCAAAGAAAAGTGTGAAAGGTCTTTCAGTATGCCTCTGAAAGTGCAGAACTCCAGAACATATAAAGTCCTTCCTTCCATGCCTTCTGTCTTCTCCTAATTTAAATAGTTAGCAAACTGCAAGAAATCAGCGTTCTTAATACATTTCATTCAACAGTATAGATATAAAAATGACCTGAAATTTTTAAAAGAGATTCAAGCCAAAATTCTCAAGCATACCAGTAGAATTTGTAGGATAAAGGAGCAATTAAATTGAGCTTTCTCAGATGTCTAGTGTTGATAGTCCATTACCAAAACAGTGATGCATTTCCACGGCTTGAGAAGCTTCTGTGAGGCTGCTCCTTGTGACAACATGTATTTTGCCTCTCTTCTCACAGGATATTAAAATCTGACTTGGCTTAGATTGGTTTCTAATAGGCTCTTTCAAAGTCAGCTTTTTCTCGTTTCACAGCCGGGAGCTGCACCTTCTGAATGCAATTAGTGAGCTTCCCAGCCTGATTTAGGGATATGTTCAAGGGATGTTAGCTAATTCTCCCTTAAAACAAGGGAAATCTGAAAATGAAATGTATTTAATTCCCACTGCTTAAAGAAATTATGAAGGTGTGATCAAAAACTATGGTGAATGTTTAAATAAAAAATTTTTATTACAATAAAAGACACATTGTCATTAATCCCCTTCAAAATACTCTCCCTCAGTTCAAACACACTCATCCCACCATTCTTGCTGTTTTCTGAAGCAGTTCTGGAAATCCTCTTTCGTGAGTGTCTTTAGTTGCACTGTTGTGACTGCCTCCACGTCCTGAATCAATTGAAAATGTTTACTTTTCATGGTTGTCTTGATTTGGGGGAAGAGCCAGAAGTCACACGGTGCCAGATCTGGTAAATAAGGTGGATGAGGACACACTGTAATGTTTTTATTTGACAGAAATTGCCATACCAGAAGCAATGTGTGACACGGAGCATTGTCATGATGGAGGATGATTTATGGCACACTTCAAAACACACCTTCTCTCAACCATAGCTCACATCCGACTGACTGCACTGAACAAGTTGAAACTTGTCACACACTGTTACTAAGTTTTGATGCACCACTTCCCGTATTGAAGATCCCTGCCTTTCTATTACTTTTTGGTACTCTCATCAGCAGCAGCATTCACCGTATATTTTGATCACACTTCGTACATGCCTCTATTTCCATACCATTTGTAGAAGGGAGTAGGAAGAGAAACGCAGGTCAGAGAAGAATGCCAGGAAATCAAGCAATACAATGATAAAACTCCACGAAGATTATAAACCACTGGTCTAGATAATTCCCACTTCTTTTTAACCATGCATTTATTTCTGACAGTCTGCAATGTGCACCTTGGCTAGTTGTTGGAATTAAAATGGATCCAGATATGTAAAAGCCTGTTTGCTTCTCAGAGAGATTATTGTGCTGCGAGCAGGTTTACTTTATTGATCCTGTTTTATTACTTTGAAAATGGAAAAAAAAAGCATGCTTTTGTCAATCATGCAAACGAAAGGGAAGCAAAATTCAAGCAAGTGGTTTCAGTTTGTTCAGAATAAGAGAAAATAATCCACAACAAAAAGAAAATGAAAATAATCTTTTAAGTTTTGTTAACCAGTTAGCAATATATTTTTGTTGCTGTTATTTTTCCCCTGAAAGGAAAAAGACCATCAGTTTAATCATATGAAAGAGTACTATTTTCTCAATAAATATGCACTTATTAATTAAATGTGATTACTTGTGAATAATTATTTATAATGTATTATCTAATGTCAAACACTGGTGTTGTATAAGCTTAAACTCAAAGACTTGTTTTTAATTTATAGAGCAATATTTTTGTTGTTCTTCAGGTACTATTACACATTTATTCTTTAGACTATGAATATTTTTTGAATTTTATTACTGTTGTAAAACCTAAAAAGTTCTCCTCCTCTACCTCACACCTCCAATCCTTTTGGAGCTATCATAGTTTATTCTTTAGTATGATCATGGTTTCGGATATTCCCCCTTTTTATGTTGAAGAGGAAATTCTCTTCTATATAAAAATGAATTTCGCTAAAAGGTTTATGGTGCGTGCTATTAATGGCATATTGTTGTGATCGCTAGCAGACAGTTTCTTTAAGAAGTTTTGAAAATAATATTTTGCTTGGCTGTTTTTTCTGATTAGAAGCCAAAACATGTTTATGGAAGAAAAATAGGAAAAATACAGAAAAAAAATTTAAAACAAGAAAGCAGAGACACCCATACTTTCTCATTTCCTTGGAAGATGTAAATCCTTTCAGTTGTTATGTAAACATCCATAGGTATGGACACGTAGGTTCTTTAAAATTAGACTACAAAAGGCATGGGATGTTAAAGATCTGTATTTTCATTTAAAATGGTGTGAACAATTTTCCAAGATATTCTTTTTCAATTTCATGTTTAGTGGCTATATATATTTCCATTTTGCAGGTGGCCAGTTATTTAACCAATCTCCTTTTATTGAACCTTTAGATTGTTTCACAATTTTGCTACAGTAATTAATACTATGATGGATGGGCTTTGTGTAGAAATCTTTTTGTACATCTTTGATTGTGTCCTTGGGATAAATTCCTTAAAGGACCATTAGATCAGTTAGTATGAATCAGAAAAATTATTTCTTAGCCTTACTATGCAAACTTTAAAAAAATAGCCCCATGGGAGCCGGTTATGACAGAATCACTTATTCACATTGATGAAATGTCATGTTATTTTCTATGGCAAGTGGATGGTGTGGGGATTCTAGGCAGAGAGAAAAACCATATTCTATGTCCAGAGGCATGAAGCAGCAGAAAAGAATAATTCAGTCTGATTGGAGCTTAGTTGCCAAGAGACTGGTCGTGAGGGAGTCAGGACCAGGTGAAGGAGGGGCTCACATGTCACACAAAACAAAGAGACTTTAGTCTTATCCTGTAGAAGATGAGTAGTTGTCAAAAGGGCTTAAGTATTAATGCAATAGGATCAGTTAGTGGCAGAAGATCAGGCAGGAGCTTATTATAGTAGTTCAGGGTCTAAACGGGAGTAGCTGAAACAGAGATATAGAGTAGAGCAGTTTGAAGTGAAAGATTTAGGGCTCAATTAGTGGAAGAGAGGGAGACATAGAGACAGAGATATTGAGAGAGCGAGGAAGTGTTGGTTCAGGTCGTCTGAGAAGAAGCCGCCATGATGGGACTCAATGCCAAGGGGTTTGTTAGGAGACGTACCTGTATGGAATAAAGGGTGAGGGAGCAGGAGTAGGCAGACGGTGGTGAAGTTCTGTGAAAGGG
Organism: Rhinolophus hipposideros; assembly: GCF_964194185.1. Taxonomy (NCBI): domain Eukaryota; kingdom Metazoa; phylum Chordata; class Mammalia; order Chiroptera; family Rhinolophidae; genus Rhinolophus; species Rhinolophus hipposideros. The sequence goes on from NC_138052.1 coordinate 88,485,456, forward strand.
GAGAAGAAAGGGAGGATCATGTAGGAGGAACTCCAGGCTGCAGCATAGTTCTGAGGAAGTTCTGGTCATGCTGACCTGTTGTTCTTGAGGAAATGTTGCCCATTGGAAGAGTCCTACCTCAGGCAGGGATGAGCAGGCACTCATATCCCCACCATGCTCAGTCATTCGCAGGACTCAGCTTGGGGGAAGTGTGGTCTTGGCACAAAGCCAGGGGTGGATCCTGTTGAGTGGTAGCTGGGGCTCAGCCAACAGTGTACCCTCCCCATGGTAGAGTGTCTTGAAAGGTCTGAGCTTCACATATCCATGGCGTCACAGACAGTAACTGTGTTCTGGCTTTTATAATGGACGGATGATACACAGAAAACACTGAGTGTAAAATCAATCCTAGGTGTAAGCTTGGGCTTCCAAGGGTAGAATTCAGGGGAAAAAAACTGTTTCTTGTTAAGGAAGAAAACACAGTGTTATAGAAAAAGAAAGGACATCTAAATCAGTCAGGACTCTTGCTTTCTGACTCTATGAATTTCGAACTATGGAACCTTGAAGGAGTAATAAATTCTCTGATTTTCAATTTTGTCTTATTCATAGAGTGGAAATTAAGATTATGTACCTCTCGTAGCTTTTTTGAAGATTATTTGAGATTTTAGATATAGGCTGTTGCATGGCACATGATAAACACGTGGCAGTTATTCATTTCTGAATAATTGGAAGAAGATCGTCTTATTGTTTCAGACTTGTGACATGTCTGGAGTGTGTAGTTATAAACCTTCCTTCTTTTTACTTTTTCCAATGCAAAAACTTTCACTCTCAGAGATCTGTCCTCCCAGCACACCCATTTTTCTTCTGGGTCTGACATGATTAGTAGATAAAAAAACCTCAGGAGCTAAGAAGATGCTGGCCAGAGAGCCCACTGAGAAATGCTAGTGTTGCCAAAATGGCCAGGAGTGCTGGCACACCTGGCAGACATTACGATTCCAGATTAAGAAATTCTGGTGTGGCTAATTCTACCTTATTCAAGTAAACACCAAGGACTTTTAAACTATGATTTTTAACTGATAAGATTGGTAGAAAAATCACTGTAAGCAAGCTCAGGTTTTAATTTATTTTTCCGTATACTATGTATATCAGCGATAGCGCGGAGGCAGATCCCAGGCACAACTTCCAGATGATTCTATTGTTTATTTTTACTTATTTATTTTTTGTGCCTTTTATTGTGGTTTTGAAAACCATGGATTTTGATAGGTAAGCATGCTTCTTAAGCATGCTCAGTGTCACTGTTAAATATTTAGGCATGTTTGTTTAGGTTTGGTATTTGGTTTTTTAAAGTAATTTGAGATGAAAAGCATATACTCTTTTTTTAACTTAGCTTTATTTTTTAAAATCTTTTATTTTTCAATTACACTTGACATACAATATTATATTAGTTCCAGGTATACAACATAGTGATTAGACAATTATGTAACTTACAAAGTGATCACCCCGATAAATCTAGTACCCATCTGACACCATACATAGTTATTACAATATTATTGACTATATTCCTTATGCTATACCCTACATCCCCATGACTACTGTGTAACAACCAATTTGTACTTCTTAATCCCTTCCCCTTTCTCATCTGGCAGCCCTTAAAATGTTCTCTGTATCTATGAATTTATTTCTGTTTTGTTTGTTTGTTCATTTTGTTCTTTAGATTCCACATATAAGTGAGATCATATGGTATTTGTCTTTCTCTGTCTGACTTACTCCACTCAGCATAATACACTCTAGGTCCATCCATGTTGTTACAGATGGTAAGATTTCATTCTTTTTCATGGCTGAGAAATATTCCATTGTCTATAAAAATCAGCTCTATTTTATCCATTCACATATTGATGGATACTTACGTTGCCTTCACATGTTGGCTATTGTAAATAATGCTGAAATGAACATAGAGATGCTTATGTCTTTTCAAATTAGTGTTTTAAAGACTATTTTGTTTGGTATACTCTTCTCAATACCAGGGAGCGCCTGTGCTGGGAGCCCAAGAGGATTTGGAAGCACAGCTGTTTAATTGCACATCAGTCGAGAATCCATAGCCTCTCCAGGCTTCTGAGCCTATTCCCAGCAGCTCATCTTACCACCCTCTGAGACGTGAGGGGGAGATAATGATTTCATCTTCCTCTCCTGCTAACTGTCAGGAACTCGGGGTTTCCATTGTATACATAATAGTAAAATATCTAAGCCCAGTGAACTTGGCAAATTGTTTTGCAAAAGAAATTAACTTCCACTCACAGCAATATCCAAACTTTTGGAAAAAAAAGATTGAAATGATAATTTTTTAAAGACTGAATTTAGAATTGCTGTGTAGAGGAAATAGTTTGGCTTGGTTATCTTTTTAGTACTTTAGGTACATATGTGTCTGTGTGCCTGCAGTGAAGGTTCTGGGAACTGGTCTGAAATGCTTTTCAGAGGCAAAGACTGGACCCAAACACATTCTGATACAATACAATCCTCACAGCTCAGCACCTGCAGGAGAAGCAGACCCCTTTCTATGCAGGAACTACAAGAAGGGGCAGTTGTCAGTGAGCTCTAGAGTGAAACAATCCTGGCTTTAAAACCTGGTTCTATGGTATACTAATGGCCAGTCCTTGGGCAAGTTACTGAGCTTATCTAATTTATCAGTTTTATCTTCTATAAAATGGGGATAATGATAATGCATATTAATATTCATCCAATAGGAAACAAAAGACAGACCTAAAAATTGTGGCCTTGGGAAGGTTCTAGTGGGTACCCTGAGACACCTGGGGCGTTGTAAAAGTTTGTGGGACTTGGATGAGTGAAGGTGGAGACAGGAGATTTGGAGAAGGTGGAGATGAGTGAAGGTGGAGACAGGAGATTTGAGGCAAATAATGACTCTCTTCCACTTTGGCTAGGTCTAACCCTACTGTAGTGCCTTGTGTTCACTTTTCATTTTCAGGCAAATGTCGGTAAAAGCGAGAAGTCATTGGAACCCTCCCTGCTGGTGTATGCTCCTTCAGCTTTCCATTCGCTTATTCTCTTGGGAGTCCCTGAGCAGCCTGGTTCTGCCTAAGCCAGTAAAAGTGGCTAATTTCACTCCAGACCACTAGGCAACCTTGGAGAAAAGTTCAGAACTTTGACCTTGATGTGAGAAAGTAAAGAGGATGGGAAATGATGAGCTAAGTAGTCATTCCAAATGTAACCTAAAACTGGTTTGGAATGAGTTCATCCTCACGTTTCAAACCATCATTCCTCCGCCAGGCTGTTTGACCATCATTTACTGAGTCCCTGGTACACACTGAATTTTGAATCAAACACAGAATCCTAAAACGCAGAAAAAGAGAGTGCTCTCAAAGATCTTACAGTCTAATTGGGACAATGTGATATACCACCTTACTTTGCTTCTCTCTTTTATGTGTGTGTCCCAAATGTCAACAGGAGTAGCTCAGACTCTAGAAGGATGACGATTTTAGCGGAGAGAATAAAGTGATTTTAAGGCCTGTGGTGGCCCGAGAATGCTTATGAATGAGGTTCAGAAAGGTTAACTGAGGAAAAGTAGAAAAATGCACAGCTTTTCCAAATGAAAATAGAACACACTTGGCTACAGCGATTTTTGTTAAGAAAAGTGGTAAAAATCATTAAAGCAGTGGATGGAGGAGTCAGAGGGTTGGACCTGATCTTGAAGACAATGCCCAGCTACTGAATGTTTCTTCAGAGTGAGAAAGGGGATTGTTATATGAAGAATACATAATTTAACAAAACAATATATTTAGCTGTATTTTATGTACAATATTTTCAGCAAAATAATAGCATGTATAATCAATAGCATTTATCGTGTGCCTATGCCTACCATGTACTGGGTGGTACTGCAAGCATTTCACACGTCTTTATTTAATCATACAACAATCCTAGTGGTAGTTACAATATCCCACTTCATGAATGGGAAACAAGAACTTGTAGGGGCGATTTCTCTGGTGTGGATACACATAAAAAATGGGGAAATGATGCCGAGGAAGGGACACTGAGGCAAGAAGCTGGTAAGACAGCCAGACAAAGGCAACAAGCTGCTGAATTTAGATGAAGACTGTGGTAGCGGACAAATTTTGTTGAATGTCAAGGGAAATTTCCAAGTTACATATTTAATGTATATAGGAACATGTAAGGTAGTTTCCTTCCTTCACAAAAAGGGGCAACAATTCTCCTTTGTAGAGTAAAATGGAACCTTAAAAGGATTTCTTATAACATTGACAGAAGCACAAACCCCATATTTCTTCTAGAGTTGTCCCTCAGTTTTCATTCTAGAAACAGCTCTTTTGTCTGTCATCACCCACCACATGCAAAGTCAACATTTTATAAGTGACAGTCCTTTTAGATTAAAAATTGAAGAAAGTTTTATCATTTTATGTTTATTTCTGCTTTCCAGACAAAACAGTATTTTTCTATTTATTTATAAAATATTTAAGACATACCAAGAAATATTGAGAAACAGATCACAGACAACCATGTACCACTATTCAGATCTATTCTATTATCTTATTCCATGTTTTCTTTATAACTTTTGACTTTTGTTTTTAATCGCTTTATTAAGCTTTAATTGATCTATGTATACATATAACTGAACAAATATTTTGAATTTGCTTTCTCCCTCCAACAAAATATTTTTGATATAACCCTGCTTCGGTATGTAGATTAAATGCATTCATTTATCTACTTTACAAAAGTATCTAACGTACTGAAGAATGAGACAAATTTGAGGTGCAGATCAAGCTTTTTGCATTATATCATTGTTGCCTTCTAAGGTGGCAGAAAAATATAATTTGAAACTCATCAATTGTTAATAGTAGCTTATTTATATTGTAGGACTATGGGTGATTTTTACTTTATTCTTTGTGTCCTTCCTTGATTTCCAAATTCTCCATCATTAATATATAATAAGGAAAATTAAAAGAAGTTAAATAATAGAGCCATTTTTACTGTAAAACTATGTGGTTAAAAAGTTTATGGGAAAACATGAGCATGAAAAAATGATTCTGAAATTGTGTATAGCAGCTGAGAGTTGAGGAAAACTTTGGGGTTGTAGAGGTTTTCCTGCTGTTTTTCAAGTCGTGGTGTATGTTTCATAGGGGGAATACAGTGGTTTTTATTCAGTGGGACTCTTCCAAACAGATCTGAAGGAAGCTCATTAGGTTTCTCTGGGAGACTCCTAGTGGGCGGTAGTGAATCTGTTGTGTCCTTTTCCTCTAGGCAGATCACTGATCTATTCATCCAATGAACAAAAAGGCTCATTCCATTCTCAAGGAAGCTGATGGAGTTCTTGGTACCAGTTTTCTCTACTTTTATCCAGTCGAGAAGATACATCTTTTCCACTTTGTCTTGTTCTCACATATTTCTCATTGATTTTTCTTTAGTCTTTTTTTAATATATTTTTTTCTAAGCACTCCCAGGCAAAATTATTAAATGATTCCTTGATTGTCCATAATTAAAGTAAAAATAGAGGATCATAATAATTTCTAACATTTTCCTTATAATTGAAAAATGTTGAGTTGTATATTTCTGAAATATCTATTTTGAAGGAAACTCAGGACGCATGATATGGTGGGCAAATTTCCTGCTCTATTGTTAAAGTTTGTATTATTCCAGAATGCTGGTGATTTATCTTCCTTTTTAAATTAACTTAAGTAGAGGTTATAGTGCGTTTGTAACTCACCACAGCATGGTATTGTGAGTACCGAAGGATAATACTGAGGGTTGTGTGTGTGTTGGCTGTCCATGCAAATTACACTGAATGAATGAATGAACTCATTCTTCTCTCTTTAAGTTACTCTAAGTTAACATGAAGCATCTTTATAAGGATGTATAATTTTGACCTAGATAGCTGGAAAAAATTTATATAGACATACAAATTTAACATTGTATCTCCCTCCATTTGAGATATTTCTTCCTCTTGATCTATTTAACTGCCTTCTGCATTATTCTTCCTCAAATCATGTGTGTGTGTGTATTTCTACACACACACACATTATCTTACTTGTGGCAGCTGTGTAACTCCTTTGCCCTCACCCAGAATTGCATATGATATCTACATACTGCTATTCCAATTATTTGTATGGTGTGTATGAAATGTGGGAATACTTCAAGCTGTAATCAAATTTGATTTATTGAATAGGAGAAAATTTTCAAGAAACTCTGTTCCATGGAAACATTTTGTATATGTTCTTGGGATTGAGTGTATAGTATGTATCTCATGTTCAGAAAGTCTCAAAATACTGAAAAAATTTATTCTGTGCATTAAACATGCACAAATTTATCTTATTGGTAAATGTTTTACTTAGTGGAAATGGTTATTGAATACTATCAATGCTGACTAGTCTACAAAGAAAGGGAAAATTTAATTAACTAGTAGCATTGTAGTCTGATTGCACACATCCCATTTTATTTCTCAAAGGATAATACTAGCAATTAGAGTAGTTGAATAATAGTATTCCAAAATACCTTCTACTGTAATCTATTTTTATAAATGCTAACAAAGTAGAAAAAATCCTGAGGATTAATATTTTTTTAAAACTATGGGTAGGTAAATGATTGATATTGTTTATTGTGAATTTCAAAATTATTTTGTTTTTAAATAATACTGTCCTTTTTTAAGAACATAATTAGTGAAAATTGTGTAATAAAACATTAAATATTTTCCCACATTTATTATTTGATTATATTGCCGTGTTTTACTCATGTGATACCACTTACAAAGAGGGTATTTGGAGACATTATAACCATATAGCTTCTATAATATAAATGATTATTTTGACTATACAGCACATAGTTCAATAATACTTCACTTGACAAGATAACACTCAGAATCATACTTGGTACAAGGCCAACTGTCGTTTATTGTTCACCTACTTTCTAAAGATATCTTCACTTGTGTTATTTTGTTCAAGTTAGCTGTTATTATTATCACCATTATACAAGTAAGGAAACAGGCTTGGAAAGAGTACATAGCTTGTCCAAGGTCACTTATCAGGTAAGCAGTGAATATAGGATTCAAATACTATTGTTCTGGCATCATTATCTGTGTCCTTCACCTTCAACATGTTCTCTCTCAAGAAAAGATCATGAGAGATGGGACAGGGAAGGGAGAGAGATGAAAACAAAGCCAGTATTGAGATAGAAAAGTTACCACTCATTTCAACAACTTGATTTTGGTCCGGGTAAGCTCATGAAACAATTAGAGAACAACAAAGAGACCAGATGACCTTCAAGAGAGTAACAGCTTGTGTTCTCAGAGATTGGGATGTGGGGCCATGGAGACCTGGGATGCAGGGTTTTTGTTCCCTGTCCTATTTTGTGCCGACCTAGCAGAAAAGTTTAAAAAAAGAGTACAATGTGCCAAGAAAAGCTACAAGACAGGTGGGAAAGCAGATACTCAGAACCAATGATGATTTTTGGCAGAGGAGTTATCATTGCGTTAAAGGAATAAAACAAAAGAGCTCCATAGTTTTGACTGTTACAGGAAAGGGGTAATTGACTAGTTTATAGATAACTAATATTCCCTGTGGAGAAAAAAAAGTGAAGAGACAATTTCAAGTGTAAACTAAATGGCAGGATTTGCTGAAAAGAGTGAAAAGGGGAGAAGAGGACACAAAAAATAAAATTAGTTGGCTATTCCTTTTCTGTGACTTTGTATTATATTAGTCATATAATTATAGCTATCAGGGATAAAATATTCCTGTTAGGAGAGTACATAATGGCTGTTATCCTTTTATTATTGAAATTATATAAAAATAAGGGCAGAAAAGTCAGAGAAATAGTTTTTTTAGCAATAAAACTAGGATATGGGACAGACTTCTAGATTTACATTACATTGCTTTTTATAAAGGCAGGGTGAGAATTAGCTCCAATAACACCTCTTCATTAAATGAAAAAAAAATAATAAAGTAGTAACATGGCCTAAAGAGGGATTATGAAAAGTATAGATATGGTAAGTACCCTGGTGAGTAGAGAAGTATTGACTTTCAAAATGGAGCCTTCAGAGTGAAGATGGCTTGAGCCAACTGGTCTGTATCTGCCAGGGCTTTTTATAGAATTTTTGTGGCCTCCTATAGAAGTAGTCAGTAAAGATATAGGACTCTTAATGATTGGGTTTCCACCTTGGCTCGTTTGAAGACCTAACTTTACTTTTTGGAAGCTTTTTAGAAGAGGGAGAAACAAAATGAATTTTATTGTTGTTTTTGTTTTCTTTTTAAATTGAGAAAAGGAGCTGTCCGTGGTGTCACTTGAACATCTGTTTACCAGGAAACAAGGTCTCCAGCCTGGGTTATGAGTCCAGGGATCCAGTAAGTCAGGGTTAAAAGTAGATGGAAAGAAATCGGGGTGGGTGGACAAGGATGGAGAGAGGCAACTGAAGTTTCAAGCGGTGGTTGTGTGGACTTCTGTCACCTTAAATTATATCACCTAGACCTTTGTCTCACTCTGTTGGTTACTAGAGAAAACATAATTTTTTACTAAGGAAATGTAAGAAAATTTTCCAGTATAAAAATGAAAACAGGATTGTTTCCAAGTCCTCTAGAAATACATGGCACTAGCAGTCCTCTTTCTATTTAATTTCTGCTGCTTATTTTAAGAGTCAGACTCCTTCCTTAATTGGATTCAGTTAAGATAGCCCTCATGGAAATTTTAGTATGTTCGCCATAATTATTGAATTAGTGATTCACAAACACGATTAGAAAGACATTACCAAAGCCACCTGACTCTTGTTAAGGGTCTAATTGATTCTCTTTATAGAAGTTGTTAAATTAGTGAGGTCCACCTCAAACTCAACATTGCCTAACGCTATTAAATTGACTTTCATTTATGCAAAAACTATTCTTGTTCATGTTGGGCAAAGAAAATAATTCTATTTCTTAAATGTATGTATTTGAAAAGTGGAATTCTTTCTTTCTGGTAATAATTTACGTTCCTTCTATATCACTTCTTCCTGATACAAACGAAATCAGATCATGAGTCCCAGAAGAAGAAAAAAGCTGGAGGTGACCTTAGAGATCTATTTCAGCCAAGAGCACTCTATTGTGTTATTTTAAACTTAAAATTGAACACTTTCCCTAAAGGAAAGTTCAGTAGCAGGCCATTTAATCTTTGGGAGTATATATAGCTGACAAATTATTTTTCTTACTGGATTCACTCATTCATTTAACAAATATTTATTGTGTGCCTATTATTTGCCGAGAATTGCATCAGGGTGCTGTATATGTAGAGGTAAACGAAAGGTCTTCTACACTGAAGGAAATTAAAATAGGAGCTGAAATATCTGTATTTTTTACCCGTTAGTCCCTGTGCTACCCATTGGGCTACAAGGACAGCTTCTTAGGGAGCTAAAGATCGCTGTTATGTGCCTATAGATTCTTTTCTTCCTCTAGATAATTACTTTTTGTTTTAGAATTCTCATGTAAGATGATTTCAAGTCCTTTTGCCATCCTGTGATTCTTCCTTGAGTGCCCTTTGGTTTCTCTCTACCCCTTTTAAAGTGTTATACTCAGTATCAAATATGATTTGTCAGAGCAATGGTTAGTTCTGCTCATGGACTTCCTAAAAACACTTTGAAAATGTATGTACTCATTTGAATATTTTTAGATAGATATCTAAAACTTTTTTATTGTAAGTATAAATAGTTGCAGAGGATGTAATTTCCAGTATATTGGAGGCATTGATTTTAAAAATAAAAGTGTTACATCATTCTTTTTTTTTTTCTTTTTTTTTTTTAATTAATTTTATTGGGGTGACAATTGTTTGTAAATTTACATAGATTTCAGGTGTACAATTCTGTATTACATGGTCTATAAATCCCATTGTGTGTTCACCACCCAGAGTCAGTTCTCCTTCCATCACCATATATTTGATCCCCTTTACCCTCATCACCCACCCCCCACCCCCTTACCCTCTGGCATTCTTTTTAATGTACCCAAAGGGATATAAATGTCAAGGTGATTTAATACCCACCATTATCCATTTTGAAAACACACATATACATTTGTATTTTGTTCATAATTTAGACTCACTCTTATTTCTCCTTAAAATCATAATTTTATTTCATTTCCCCCAAAGAATTTTATCCTAAAGTAATATACTATTTTACTTAATGTCGTATATCAATGATACTAATTCTTCTTTGCAATAATGAAATCTTATGAATATGTAATACAATAATAATATTAGTATATTATTTGTCAAAGCATAAACATATTACAAATTTTGATAAACAAAAAAGTAAGTACTTTTTAAATGAGTGCGATAGGGAAGGTATTTAAGTGAATTACCCTTGATTGAATGATTTAATTGTCCTTTTTGTTTCTTTTTCTCTTTCTGTTTTTTTTCTTTAATTTTTATTTTTTTCAATTACAGTTGACATTCAATAATATATTAGTTTCAGGTTTACAGCATATTGGTTAGACACTTATATAACTTATGAAGTGATCCCCCTAATAACTCTAGTACCCACCTGGCACCATATATACTTATTACAATATTATTGACTATATTCCCTGTGTTGTACTTTACATTCCCCTGACTATTTTGTAACTGCCAATGTGTACTTCTTAATCCCTTCACCTCTCTGAAGTGTTTTAAACTTTTCAGCAACACCCAAGACCGTGATGAGTGAGAACTATGTCTTCTTTTCCCCAACATGGGGAAAGGATGTTGGGGCCCGGGACGACAGAGAAGAATCTTGGCCATAGTCCCCTTCACAAAGAGGATAGGTTTAAAAAAGAATAAATATGGAAGATGATGGTCTGGAAATTGATTTCCTTGAAAATATCTGTGTGATTGTTTCCTCTCAAGTCTTTGCATAACTCCAGGAGTGATTGTACTCCAGGTTGATGACCATTACTCCAGGATATAGTCTAATCAGAACACAGTAGAATATATAATTTTCATCTTCCTCATTTTAGAAACAATATTTTATTAACACAACTGAAGAACACACTATATTTTTCAGGGACCAAATCATACTCCAAATTTATTCAAAGCCTGTGGTTACCTTTAAATTAATTTTAGGTTGTTTTCAGCTATGTTCCTGCTGAGGATGTCCCTCCCCCAACATGTACTTGCACAAAAGCTTAAATTTATCTCTGTCAGATTTCATCCTCTTAGATTCAGCATTTACTCCAACCTGTTGAGATATTTTTGGATCATGATTTGATGTTCAACACTTAGAATATTTGAAGCGCAGAGGCATATACTCCTAGGAACTTTTCAGTTCCTAGCAACATTTCCCCAGGATTGTCTTTTCAGTAGTCAAGGTATATTTTGACGACACTAGTGCTTGAGAAAATGTGATTTTTTTGAGATAGTTTATCATAAAAAAATTAAAAGAACATTGGACGTATGAGAAGTGCTGGATTCTGATTTCAGTTCTTCCACAATGTTCATTCATTCATCAACAAGCATCGACTGTCTTCTGTGTGCTGAGCCCTGTGTCAATCATGGTGAAATCAGAGATAAAGAAGATTTTTTTTTTTACCTGAGCAGAACAAGCATAAAGGAGTTCGACAAACCATTGATAACAGTACAGAGTGGCAAGCACTATGAAATGTATATGTACAAGATGGTCTAGGAGTACCCAGGAGAAGCAGCAAATTCATACGGAAGGGAGGTGGTCAAAGGAAGCTTCTTAGAATAGGAATTGACATAGGAATTTACAAGGACAAATGGAAGCAAAATCTGCAAAGAACAGGGGCTATAACGATGAGTGGGAAGAAAGGTATTTCAGGAAGGGTGAGTAACCCATATATAATGCAGGGAAGCATGGAAAGGGTCTACTTTAAATCGTTAAACCTACAGAATGAAAAGGAAAAATCTGGCTGAATTACAGTGGGAGTTCTTACAAGAAAAGCAACAAAAATAAATAATTTATTCATTTTGCTGGCACGGGAAAACAGTAATCAAAGATGATAAAATTCCTTGAATTATGTAAAAATAAGAACTCTCATTAGTAAAATGTGTGCCTGACACAGAGGCAGTTAAAATCTTATCTCATGACATCAACACTTCCAGTGTTGGATTTCTAGGGAATTTTACTATTGAGTACACATGTTATTAATTAGTGCAAAAGTAATTGTGGTTTAAAAGTGTAAAAATAGTTGCAAAAACTGCAATTACTTTTGCATGAACATAATTCTCCTTGGGTGCCCTTCCCCTCATCTCTGGCTGCAGAAATTCTGATTTTCCTTAAGTGTCAGATAACAGGCCACAACATGCCTACTCTCAGAATCCTCATGACACTTTAAACCCAGTACCCCACGAATATATCTGCATATCACGGTATAGTATATGGAGTATTTGTTTCCTCAAAGAAATCACGATGTCCTTGACAGCGACCATGTCTTGGTCAATTTTGTATCCCTATCACTTAGAACTGCCACCTTTGGTGCTCAAGCAACGTTTTTTTTTTGTTGTTTTTTGTTTTTTTAATTGAATAAGTAGGCCTCCTTTCGATAATGTAAATGGATGCATATTATGAAGTAATTAATGTTCATAGTAAGTGTCATTACCAGCCCTGGGGTGGGTCAGTGAAAGACTGAACCTACTGACTGAGAAAGTAGGGTTAACTAGTTGTAGATAAGACAACCTAGTCACTGAAAGTGTACCATGGTAATATCAAGTACCAACATGTTGGTTTGGTAGGATGCCTTGGACAATCTTCCTTTCTAGGTTCCCAAGAAAGGGGGACCTAGAAAGAATTCTAGGTCCCCAAGTAAATGTTATTTTAAAGGGAACTTTCTTCCTGTAGTTACCAGATTGTTCCCGAACTTCGATGAAGCCTGTCGACCTCATATGATCAGGAATGCGATACAACTTTGTTACACTGCAGTAACTGGAATACAGATGCAAATGCCATGATTGAACTGTAAGGGTATAGTTGGTGATGATGGTATAAAACAAAGGAGTTGGTTTCTCAACTCATGCGAGTATAATTGCCCTTAATAAGAACTAATGCTACTCTCAGTCACCCCATTAAGGAAAGAGAAAATGGCTTCTCACTCAAATAGCAGCCGGGAGTCATATAATTTATGGCACAGCCTATGACATTGCTGGGCCACTGCTGAACCCACAGGCTTCTCGGGTGACACCTAAAGGCTCCCACTCTTCCTTATTATATCCTATGTGTTTTCTGAGATATTTTAAAGAAAATGTTCATCTAATTTTAGCAAAATAGTAAAAAAAAGTATTATTCATACTCAGCCAATCAGCTGAGTTTGTGTAATTTTTGCTGAGTAATTACGCTTCAGGTAAGAATACTTTTATAAATAGAGTCCTAGGCTCAATTTGAATTCAGTTTGTGGATATAAGAATGAACACACAAATTTCTGGGTTAACGTAAAGGTAAACTGTCTTGCCCAGCTTCCAGGCAAGCCCCATGAGATGCTGGAGTCAGCAGGTGTCCACCTGATCCAGGTGAGGGATTCTACTTTAGAGAGCTTTGTCACCAGCTCCTATGTCTTCATCTTCTGGTGTGCCCCTATCTGGAGTTCCTCTCATTAGCCCTCTTGCTTAGGGTTAAGATCTTGAGCTTCTCAACGACTTATGTAGAATGGAACTATGTCTCAAGAGGGTGGCATGCTGAGCCATTAGTTGACTGTCATACAAGTAACCCAGAGTAATGGACCACCTTGAACAGTCAGCACCCAACAGAGTCAGGAAGTAATAGGGCGTCTCATCTGTAAGTTTGGTGTGAGCAATGGGAGAGAGGAATAGGGAAAAAAAAGTTTAAGATGTAAGAATAAGGTTCTTCATGGGGAAGGTAGGCCTTGGTGGACAGCTCCTAAGAAACCAAATTGCGTAACAAAGCCACATACAGAACATCAGCTGAAAGCTTGGCTTAATTAAGATTTTTGCCTGCCTTCTATTTTGTTACCTTTCCTGTAATTTCTTCATTCCAGGAAAATTTGCCTCCATAATTTTAACAAAGCAGCTTTTCTTATCAGTCAGCCTGAGAGAGTTTCCCGAAATATTCTGGAGGAATTCTCACAAGAGATAATTGATTATCTCTTTGGTGCATGGCATGGAATTTTCTATCACATTATTTGAAGACTTAAATATTTTTATCCTTTGATGACTCTTTGCAATTTAACAGATTTAAATTACCACCCGTACTTTCTTTTCTCACAAGTTTTTTCATAACTTTTTTTTTTTAAGGAATATCTAAAGCTCCCCTACTGTAGTTTAAAAATATACAAATAGAACGTTTTGAAGGTAGGAAATGCACAGGTCTTTGAATCTAGAAGCCCAAGTTTTATACCTAAATTGACAACTCAAAGGGCTAATTCTGGATTAAAACCCTTAAACCACCTTGGGATATCAACTTCCTACCAGAGGGATCTGAGCAAGTAACAATAATAAGAGTTATAATCAGAAACATTTATTGAGCCCTTAACGTATTCCATGCTTTATAGGTAGTATTTAATCCCCTGTAAACTGGTGTGACTGGTAATGTTTCCCATTTTATAAATGAAGAAACTAAGGCACAAAAAATTTAAGGCACTTGCCCAGGTCCACACAGGTGGTAATGAGCTGAACCAAGATTAATCTACCTCCAGAATTTACACTTTACGGTTGTACTGCTTCTTCGGTGATCCCAGTGGTCTCTAATTCTATGATGGTTTAATCCTAAAGCAAGTTAAACTGAAAAGAAAACTACAATAGAAAGTACTCAGATGTCCGTTTATTTTTCTAGGAACATAGACTTGATACGATAGGAAGATAGAAATTTATAATTAAAAACCTTCCAGTCCATCAGAATGGATATTTCAATGTCTTGTGGTCACTCTCATCCTCCTGGTAGAAATCAATTTTTGTTTTTCTTTTTTAAATCTGTGTTTACATGGAAATCTTTTCCTGTTAGTCATATCCCTAATTAACAGCTGTCAGACAATACATTCTTTGTCTCTTATCTCTAATTTTCTTTTGTGCTTTTAAGGATTTCTCCAAATACTGGATACCTTAATGGACAGTAATGGTGTTATTTCTTGCTCTTCAGGATAGAGTTTGACAATGAAAAGAACAGGATATAAAGTTAAATTGGGAAGACAGAATATAGTAAGGTGTAATTGGAGGAATAGTTGACTGTTTTGTGCTGCTCCAAAGACTGGGGGGAAAAATCACAGATGGCTTCCTGAATTAGGTGTGATGTCTCTGTGTAAATAGTTAGACTCTTCTTTGTTAGGGTGGGCCACTCTCATGCCTGGAACTTCAGTATGCTTGTCTACTTCCTCAGGGCTCCAAATCCCTCTCAGGACAAGAACAGTTGGCTTGATGCCTAAGGAGAAAGTTCAGGTTAATTGGGAGTGTTCCCATCCCTCAAATGTTGAAGTCTAAAATTTCTTTACCAAGGAACAAAGACTTTCAATTTGTTACCTAAAGTAAGCAGATTCAAATGCCCCTGGCAGAAATGAATTATTTAGAAAGTCCTTTCAAGTTAGTTTAAATAAAAAGGTGTTTTGTTCAAGTGATTAAGGTTCAGTCCAGATATTCAAAAGTGGTCATTAGGATTTCTTCATTTTCACCCAAACTTTGAGCTGTCTTTGAGGTGGCAGGATGGTTGCCAATGATACTTGGTAACATCGTATCCACTCAGTAGCCCGAGGGGAATAAAAGGTCCCCTTCTACTGCTCTTTAAAAAGACTCAAAGTTAAGTCTTAGTGACTGGTATTTATCTCACTTGACTTACATGCCCATCTCTATGTGTCCAAGTGAATGCAACGTTTTGATGAATATAGCCTGAGTCATATGCCCATCTTTGAAGTCAGAAGAAGGATAGACCCACGCAAAATGAAATGCCTTTAGCAAAACAATGAGTAACAGATGCTAGACAGGCAAAAACAGTAGATGCTTACTATGTAGATTTGTAGTCTAAAAGATTTCTACTCTATCTTATGTAACTTGGTGGCTCAATTGAAATGATTTTTTTTGAGCTGATCAGCAGCTGAACAAGAAGTTTTCTCACCATTGTTTCAGTGTGCCAAGAAGACAACATGATTTTAATCATCCACTGGGTGAAATGTGCCATTTTAATGACAATTTCTGTGTATCATTTGTGGGGACAAAGCCCCAAAAAACAGTTTCCAGGCTCTCCGCCTCACATAGAAAGGTGCTGGCTCGGGTAGTAAATAGCCATCAACTGTAATCAGATGGCCAGCAGCTGTGGCTAGTTGGCCGTCAGCTGTAACCCGTAAGCCATTGGCCACTAATATAACTGCTGTGGCCACGCTAGCAGGAAAATGGGGGCTAGTAAGAAGATGGTGGCTGGCAAGCGCGGACTGCTGTTAGGACGGCGGGTTGCAGATTATGTAGATCCTGATTCCTGTGTCTCCAGCCCAGCCGCCATGGAGAATATATTGGTTTGACTCCCCTACTTATGGCTCCGTGGGTGTTCCTTTTTGGCCTTACCATGTCCTGCGTTCTTATGTGGGGAGCGGGAGCAGAGACTCCACCTGCCACCCAGTGCAACATCATTCCACCATGATTGGTAATTTTTAACCCTGGTTGTAGGGACGGAGTCCCAGAGAGCAGTTTCCAGGCTCTTGGCCTCATGTGGAAAGGTGCTGGATCGGTTATTAGATGGCCATCAGCTGTAATCAGATGGCCATTATCCACTAATATCACTGCCATGGCTACGTTGGCAAGTTGGTTGCTTGGCAGGGAAGCGGACGGCGGATTGCGGCTAGCATGTGGATCCTGCATTCTGTATCTCCAACCTAGCCACCAGCGAGAATATACTGGTATGAAACCCCTATGTGTGGCTCTGTTGGTGTTCCTTTTTGGCCTCACCATATTCTGTGTCCACCCGCCAAAAGCGGGAGCGGGACCAGAGACCCTGCATGACACCGGTGTTATTCGTCACTTTTCTACATCAGGTTTTCTGAAGCCACAAACCTCAATGACAGCCTACAAGGGCAACTGCTTGTTAATTTTACAAGTTGCAACAAATAGATGGAAAGACCAGAGCTTAAGACAAAGGGATTTTTCTGAGGAGGCCTGCTTGTCAGTTGTTTCTCACCATCATGTGGGGTCGAATGGGTCTGTCTGCCTAGTGGATCTTCCTGCGGCTTGGGATTGAATGAGTTTGGGATTGAATCAGACCAAACAAGTCCCTGAAAGAATGAGTTGTCACTGCTCTGAGACCACCAACACCCACAGGGCTGAGACAGGATGCAGTGGATCCATGCACTGTCTCCTATGGTGACGTCCCATTCCTGCTAATTTTTTTAAGTCACCAAAGTTTACTATAGAATATGGAGTCAAACAAAGACACGTTATACGTTATTTGTTGTGGCAATGGACACGACTTGGTATAAAAGGCAGTGCTTTCCAAAATGCCCCGACACACGTGGTACAGCACGTTGCTCACAGTAGGAACTCAGTATGTGTTCTGTGTGTTGAATGCGTGACTGTTACAAGAGTTCTGAGTTTGTCCTTGGGGTGCCCCCCTAAATGATGACCCCTCTTCTTAGTACTATAGCCCTGCCAGTTGTTGAGGGCCTGTGACCACTGTGATTGGGTCGGAGTCCCCAATAATGTACTATTACAAAATACTGTGTGCATCACTCTTGCCTCTTCTTCACCAGACACTCAAGGCAAGCCCACTGAAATCTGCTTTTCTCATGCACTGATTCTCTCTACAGCCTCTTTTCTATGAAAACTTGTGTCTTGTGTCCCATTATGACTCTAAGTACTTTCTGATTCATGCTCAGATGTCAGTTGTCCCGTGTGACACTTTACCTAGTTCATGAACAGTGGAAATATAAGGCCTGAATCCAAAGATTGCAGTCCCTAATGATAGGTGATGATGTCGGACACAGTAGCTGGTGACAAGAAATACTTCTTTGATTTTAAGAAGGTCCCCTTGCCCTCCAATCAACCCAGTCAGCCAGGTTCTACTTTTCCAGACACGAAACCAGCTCACCTCCTGTTTCTTCCCTGCTGGGATCCCTGTGACCCCTTCCTTTGCTTTATAAAATGGTGATCAGAAACTGCTGGTGGTTTTGCAGGTGGAGAGAGGGGGTCTCATCATGAATATCACAGACTAGAAAGACCAGACCTGAGTTCTAACGCTTGCATTCAGGAGTCTGTCCTTTTAAACAGGGGTGTCTAAACTGCGGCCCGCGGGCCAACTGCGGCCCGCAATCCACTGTTAAATGGCCCGCAGCAAATTCCAAAAATATATTTAGTTTACTTAAATAAACCAGATGAGGCAATATGTACTTCACCTCGAATGAAAGGCCCGGCTGTTTGTGTATTTTACAGCATATGGCCCTTGGTGAAAAACGTTGAAAAAAGTTTGGACACCCCTGCTTTAAACTTAGGAAATTTAAAGTCTGTGAAACTGAAAGTCTCCTGACCCTGCCAGTGGCCTCCATGTCTCCATGCCATGTCCTTCAGCCCTCCTCCCATTATTATCAAGTACAGGCAGAGGAGCATGCATAATTGACTGTGGAGTGGTTAGCTGGGGATTCCTAGATATAGAGAAGGACATTTATTTTTCAACTCACAAATTTTAAACAAGTCATGAGTTCTCAGGTTAAACTCAGTGGATGGCCTCTCTTAGAGCTGCAGGCTCTTGAAAATGAGGGAGAGAGATACTGTTAGTTTAACATTGCAAATGGTCAAAGTTGTATACCAAGTGAGCATTGGTGTTAACACATCAGAGGGCTATGTATATTTTGCTGATGGGCTGTACAGCGGAGCATTTGGTGGGGGGTGTGGGAGAACCCCCAATGATTGTAACAACAACAGCAGTATGGTGACACAGGATCCCAGAGTGTAGGAAGGGCCTCCTCATATTGTGTTGCCAGGGGCACCTAGAAGTTAGCTCTGGGTCAGCTTCTGGGCAGAAGCAGGACATTCTTAATTTTTAGACTTGACCCAAAGGAGGAGGCCTTGTAATGAAAGGTTTTCTACAACCTCATTAAGGTGCATCTGTTATTACTTCTCTACACACACTTTTTCTTCAGTGGAAGTGCTCTGCTCACTGCCTTCTGAGGCTGTTTCTGATTAGATTTGAACCCCCCCTTCCTGTATCTACATGCCATATTCTCAACCACTGCAAACCCCACTCCTCTCTCACTGCCCAGTGCCAAATCCACGTCTTCCATGATGGCCTCTCAGAACCTGACAAAGCCAGCTGCCAATAGTGACTTTCTCCTTTCCAAATATACTACTTACACCTCTACCACACACTCCATTTTATTACAACTTTAGTTGTTCTTGCAACGCTTTCATATTTGTTGCCATATCAGTACACCATCTGGGTCAGTGTTTACTTAAAAAAGAATTAAATTGGACTCACTTTTTAAATTTTTAAATGAAGTAATTTGAAAAGAAAACATTATACCACCACTTAAAATAGAAAAGCATTTCACTTGCCATAAACAGAAGGTATCCATGGAAATAAATACAACAGAAGCCAAACAATGTAATTAAAGTCTAGCTACACTTGGGCCAGCCTGGGTCCCTCAGCCTGAGGCTCCTTCTCCCAAGGGTGCAGAGGGAGACAATCCAAGAATGAGAACGTCAAGCGCACCCTAGCATGAAACTAAGGTTTTCTTCTGAAAGCAGTCAGAGGATGGAAAGCAGAGCAGCTTTCTGAGTTGCTGGTATTTAGCGCTCTGTTCTTATACAGGCTGAAATCACTGTGCATTCCTTAGGGTGTATATCCCACACCTGGAGACACCCATCTTATAATGCATTGCTCTACATTGCCAGTTATGTTTAGGCATGTGGTTTATTCTCCCCACTAGTTTGTAAATTCCCTGGAGATAGGACTGGCACTAAAATCTTGGTTTCCCTTACTACCTGCAAGTGCTTTGATCCTAAGGGTCAGCTAATTAGTATGAGACATGGTTAGAAAGGTAAGTAGGTGAAAGCTACCCTGGTACTTCTTACAGTGATTCCACCCCAGTTAGCAAACACTGGGCAGCTCTTTTGTGGTGACTACTGGTTGGGAGTTGGCTATGCCAGTGCTGGGCATACAGTGGTGAATAAACAGAAAAGGAAGAAAAATAAAGATGTACTGGCAATAGTAAGATGAACACCTCTCATGAAATATATTTGTTTGGGGGTTTAACATAGGATTCAAATCTTACTTTGTTGCTAAATGTATTAAGCGAAATCCAGAGGAAATTGCTTTACCAGAATGAAAAAAAAAAAAAAAAAGAATGTTAGGTTTTAAAAGGGGAGCGGCACTTCATTGGGTTTACTGGATAGTGTTAAAAATATCTTTCATTTGGTCACCTTCCTTTGGGACTCTGGCATCAGGAACTTGCAGCTTATTACATGACACATGTGAACATTAAAAGGGATTTATTTGGAAATAAATAGTATGTGGAGACATTCCTTAAGCCATTTTTCAGCTGGGCTATGTTTTTCCATCTATAAACTAAGAACTCCCAGGTTGCAGGGTCACAGTAATGACAAACACGTGCACAGTGCTTGCTTCCTGCGTGACAGATGCATTTCCAGTGTTCTCAACATACATTAATGAATTGAACGCTTATTACAGTTCTCTGAGTGAGGGGGTTCATTTTCTATTGCTGCCATGAGGAATCACCACGAACTTAGCTGAAAACAACACAAATCTATTATCTTACAGTCCTGCCGTTCAGAAATTGTGTTGGATCTCGCGGGACTAAAACCAGTGCCTGCAGGAGCGTGCTCCTTTTTTGGAAGCTCTAGGAGAGAATCTGTTTCCTTGCTCATTTGGGCTTTGGCAAAATCGATTGTCTTCCGTTGTAGGCCTGAGGTCTCCGTGTGCTTGTTCGTTACCGATTTAGGACTGTTCCCAGCTTCTAGAGGCCACTCACATTCCTTGGTTCTGGCTCTCTTCCTCCATGTTCATGCCTTGAATCTCTTCTGTATCTTCTGCTGTGGCGTCTCTCTGCCCCACACTTTGACCTTCCTTTCACTTTGAAGGACTCATGGGATTAAATCAGACTCACCCAGATAGTCCTGGATAATTGACATTTCTCAAGGTCCTTACCCTTAATCACATCTGAAAAGTCCCTTTTGCCAGGGAGGGTAACACATTCTAGAGATCAGGATGTGCATATTCTGGGTGGTAGTGGTGGGGGCATTATTCTGCCAGTCACAGTAAAATACTAGTGTTATCCTTATTTTACAAGTGGGGGCTATTCTCTGAAATAATAAGAAAACAGCAACCCACGCAGAGTCCCCCAGTTCTTTCTTTTCTCCACTATGGCATGGAGAAAATTTGTTTTCATGAAGAATCTGACATCCAGCTGTTTGCACCTTAGCTTGAGTGTAGGACAAGGTCTGACCTGTTCTGGAAACATTTGCTTGAGAATGCATTTGTAATAAAGAAATGAGAGGCATTCTCCTCTTGTAAACAGACTTGAAGCAGCAGTTTTATTGGAGGAGTTATTTTTTGCTTTGCAATTACTTCCTATTAGCACCCCTATGCTCCATCTATCTTAGGAATTGCCTTAGTGAGTTGTAAGAAAGTAAAGCAGAGACCCACCGCTCATGTATGTATCTGACCCAAAACCTATGAGGTAGCAGAGCTGAATCTCTGTACTCCCCTGTTCTGTCCTTTGTCTTCATCTTATAGATTTCCCTTGGAGTTTCATAATTCAGTATCCAAACCCAGACAGCGAACTTCTAGAGGGGGGCAGCCTTATTTGTTTGGGTCGTCACCATATCTTCATCGCTAAACACAGAGCTTGCCATAGAGGGAGTTGGTGGGCGACTTCTGACATGGCTCTCAACAATGCCTCTGTGTTGGTATCACCCACTTGGGTAATCTACGTGTGAACATTGGAAGCACCTATGCCTTGTTTCTAATAATAGTATTTAGCCACATTAATGGGATACCACATCTATGATTAGGTTACAAAAGATTTTGACCTCTATCTTGCTAGCAGACTGTCTCCCTTGCCTTATTGGCTAATATCTTTAACGAAGTAGGCTGCCATGTTGGAGAAGCCCATGGAGCCAGGAAGTAAGGGTGGCCTCTGGGCAAGAGCCTGCAAGGAACTTGGGAATGCCAACAACCACATGCGTGTGAAAGTGCATCCTTCCCAAGTTTTACAATGACTACAGCCCCATGACCCCTTGCTTACAGCCTGTGAGACCACCTGAAGGAGAGGGCCCAGGTGATCAGTACCCAGGTTCTGACACACAGAAACTGTGATATGATCAATGTTTATTGCTTTAGGCCACCAAGGTTCGGGGTATTTGTTATGCAGTAGTAGAATGCTAACACAAGTGGGCACTCAATATGCATTTAAGGAATGACTGAATAAAGAAGACTAGGCCGAGATATTTATTTATTCTTTATTCAGTTGAAGGAGGGTTCAGCATGGCAGTGAGAAGTTTGAAGTTGAAGAGGTTTGAATAACACTGCAGTCGGCTGTAGCTCAGATCTTTGCATGGGGTATGGGCACCCATTTACTCCCCCAATTAGTCCTTTAAAAACTTTTTTTTTTTTTAGTAGTAACTTTGCTGGTTTCATTTCCTTTTACGTTTATGTACTTCTTTTTTTTTAATTAAATTTATTGGGGTGACAATTGTTAGTAAATTTACATAGATTTCAGGTGTACAATTCTGTATTACATCATCTATAAATCCCATTGTGTGTTCACCACCCAGAGTCAGTTCTCCTTCCATCACCATATATTTGATCCCCTTTACCCTCATTTATCACTCCCCTTTCCCTTTACTCTCTGGTAACCACTAAACTATTGTCTGTGTCTATGAGTTTCTGTTTCTCATTTGTTTGTCTTGTTCTTTTAATGATTTTGGTTTATATACCACATATCAGTGAAATCATGTGGTTCTCTACTTGTTCTGTCTGGCTTATTTCTCTTAGCATTATACTCTCAAGATCCATCCATGTTGTCACAAATGGTCCTATTTCATTTTTCCTAACCACAGAATAGTATTCCATTCTGTGTGTATACCACAACTTCTTTATCCATTCATCTATCGAAGGACATTTTGGTAGCTCAGCTACTACTGCAATTCAAAGGTATACACCTTGGGAAAATTCGATTAAGAATCCTAGAAGATAGCCCATAGCTTAATTCCTTTCCCCAGTGCTTAACGCAGAGGGGCTTGAAATCAGATGCAGTCAGTTTTCAGCAGCAGGCCGCTGCCTCAACCTATTTGTCCTCAGAGATGCATTTTTCAGGAAAGACTGTGGGCCAGGAGGACCCTGCAAATTCCATCTGGTTGTCCCTAGGCAGAGCTACTGGCGTGTTTCTCTGCTGTCTTGATTTCCCCTGCCATGAACCAGTTCATTACTTTCTCTTTCCTGTTGTGATTAACTGTATATTAGAGAAGAGTAATTCTGAAGCACTTCCTGGGGATGGAAAAAGGTATGACTCACCTTTCCTGATAATATGTATATTGACTGTCCAAAGGAGGAGACTGGTGCATTAAAATGAAAATGTATCATTCCCAACAGACTCAAAGTCAGGTCTGTGGTAGGCAGCTAAAATGCAGAAATATCAGTGGCAGTGTTTATTAAAATGGTCCTTGAATCACTGGCTGATATTATGTTTCTGCTTATTTGCTTATTGTCACTAGAATGTAAGAACCACGAAATCAGGGACCTGTCCTTCTCCCCTATTATCCTTAGAGCCTGACATAAAGTAGGAGCTCAATAAACATTTGCTAGTTTGAAAAAAAAAAAAGAAAAAAAGAAAAGGAAAAACAAACACATGATAATAAAAAAAAAAACGGTGGCCAAGACATGGAAACAACCAAAATGTCCTTCGATAGATGAATGGATAAAGAAGTTGTGGTATATATACACAATGGACTACTATTTGGTAGTTAGAAAAAATGAAATAGGACCATTTGTGACAACATGGATGGATCATGAGAGTATAATGCTAAGAGAAATAAGTCAGACAAACAAGTAGACAACCCTATGATTTCACTGATATGTGGTATATAAACCAAAATCATTAAAAGAACAAGACAAACAAATGAGAAACAGAAACTCATAGACACAGACAATAGTTTAGTGGTTACCAGAGGGTAAAGGGAAAGGGGAGTGGTAAATGAGGGTAAAGGGGATCAAATATATGGTGATGGAAGGAGAACTGACTCTGGGTGGTGAACACACAATGGGATTTATAGATGATATAATACAGAATTGTACACCTGAAATATATGTAACTTTACTAACAATTGTTACCCCAATAAACTTTAATTGAAAAAAAAAACTTGAAAGAGTGGATGATGACACTTGAAAAGTTCAACTGGAATTTTGGCTTAGCATTTCTTTCCAACTTGGGTTAGTTGAATGGTTAAATGATTTGACACAGTAAAGTTTTTAAAGGACTAATTGGGGGAGTAAATGGGTGCCCATACTCCATGCAAAGATCTGAGGGCACACGAACAATAACTTATAACACCTAACCAGGTATTAGGTTGGAGCAAAAGTAATTGTGGTTTTTGCAATTATTTTTAACCTTTCAAATCGCAATTACTTTTGCACCAACCTAATAGTTCCAGTGGCTGCAGACGTAGCAGCAGAAGCAAGCATCCAAGGGGAGATCTGCTCATTGGATACTCACTTTCTCCAGTCACATGGCAAGTCGCCGGTTTTGTTCTGAGACCCAGGACTCTCGTGCACAGGCTTGCTTTGCCAATTTGAAACTCACCAACTCTTCCTCTGACCTCCATTTAATCAGCATCATAGCCATAGAGCGAGGGACCAGATTACTCAAACTTGAAGGGACACATTCCAAAACTGAAAAATACAAGACAAAGACAGCAAAATGGATCTGGTGTTATCTGAGTTTTTTTCAAGCTACACTTTTTGCTTGAGTCATCTCAGTGTCATCTGGAACCTGGTATGACTGTAGACATCACATTTTCCCTTAAGAACATTTTTACCCTTGTTTAATTATTTTCACCCTCATCCACAAACTGTTTTTTTACTAGGAAAGTAGATGGGAAAACATGAGGAAACAACATCTCTTCCTGCTATTCCTATTGCAGCCAGCTGTCCTCTCCTGGCTAGCCAGAACTTGTCCAGCTGGAGAATAGCTCAGGGTTCAGGACAAATGCGATTCCTGGCTCTATCTGTGACAGTCAGAGGTGGCATTTCTTCATCTTCAAGATGCTGTATTCACCACTCTAAGGAACGGCGTCTGTAAGCTGCTGCCACAGTTCTACAAATAGAGAGGGAGGGAGTCATGGCCTCAAGTCCCCCCATCTTTAAGACACAGTGTGACAGTGCAGCTCTCAAGAGCACGAATTCTGAAGCCAGTCTGTCTGCTTCAAGTTCTGGTCCAACCACTTGTCCCTGCATGGACTTGTGTGAATTATTTACCCTCTGATGGGACAGTAACAGTGTCCTCCTAGTAAGGCTGATGTTCAGAATGACAGGTGTGAAGAGCCTAGGACATAATAAGCATTCAGTTGGTGACAGCAACTGTTATCGTTATTTAATTTTATGTCCACAAAACATAATGAGTCGGTCATACTATGACCAGAAATGGTAAATTTAAGCAATTCGTTCAAGAAATTCAGCTGAAATGGAAGGAAACAACATTTGAGCTATTGTTTTATTTCCATAGCAACAAGGAAAACATTTGATTCTTTTAAAAGAAGAGAAATGTGCTTTTCACTCTGAATGGCGTCAGATTTTTGTGTTATTGGAAGTTAAGAATCAAGAGCTTCTGAGAAGGCCAAGAAAATTTTTGTTTTGTTTTGCTTATTTGTAGACTGTTCGGGCTTAGATTTTATTTCATTAGGGTTTTTTGTTTGTTTGTTTCTTAAATCATCCTTCACTAATAATTCAAAACTAAAGTTTTCTTTACCTTTAACCATCTGAATTGCTTCTGATTCTAACCTGCCTATTGAAGAGCATTGGTTTTAGTCTTCTACAGACTTTTGGGCCTTTAAAACTGCTAGTACGTAAGGCAGCACCCTTTCTCTCTTTATCTCTTGTTGGAACCCTGGACTGACATTGGCATAATGTACACACACCTGCTCCATAAATCACCCCCAAATACTGTTGAGTAGTGCAGGATACAGCCACGAGGCTCTAAATGGGAACAGATAAGGGTTGGTCCTGTTTTCTATTTCCCTCGACACATTCTGCTTTGCCTAAACTTCAAGCAAATTAAAAGCATATATTAAAGAACTTGGAGAATTACATAAATAAAAATAATAGATTACCTAAATGAAAGCCAAAGAAGTATCACATCAGGTACTTATTCAATTAGAGCTGCATACAAGAGAGAGGCTAGAAGCATGGACAGGTTCTGACTTTAAAATGAAAGTTTTGCTATAAATCACCATTTCCTTGAAAAGGAGAAAGATTGATTCTCTCTATACCCTGGTAATAGGCATTTACATATCCATCTGTCTTCCTGTAATATTCTGTTATTCTCTATTGGGTTTAAATTTGGGTAATTCAGGCCTTTTGTTTTTGTCCCCCTTGTTAAATAGTAAGAAATGCTGCTCTTAAACATGAATGCCATTTAAAAATTACTATAAAGAGTTTGATAATTTATTCCTGAGTAGAAGAAAAAAGGGTTGAGACAGCTCACAAGGTTTTTGGGGTTTTTTCTGGATGAGTGATTTTTTTAAAAATTGTGGTAAAAGCCACATAATATAAAATTTACCATTTTAACCATTTTAAAGTGTAAAATTCAGTGACATTTAGTACATTCATGATGTTGAACACCCATCACCACTGTTGAGTTTCAGAACATTTCATCTCTGAAGAAACCCCATACCCACTGAGCAGTCACTTCCCATTCTCACCTGCCCCTAGCCCCTGGCAACCACCAATCTACTTTCTCTATGGATTTGCCTGTCGTGGAGATTTCAAATAAGTGGAATCTTACAACATGTGACCTTTTGTGTCCAGCTTCTTTGAGTTAGCACAATGTTTTCAAGGTTCTATTATTTTGTAGCACGTATCAGGACCTCCTTCCTCTCTATGGCTAAACAATATTCAATTGTATGGACAAAATGCTCTTGGTTTACCCACGTATCAGTTGATGGACATTTGGGTTATGTCTACCTTTTGACTATTGAGATAAGTAGGGCTATGTACATTTGTGCACATGTTTTTGTTTGAACAACTGTTTTCAGTTCTTTTAGGTACATACTCTGGAGTGGAATTTCTGGGTCACATGGCAGTAATTCTTTGTTTATCTCACTGAGGATCTGTCAAACTACTTTCTATTGTGATCGCACTATTTCACATTACCATCTAGCAAGCTTTAAACAAAAATCTTAATAGCACAATTCATGAAAATTAAGGTTATACCTACCTCCCCAAAGCATATACATTTTCTAAGGACACATACGTGGATATGCCTAAGATATCACTAAAACCACAGATCAGGAGGAAGTGGCTATTCTAGCCATGAGAATGACGTCTTCAGGAGTGAAGTAAAACGAATCCATCAGACGCCATACTGTTTCTTGTTGAAGATCCCAGAAGATCAGCCAAATCCCTTTGCTCTGGTTTTCAGTCACTTAGCAATCTCCTGGTACCGGATAGAATTTCCCAGGCATCTAGTTAATTGGGAAAGCCAGGACTGGGGCATACACATACCATTCCTAGAAAAGTGCCTATATCTCCTATCTGCGTGTCATGGGAGATGGGTTGTTATAAATCAGGCACCCAGAGCTTAGACAACCATCCCCACGTGAACTGCCACTCATACATGGTTGTTTTCTTTCTTTCTTCTTCATGTTTTAACATGTTTGAAATCAATAATTTCTTAGATTCCATGAAATGAAGTGATTTTGAGAAAGCAAGGCTCAGATTTTTGACTGAGGGCCTTAGTGACCCCAGCAGAGTTTACTGAATTTGTGAGGGGTGTAAAAGAGACCTACACTCGCCTTCTCTGGCACATCATATGGATTATTTGCAAAGACCTGTTACTTTACCTCCAAACACACACACACACACACACACACACACACACACACACACACACACACACTTCTATCTTCAGCCATCCCCATCTCTGTCACCTGCCTAATCCTTTCCTCATCATCCTTCAAGACTCAGCATGGTTTCCTTCCCTGACATCTCCTACTGAGCTTAGAGCAGCCTACAGATCCCATAGCATCCTCCATATGTTTCTATGTTGGATTCAAAATACCAGGAGGCCCATCTCATCACTACTGTTGCCATAGAGCTTTGTTCATTAGACTCCAGAGGCTGTCCTTCCCTTTCCCAGCACCTGACAAATGTGTGTCTGGGGAAAGTCAAGAGGGAGAGTGACAATGACCCAGAGAAAACTTGTCACCACCACTGAAAGCAACTCATAGCACCAGCCTAACTGGCTATGGGTTAATAGTGTAAGTCTATGTATGCACAATAGGCTATTTTGGCCAACAAAGCCAACATAGCTTTTGGTAGATTTTTTTGCTCTAATTTTTAAGTTATGATTACATCAGACAAAATGACCAAGATCCTGTCTGAAACATGACCCAAAAAAGGAAAAGTCTAAAGACCTACTAATCTAGTAGCCTTCAAACTGGGGTCCACAAGACATACAGAAAATCTTCACAAGAATAACCTGAACATGAATAATTTTAAAGGAATTAATTTCCAGGTCCTTAACTTGTATCCTAAAATAGATCTGCCTGAAAACAATCTTGTGGTGGTCAAAACACGTGATGTTTTTTCTTTTTCCCTTTTCCCTTTTCACAGTCTATTTCCAGCCACTCTGCAAAAGAAAGGCATATGTCCCATCCTTCCAACATTTTCTACAATTGCATTGTACTTTTAGATATACAACCTCTGGACCAAAAACAAATGGACATTTTGAAGTATTGATGTCCAGTGTTTTTCCTTGTCTTATGCATGATTCTTTTAACAGCAAAGCATGGAATTTGATACG
The DNA here is from genome assembly GCF_964194185.1 of Rhinolophus hipposideros. Classification (NCBI taxonomy): domain Eukaryota; kingdom Metazoa; phylum Chordata; class Mammalia; order Chiroptera; family Rhinolophidae; genus Rhinolophus; species Rhinolophus hipposideros. The sequence continues at coordinate 88,514,351 of NC_138052.1, forward strand.
GAGTCTCTTGATTCATGTTGAGATATCCAGGATTCATATACACTAAGAAGGATAAGGCAGGAGTACTGATTATTTTCTCCTACTAACTTTTCCTCTCTCATCCCGTGGCTAGTGCTACAAAATGTGTCCCTCAGGGGAGATTCTCCCTTGAGAGTGAAGCAAAGATAAAGTTATTGGTGAAAAGTACTGAAAGAGCACTATTTCACCATGGCCTGGTTCCATATTTTATTCATTACTGTTAAAATTATGTTAAGAAATAAGATGGTCATCATGGGAAGGCATCTCAACACAGTTATGTAAATTGAAAAGAGAAGCTTACAGAAAACTAGTCTGATTTTGCTAATAATGAGGACTTGCTTTTCCAGTTAGATTAAATGCTGGATGTTGTCTGTAAGTTGAATGAGCTAAATCAGCAGCTCCAAAATTATGATGAAAATATATTTAAAACTCAGAATAAAACAAAAGTGTTGTATCAAAAATATTATACTGGATAAATGATTTCAGATTTTTTTGGTAGATACCCAGGAGTGGGATTGCTGGGTCATATGGTAATTCTATTCTTAATTTTTGAATAAACTTTAATTTAAAAAATATATTGTACTGGCAAAAGTGAAATGAAGCATTTCAATATTCCCCACTCTTTCTGAGTATATTGTAATAAACAGTTTGTCTCTGAAGGAAAGTATAACAGGAAGTCATTTTTTTTTGTTAAAATATTGACATACTTTTTTACTGGTTGGTAACTATTAATAACTATTTATCTTCCTGAATCCTAGAGTGGATCCATCTCAGTCCAGCCCCTTCCCCAGGACCTGGAACCTGTAGGACTTCTTCACAATCCATCAACTGTAAGTTTAATACCTTGCACAACTGGGGATCTGTAGGACCCTGTTCTAGCATTAAGGCCTGCATTCAAATCCCATTGGGTTGGTCGATTGTCTATTTTACTATAAGTTAATATTTGGGTATTACTCCTAGTCATGTGTATTACTCATAGTCCTTTTACAAATCTGAGTAAAGCTTGTGTGGTAAACTGAAAAATGACTCCAAAGATGGATAACAAATAATTTTGCAGGTCAGATTGTTCCCAATTTTTAAAATGTTTCAATAAACTTGAAGGAGGACCTGTATTGCCAATTAAGTGAATACAAAAGCAATTTTTGATATCACTGTATGCTTTTAGCATGGAACTATGATGGGGTTTAAAGAGTTGTATGAAATTGTTCTAATAAAATTTTCATTCTCAGCTACATATTTTTGAGAACAATGTCTTTCAGGGCTTGTATTACTAAAAATGAAAAGTAGAAATAATATTGATGCTGAACTATCATTTATTTTACAATGAAGTGATTCTCATCCATAAATACATGAGCCAATTAGGAAAAAACAACCTCATTGATATATGATTAACAAATGCATTTAGAGTGAAATTTTGCTTTATATGTTTAAAAATTACCAAGTTTCATAATGTGATTGTGTTGTTTGGTCAATTGTGTATTTCTAATCATTGCAATGACAGTTCAATCCAGAAGGAAAAAAATTAACACATAGAGCCTGTAGCCATTGGAAAAAATATATTTTAATTTATGTACATATTGTTATTGCAGAAGAAATTTATACAATGATTAATAAAAATTTTCTAAACATAATATATATTTTTTAAGCTAAAATTCTTAATGGTCAGTAGAATGGAAATAAGAGTCAAAGATATAAAAGAACCATGCAATATTTCTGCCTTTTAAAAAAAAGCTTCTTCATGTGTTTAAAAATACATGATATGTATATCAAGTTAATATAGAATTTATATTCTATTGGATGCATTAATAAGAATGGTATAATAAATTTGCCCTAACCATGCACCATTGCGTTGGCTTGGTGTATTATCCTAAACAAGCATTGGATTTATTGAAAGTAGTCCCTTGGGTTTCTGAAGGGCTGCTGTGGCTCTCACTCCACACACAGCGACGAATCATGGTCACTCAGCTTCAGGAAATCCTTCGCGTGTAGCCCAGCTCTTCATTTTCATGCACAAGACAAAGGTTTAGAAAATCTAGTTACTTATCCAATGTCACCTGACATGCACATGGCCAACTGGAACCTAGCATCTAGGTCTCTAATTCCTGATCTAATCTGGTACTCCATGTTTTAAACTACAACCCACACATTGAATACTAAATTAAAGTATAATTTTTTTGAGAGAACAAATCATGAGCCAAACCGAATTAAGTGTTTTAAAAGTCTAATATACATTAGAACCAAGCATTTTTATTTTCAGTTAACTATTTAATGATGCAGGTAAGAATAGTCTCTGACATAAAACTAGTGTTTGATTTTTTAGAGTCTCTAAAAGTAATAGCAGTCTTTGGGAAAACCCAGGGTTCCACAGAAAGAACAGAAGCTTTGTGATATAGACCAGGGCTCAATTTCTAGTTGCATTAGTTAACAGCTGTGGGCTTTTGGACTGTTTACCCAACTCCCCTGAGTTTGTTTCCTTTACCTGGAAAATAGAGATAAAAATCCCTCCCTGACGAGGTTGAGGGTAAGATTGTGCATGTCAAGAAAGAAGCATGACACTTGGCATATGTTAGGAAAGTGAAAACACTGGTTTTCTTTTGGATATTTCTCCCTATTTTCTATCTCTAATTCTTAATGCATTTGTCTGTTACACTATAGCCTCATGTCCTTGATAGCTCCTTAGATGGTATGAGAAGCCAACAGTTGAATGCTTAGAGAAGTAATTTTCAAGCTGTGAACTACAGGAGTTCTGTGGAGGTGAGGGGGTGGAGATGGGGGCTTGGAGAAAAAGAAAACCATGGGGCTCCAGATCCTTCATTAAAAATTGAAGCTTTGCTTGTCTCCAACATTTGCTGATGATTTTGTTGGGAAAAAATGTTGCCCTGGGCTTCATGGGGCATTTGAATTGGGACCTGACTCCTGGAGATGCAGTCCTTAGCCCAAGGCATTGATGCTTGAAGGTGGGAATTTCTGGCACTGAGCTCCTTTATTTGGAGATATGTTTTGAGACGGGCTTAGAAGTGAGGATGTTTGGATGAAACCAAGTAAGGAATGACCTCAGAGTCAACCCTTATCAAAGTACAATGCACAATACAGACTATCTATGTAAAGCAAGGCAACTTGGGTTGCATTCAAGTAGGAAAAACTCAAGTACTCAAGATCATGGCTTTTGTTGACTTTAAAATTTTGAGTATGGAAAAGGATGCTTGCTTGCATTCTGAATCATCCTGCCATTTTATATGACGTCTGTTGTTGGGGCTTTTTCCTGTTTCAGTATTTAGAACATCATTACAGTTATTATCCCCATTTATGAGGTAGAAGAAGACAGACTGAAGGTGATCAGGCTTCCATTCTTCTGTTAACTGGAATAATGATGTCCTGGAGTTTGAATCGAACAATTTGAAATTCTTGTTAACTTACATGTATGCTCTCTCTCTATGGTTCTAAAAATATTCCCGTTGTGTCCTTTTCATAATTGTGTTACAGACATTCTGTACACCTTTTGCCTTTTTGAAAAGATAGAATTTTGTACCCTCTGAAAATGTAATGAACACATTAAATAGCAATAGACTCATCATTAAATTAGCCATGACAGCGAGCTGACTGGGGCATCCTAAGATTAAAAGAAATTCATCAGTAAGCTTTGGAGATAACATGTGCTCTTCTTCCGTCCCCATGATGTTCTCTGGGGATGGTCCAGCCCATTCTGTGTCTATCATAGAACAGTTCCCCTCACCTCCTTTCTGAAGGCTCTTTATATCAAGGGGTCATGACTATTCTTCTCTTTAGTTATTATTTTTTTCTCTGCCATTTCAAAGTTTTATAACCTGTGTTTTCCCAGTTCTTTAGAAAGATATTTTTATAGTGTTAACCCTCTTCTACTTTTGCAGACAATGCAGATCCTTAAAAACCAAACCACTCTGTCTAGTTTTTCCTGGGAATTTCTAGAAGGTATTCCATGTATAGCCACAAACAAGTGGAATCCACCGCTTTCTTCCTATCTTGTACCCTCCTCTTTGTACACTTTGGATTATGTATTTGCACAGTAGGTTGGGAGGATTCTTCTCCTTGTTCCCTGAGCATTTGGAAGGATTGGATAGCCAGCAGCCATATCTATTCCTTAAAAATCTATGATCTAACTTGATGAGATCACTGTTATGTACCTGTCACCTACTTTGAATCAGGTGTATGTGTGTGTGTGTGTGTGTTTGTACTAGTTATAGTATGGGGAAACAACAGGAGGGATATGCTATCTGTTTTGGGGGGGCCTACTTTCAATCATTTGCATTTGTGTAATGTTTCATATTTGTGGTACTTTCTTTGTAGATTTTCCCTTGTATATTTCTGTGTAATAAAGAAGAACAGCATAAGCTCCCTCATTACGAAATAAATATAAAAATGTCTTTTTTGGAAATCAAAACCAGAACACTAGCTGAAAAACCATATAATTTCTGGTTGGAGGAGGTAATAATGAAAGATTAAGGGTGCAAAAACAGGTGGAGATGTACATGTGGTGAGGATACCTGTACCACTCAGGAATTGGGAAGAAACCCAGATGGCACATTTACATAAAGTCATTTGAGGAGGTTTAATAAAGGGAGGATTTACAAAGGCATGGACAAGCTTTAAGGGAACAAGATAGAGAGAAGTGCCTCAGGGCTGGGAGGAGTGAGGAGCAGCAAACAGCAATAGGTCTGAAGGGGCTAGTGGAGGAAGCAGTGACTGGAGACTGGAAAGAGTAGCTGTACGCAGAGGGCCTTCTGACAGGACCTGGACTTTGATGAAGAGACACAGCCAGCCCACAGTGACTAGGCCAGAGGAAAACAAGCAGTGCATACTATCACCTCACTCTCCTTCCACCCTCTGGTGTTCTGCCAGTGCCTCCAGAAAAATGAGAGAAATTGAAGAGAAGGCAAGGGAACCCACCGATACAGCCCTGTGTGTCACCCTCCTTGGGCAGGGAGCATGGTGGGAAAGGGTAGAGCATGGAAGCGGGGTACAAACAGAAGATATTTAGCCAAGACACTTCTAGACCAATTCATAAGAGTGGCAGACTTTAAAGGAGATCTTAGTAGTAGACTATCAGAAAAGTAAAGGGATCCTAACTGGGAAATGCTAACAGAAAGACTTCATTATAAGCAATTATAAACATTTACACTTATGAGGCACTCAGTAGTCTACAAAGCAATTTAAAAAATGTTTTCCCATTGAATACTCACAAAACAGGCAGGGTAAAATAAGATTCAAATATTCTTGTCCCCATTTTACAGTTAAGGAATCTGAAGCAAAGAGAGTTTAAGTGATGTGTCCCCCAAAAAAGATACTGAGTGCCTTTCGATTTTTAAACTTCTCGCACAGAAGCTTTTTACTTTTGATTTCTATTTATACTTTACTGCACTGCTCTCAGGGGACAGAATTACAGATTTACTGGCAATTCTCAACCATCCAAATTTCAAAAAGTAGATATAAACGGAGAACACTCGCTCTGCATTAGGGTCAGTTTCAGTACATCTGTGCGGCCGTAAGAAAAACAACTGGAACTCAAAAACTTTGAGAAATAATGTAGTTCTTTACTGAAGATCTGGCTTAGGTGGGAAGGTAAGGGAGAAGAGAATTACAGCACACAATCCAAAGCAAAACCTCACCAAATCCTGTTTTCCAACCATTTCCTCAAACTCTACCCAAATCTCTCATTTATCCTGGTAGCCAAATAAGGCAAGCAAACACGCTCCCCTCCTTTTGTAGCAGGAAGAGCTGCAGGCTATGAAGATGTCTACAGTAAAAGTTTAATAGTTTGTCTTCATTCTTTGAAAGTCTGACTGAGGTAATTCTTGTGTATGCATGGGTGTGCACATGGGTGTGCACATTTCTCTTGATTCTCGAGATCAGAGATTATTTTTCTTTTTTCCTTTTTCTCTTACACAAGCATCCCTAAGTAGCTCAAGCTTGATGTGAAATGGTAGAAATACCCAGCATTTTTAGTCCTAATCAAATCAGTGTATAAAATCCACTTAAAATGTCAGCTTATCATCCAATGGCAGCTGTCTAAAGAAATTACAAGAAATACCCATGTTTTCTTTTTCTTTTCAGTTTTGCTTTTTATATTAAGAGTTGGCCAAACGTCTGGCATACATTCTATCAGCAGAAGAGACATTTAGTCACTAGGCAGACACTGCAAAACTCACCGAGGAATATGGGAAGATTTTAATATGCTGCTTTATTAATTCCAATATGTATTCAGTTCATGTTTTAGGACTAATGCCTGTTTTATCAATTTCACTGCCAAGAAGAGTCTTCCAAAGAAGACTACAGAGGCATTTCTTTGATTAAGGAAGAGAAGACATATGAAAACAATTTGAAAAATAGAAATAATTCCTAGGAAGGAATACCATGCAGCCATTAACACCATAAAGACAATTTTCTATACTATCCAACTTTAAAATACTACACTCACACAACTAGAAGGAGATATTAAATATATTATACATAGTATTTAATACTGGTGATTTTTTCTTTACTGTACTTTCCAAATTTCCTATGAGTATGTGTTTTACAATTACAAAAATCAACATTGTTGTGTATATATACCACAATTTCTTTATCCATTCATCTATCCAAGGACATTTTGGTTGTTTCCATGTCTTGGCCACCGTAAACAAAGCTGCAATGAACATTGGAGCACACGTGTCTTTATGTATAAATGTTTTCAAATTTTTTAGGTAGATACCTACTATTCGGCAGTAAGAAAAGATGATATAGGAACATTTGTGACAACATGGATGGATCTTGAGAGTATAATGCTAAGCGAAATAAGTCAGACAGAAAAAGCAGAGAACCCTATGATTTCACTGATATGTGGTATATAAGCCAAAAACAACAAAAGAACAAGACAAACAAATGAAAAACAAACACTCATAGACACAGACAATAGTTTAGTGGTTACCAGAGGGTAAGGGGAAAGGGAGGTGGTAGATGAGGGTAAGGGGATCAAATATATGGTGATGGAAGGAGAACTGACTCTGGGTGGTGAACACACAATGGGATTTATAGATGATGTAATACAGAATTGTACATCTGAAATCTATGTAATTTCACTAACAATTGTCACCCCAATAAATTTTAAAAATCAACATTGTTTATTCTTCAAACAAAAAGTGTAAAACACTATCCTGAAGATTAATTGGAAACTCAGTAAGTGATCCTTGGGCATACAAGCAGCTAGACAATTTCACACTGAGAGACAGTACCTAAAATAGGCCTGACAGAATTGAAAGCAGGAACAATTCCTGCTTCTGGAGGAACATTATAATTGAGACAATTTGAAGAGGAAAGGCGAGTGAACACAGGATAAGAACATCAAGCTGCTACTTTTTATGGTTGATTGATATAGAACAGATGGTATTATATACCTCAAAAATATTCTGATGTTTTACCACCACATCAAACCTTTACCCTCATGCATCTAAATGCTATTTTCAGCTATCATACACTTAAGGGTGTATGGTCTGTCTAGAGCTGTGTGCTCATAAAAACCATTTGGGTTTAAAGCCTCTGCTTGGAAAAATCACAGCTTCACCTACAGAAACAATCCATTTCTCATTTTATTAGAAAAATATTGTCTAATTTTACAGAGTTTTAACCAGTCGTATAAGTAACAGTGCCTAAAATCTGGGATCAAGACATAAAATGACTTAGAATGTAAAATGTTTACTCTAGACTACTCCATAGTAAGTGAAGTACTTACGATTAAGGCTATGTAGAGTTGTTGTAGAATCTTAGAGGAGTAATGCCTTTTTATCAATCTATAAGGATATTTATACTTTAGTCAAATGCACTGAAATTCTTAAGGGATTTACCTATGATTACACAACTAATTAGTGACAAATAAATCACTATACGTAGTATGTGGTCTTTTTAGTCTTTTCAAGTCTGGATATTTATTTCAATTGCCATTGATGAATGTACCTTCTAAAAATAGATCTTAGATAAATGGGATTTTTTTGGCTTTGATAGAAAAATAAATCAAAGAACATGAGAACTCTCAGAGATCTAAGATTCTTCTAATCCAGACTCCTTGCTTTAGAGGACATGAGTAAACTCAGGCTTAGTATGGTTTTAGAGAGCCCAGTGTCCCCCTTTTGTCCTTCTTTGGTAACCAGAAGATTCAGAAAGATTCCCTATCTATGCAAGCCTAGACCCAAGTGAGGCCGAAGGGAGTCTCCATTCCAGGGTGACAGGAGGATGGAAGCTGGTTGTGACCAAGCCCTTCCATGTTTGAGTTCTGGGGAAACTTCCCTTGGGTTCTTGCTCCTGTGACCCTGACAGCAGCTGCCCCTAAATCCTCTTCCTCCTAAACCCTGATGCCTCAAACTTTCCTTAATTCTGGGAGCGACTCAGTATCCTTCCACTAAATTTCTTTGTTGTCCTTAAAATACTCCTGAGTTGGTTTCTGTACCTCTCAACAGAGACCCTTATTGGTATACCCAGAAAATGTAAATTGAGTTGCCCAGTGTCCCACAGTTAGTCAATGGGTAGCACAAATCTGCCTTCTGATTCTCAAGGACTTGAATTGAATAAACACTCTTCTTTCACTTCTTCTTCGTCTTTTTTTTTTTTTTAAGCCCTCTGTAGACATGCTTTATAATTAATCCTTTATGGTCTTTGCCTTATTCCGATATTTCAAAGTTTCTGATTCATTCCTGGGATAAAAGGTCAGATTGACATTTCAGTATAGAATTTTATTCTTGGCAGAAAATGTAACCCAATTAATTTCCATGGACACTGTGTTCTCATTCATCTCAACAGAATTTTCTCTTCACCTCAGAAATTGTTTATCAGGTTATTTCAATACTTTTTGCCATTTTCTTCAACTACTAGTAATTAACCAATTCTTTTTAATTGTCTGGAGTCAGTGTTTCTGTACAGACCTGACATAGCAAGTGCTTGATAAATAATTGTTCGTTGGTTAATATCTTATTAACAGCTAAATAAATTCTGGGTAACTTAAAACAGATGAATGTTTACAACTACAGCAGTGGGTGATTTAACTGGCATGTCACAAATTCTATTAGATTCTGCCCTGAATCATACCCAATACACTTAATTCTGGAAATAAGGCAGAAATGAATGTAATCCATCTCACTCAGGTCATTGCAGGGAACATCACTTATACATTTTACTCACATAGGAATCTCAATCAAATTAGGCAGTGATTTGGTTGCTTTTATTATCTCTTGTTCAGTATCTAATTCTGTCTTTGCTGCCTAATTATGTACATGGCACCTGAGGTGATAATTATAGTGAGGATTATTAGTTAAATTCTATAGAGTAAAAGAAAGATTTTGACATTGTAGAGTGCCATGAGTTGGCTAGCATGCAAAATATATAATAAATAAACATTTTATATCTAAAACTGTGATACTTCTGCAATTCCTTTGGTTTTATTGATTACATATCACATTTTGTGGAAAAGAGAGAGGCAATGCTTCTTTTACTTTACTGAGATTATGACAAGTTTGCCTGGAAAAATTATGGATAATCCTTCTATTATCTCAAATATATTGGTTTCAATTTTAGAAGCATTCATTGTCTACTATGCATGCATTATTCATATAATGGTCACTGAATCACTGACATGTATATAACTTAGTATGTCTCAAATAATAAGCATTCAACAAAAAGTGATTAAGAGGCAGCCCCTTGACCAATAGGGGTTTATTTCTATGAAGCATTAGATAACTAAAGAAATAACTATCATACAAGGAAAAAGACATCCTAAGAAAATTATAAATGAATTTCTGGTTTAAAGGAAAGAGAAATTATACTTGGAAAAGGAGAATTTAGGAAATTGTGTTAATTAAGGACGAGTTATAAGATGTGATCAAATAATACGGTGAATGTTTAAATAAAAAAATATATTACAGTAAAAGACACATTGCCACTAATCCCCCCCAAAATACCTACTCTCACTTCCAACACACTTCTCCCATCATTCTTGCCACTTTCTGAAGCAGTTCTGGAAGTTCTCTTTTGTGAGCATCTTTAGTTGCACTGTCGTGGCTGCCTCAATGTCCTGAATCATTTTGACTTTTGGGAAGAGCCAGAAGTCACACGGTGCCAGATCCAGTGAATAAGGTAGATGAGGAAACACCGTAATGTTTTCATTAAGGCAGAAATTGCCATATACCAGAAGCGGTGTGTGACACGGAGCGTTTTCATGATGGAGGATGATTTACTGCACACTTTAAGATACACCTTCTCTCAACCGTAGTTTACACCTGACAGACTGTATCGATCAAGTTGAAACTTGTCACACATTATTACAAAGGTTCATGAGCTGCTTCCCGTGTTGAAGATCCCTGCCTTTCTGTTAGATGGCACTCTAAGAGCAGCATTCACCAAAGGTTTTGATCACAACGGAAAGACTTTGTGTCACCCATCACTTCTGGTACAACAATTTCTATCAAATAAAAACATTACGGTGTGTCCTCATCCACCTTTTTCACCGGATCTGGCACCGTGTGACTTCTGGCTCTTCCCCAAAGTCAAAAAGACCATGAAAGGTAAATGTTTGGAATCGATTCAGGATGTGGAGACAGCCATGACAGCACCACTAAAGACACTCCCAATAGAGGACTTCCAGAACTGCTGCGGAACGTGGCAAGAATGATGGGAGAAGTGTGTTTGAAGTGAAGGGGAGCGTTTTGAGGGGGATTAATGGCAGTGTGTCTTTAACTGTAGTAAATTTTTTAAATGTAAACATTCACCGTATTTTTTGATCATACCTCGCAAAGTATGTTACACTAAAAATTAACAAGGCAACAGATAATTTACCAAAACAAAGGGATTTTTTCCTTATTATGTGCCCAGTGTGAGTCAGTGAGAAATTCTGTTTCCCATAGTCACTTGGGGACGCAGGATGATGCAGACAGGACCACCTTACAGCTTTTGCCTTTTAGGGCACAGAACTTCCAGGGTCACTGAGGTAAGGACACGAGAGATAGTACATCTCATTTCAAAAGGAATGTGTGCCACTTCCACTTACATTTCATTGGCTAGGACTAATCATAAGGTTCTAATTAACTGCAAGGGGCTGGAAAGTCTCGTGTTCCTGGGTGTCCAGGAAAGAAAGGAGAAACTGGGTATAGTAATCTCTTTCCGAAAAGTTTTTATGAAGTAGGTTAGCAGGCATTTAATGTGATCCTTGGAGAAAGAATGGATATTTGGGTATTTCAGAGAGAAGAAATAACATGTGCACAAGCAAAGAATGGAGAGGGGTTGAAGGTTATACTTAGAAAATTGTAAATAACCGACTTTCACTGTGACATGAGATAAGTAGGTAGAATACAATGCAAGAGGTAAGAATGGAAAAGCAGGCTCAGAAGTATCTAGAATGGTATCTAGAATGAAGTATGTGTAACAAGTTTAGTTATTATTGGAGCAGTAATTGGACATGTGTCCAATTACATGGACTTGTCTTAGCAAGAGTTCCTTTGCACCAGCATATAGGATGACCTAGTGTTAAGTAGAAATTAAAAACAAACAAACAAACAAACAAACAAACAAACAAACAAACAAAAACCAACAAGATAGCATTTGGAAGATATTAGAGCAGTTGAATAAAGATATCATGGGAATCTGAAAAGGAATTGGAAAAGAGGAAAAATTGAAGAGATATGGTGGAAGTAGCATTTATAAGTCTGAGCATGTGGCTGAATCTGGACAGAGCACGGAGTCAAAAATAACTTTAGAGTTGCAGTTCTAAGAGCCTGGAACTGCTGATCACAGTAACAGAAACAGGCAAAGGAACTGTTTCCAAGTCAATTATGGACATGTGTTAAAATACATGTACCATATGTAGAAGATGGGCAATATCGCCTGGTGGTTAAAAGTTAAGGGAGAGGTGGATGGTGTCAGTCATCCTGAATTTAAAATCCTAACTCTGCTACTTGCTGATTATGTATGTGGCTTAGTCTCCCTAATCTTCAGTACAGTCATCTGAAAAATAGGGATCGTAAGAGCAATTCCCTAATACGGTTGTGGTGAGCATGAAGTTGCTTCTTGTAAAAATTTTTACCGCACAGGAGGTGCACAATACATGATTAAATGTTAGCTTAAAAATGATAATGTAGAACGGATAGAGCTTTTGTCTTCTTTCCAGAAGGGGGCGTGATGATTAAATTAGATGGCATCTGGCCGGAGGAGAAGTCATCAGCAAAAGTACATTATCATTATTTGATCTCTTAATTCATTAGTGCTCCCCCTGCATTTTCCTCACTCCCCTGTTCCAGCAAGCAGACAAATGTTACCATTTCCTTGTCTCAGAAATTTTTTGCCGGGCAGAAATCAAATACTGCTTGAATATTTTTTCTTGTCCTTTATTGTAAAAAGCTCAAGTTAGTTGGAGAGATAATGTTGCTTGTCCAAAAAGAAGGACAAAGAGAGGGATTAGGTGTTTTTTGAGGTCAAGGAAAGAATAAGATGAATGACTTTGTTCCTCATATTTGGAAGAGGTTGAAGGTTTATAGATACTGCAGAGTTGGGGGTCTAGAGCTGCTATCTGTCAGCACTTGGGGTGGTGGGCAGGATTTGCCTGAGGATGAAGGATCCAGATTGCAGGCAGGTATCCAGACTTACTGAATATTACTCTGCCCCAAGAACAGTCTGGAAACAGCCATGCAGCTCAACCTGAGACAGAAGACATTTAAATAACATCTAGCACTGCCTGATGACAGATGACTGGAAAGGCTTCCAGATAGATTCAAAGCTGTGCCATATCTTTATAAAGCAAGAAATGGCAATAGCAACAGATTGATTTCCCACAAGCCTCGGTGCTCAGAGAGAGCTTCAGGTAGCTTCATGAAAAGAAATCTAGAAATGTAATACTTTCTTGCACACATGGATTTTTAATGTAGGGTCTATACCCACAACAGAGCCACATGGGGATTATGAACTTGAAGTGCAAGAAGATTGGAGCTAAATGTAAAAATGAAAATATCTACATAGAGGTAGAGTGGAAGGTGCAGGGATGGATGAGATCTGTTAGGGGAAGTACATAGGGAGAAGAGTTCCAAGGAGGGAAGAGTTTCAGGGGGTGGGGTTCCATGATGTACAGAAAGAAGTTTGGTTAGAAACCATGGATAACACTGTGTTTGTGAAAGCCATGGTTGGGGGTAAGGGTATCCAGGAAAATGATACTTCCATTTACCAAATGCTACAGGAAGTTTGATGTGATTAGAGACAAGCCCAGTGGAGCTGGAATTTAAAAGGCTGTTGGGGTTACTTTTTATGCCAGCACACACACACACTGACTGTATTATCAAGCAAGTTGTGTTCTTTAATTTAAAAAGAACATCCAAATGGAAGGGAGTTTTTCATAAGAAGATAATTGAAAGTATTAACAAGCTTGGTTCCTTAATTAGTTGGAGAAATGTCCAAATAAGCAGGATAGGTGTACCCAGAGGAAAAAGTAAACTGTGTTAATAAAATGTATGTGAATGACGATTGAAATCTCTGAAAGATATCTATGCATTTTAATTTAATTTTATGGTCAGAAAATAATCTCTACGGGATGTCAGCTCTTTTAAATGTATTGAGACTTATTTTACGGCCAAACGTAGTCTACATTGGTGAAAGTATGAAGAATGTGCCTTCTGCTTTTGAGTATAGTGATCTGTAAGTATCAATAAGGTCAAGATAGTAGATAATGTCATTTCAGATCTACAGTTTTACAGACTCTTTTTTTTTTGTCTAGTAATTACATAAATTGCTGAGAAAGGGTGTTAAAATGTCCCAGTGTAGTCACAGAATAGTTTACTTATCTCTTTAATATGTCAGTTTTTGATTTGTATATAGTAAAGCTGTTATTAGGTGCATACACATTTAAGGTTTTTACGTCTTGTGAAGAATTAACTCATTACGAAATAGTCCTTTTCATATTTTGTATATTTGTCTTCAAGACTTTTATCTGACAGTAGTATAGCTCCTTCAGCCTTCCTATGCTTATTGTTTGCATATCATAATAGCATATGTAGTACATACAGACTATATATGATCTTTCCATCCTTTATTCAACCTACCTGTGTCTTTATATTTAAAGAGTATCTCTTGTAGACAGCATATGGTTGAATCTTGCTTTATGATTCATTCTGAGTATCTCTACTTTTTAATTTCAGTGTTTAGTCCATTACAATTTGTGTAATTATTGATATGGTGGCTTATTAATTGTTTTTAGTCATCACTTCTGTTTTTTGTTCCCCTTGTTCCTCTTTCCTGACTTCTTATGTGCTGTTAATTTTATTTTTTTAGAATTCCATTTTATCTATTGGCTTTTATCTATATTTGGTTAATGCATTTAAAATATATTTGAAGCATGTGAAATAATACATAATCAAAGCAATATTTATGGTTATATTTACTATCAGAGACATATAAAAATATGAAACCTCATTTCAATCTGTATAATTTTAGAAATGTGGAACATTTATGGGGTGACAGAAGAGAAAAACAGAAATGATAAAAGGTTTGGAACTAGAAACAAAGAGGAAAAATGAGCAGACAGTTTGGCCTGAAGAAGAGAAAGCTCAGAGATAACATTTGCCTTTAAATAGATGAAGTATTTTCATGCGGTAACCAGCTGTTTTCATCTCTACTCCAAAGAGAAGAAAATAGAATTAATTATAACAAAGTGGAATTTATGGTTACCAAGGGGAAAAAAGTGTATCAATTCTGCAAATGTGCCATGATGGTAAGTTACTGAGAAATGTTCAATAACGTATTTATATCAATGTTTTTAAGAAAGCTCTCTGTATATCCTTGATATCTATCTGCCTGCCCTCATTCCTACAGAAAACCCATAATCAATTTGCCCTTGATTGTTTCTAATTAGATATACATTACCTAGATGCAGAAGAAAGGATTAAATTATATTAGAGATTTAGTAAAACCTAATTTTCAAACCAAGTGCAAAAGTTATTCTCGACTTGATATGCTTGAGTACAAAATTCTGAAATAAAATCACAATATAACTCAGGGGTAGGCCTGAAGATTTAGCAAGTAAAAAGACAGGATGCTCAGTTAAATTAGAATTTCAGATAATCACTGAATTATTTTTACTATAAGCAAATCCCAGGCAATAACTGGAACATACTTACATGAAAATGTTGTTTATATGAAATTCAGATTTAAGTGAACATAGTGTATTTTATCTGGCAATGCTAAGGGATAAATACATAAATAATTATAAGAGCACCTGATGTTTAAGATTTTTTTTTTCTATATGAGGCAAAGGATGAGATGTTTTCGTCATGTATTTGAGTGTTTCTCTGAACTAACCAAATATATTTGTAACTTTGGCCAGTGGGAGGTATGTTCCTGATGTAGTGAGCAGCTTTAGTAATATTTTCCCCTTTGTTTAAATCTCCCTGGAACATCTACAACCATTTACCAAGAGGAACATGGTTTTCAGAATACTTTCTGTTAAGTTGTAGGGCTGTAGATAAACTGCCTGAGCTTTCTCTTTTTTCTGTTTATAAAGTTTCAGAAATTTATGTTGTAGAAGTAAAGGACATTGTACAACGTGAAGCATAGATGTTGTGATAGTCTCCAAAGACAACTGCCATCAACTGTTTCCCTCTGCTCTGCATAGCAAGAAGTGGAGAGGATATTTTCTTCCCCTCAAATCGAATCTGGTCTTAGTGACTCATTGACAAGTAACATGCATTAGAAATGACATTCTAATGCCTCTGAGGCCAGGTCATAAGACTTGCAGCTTCCACCCAAGTCTCTTGGAATGCTTGATCCTGGGACACTCTCTCTCGGAACCCAGAAGTCATGTGAGAAATGCAAGCCACCTGGAGACATCCTATTTGGTGACCTAACTGTTCCCGTTGGTCTCTCAGCCCACAGTCAGCACCAGGTGATATTCATTCAACTGGTTCGTCTTGAATATCGAAAGACTCTCCTGAATATCGAAAAGACTCTCCAAATTTTAGTCAGGTTCTTCTGAGTTCTCTTCTAGACTAGGCCTTGACCTTGGCTTCGTCTTTGCCAGATCCACAGAACCCAGTTTTAACAAGAATTCTGATAAGTCAGTTTAGAGAAAATCCCTCACTCTGGTCTCTCTTGATGTATAATCAAATTCCTCACCCCTCTCACCCTTGACGTCTAGTCACTCTGGCCTGCCTTCAGCAAGAGTCCTTTTTGGTTAGTCTAATAACCCCTGCACTACTCTTGGTGTCTCCTCTTAGTAATTTTCTACTCACCAACCCCCACCCTCAAACTGCTATTGACTAAAAATCTCCATTTGTTCTTGTTGTGTTTGGAATTGGGCCTCATTCTCTACTGAAATCCAATTCCTTTTCTTCTAGTGCAGTAGTTTCTTAATAAAATCTGTTTTTGCCACATTAACTACGATCAAGCTCTGGTAGTGTTTTCACTGTATTACCAAATTTAATTTTCTTAAGAAATATACGATGCTGCTTTTATTATTTCTGTTTTGCTAAAGAGGAAACTAAAGGTCTAAAATGGTTAAGAAATTTATTCAGTATTTCACACAATTGAAATCAATGTCTTCTCATTTTTAATTCCAGGCTTTTTTCCAGGAAACTCAGGCCAGACTCAAATAACAAACTGAAATCCAAATCTGAAAGCCTCATCCCCAGTTTCTGAATTCTGAGGCCATTCCTGTCTTGAGGCATGAATATTGTTTTACTTTTGGGAAATTCACGTTGGGAGAGACTTGGTGTTTTTAGAGGTAATCACACAATGAAAATTCCACTTAGATTGAATTTCACTCTGGAGATGATAGTATTGGATCTTTCAAGTTTCAGTTTTGAGTTTTATTTTAATGAGAACAAAATGTGCCTTTATAGAAGGAATATGAGACCCAGAGAGGAAAGTGCCTTGATTCAGGTCTCAGAATAGATGATGGCAGAGAAAGTGCTAGAACGCTCATGTTTTGACTTCTACTCCAGAAACCGTCCTACTTCTCAGACATTTCAGACCAAGGGCTCTAATTTGGTAATATATGTGTGAGTTCTCAAGGAAAGCTCAGTTCAAGTGCCTCTAATATGTGTTAAATCAATATAGTGATTTGTAACTGCAGGAGATAAAGAAACACCAAAGAAAACGTGCCAGGTACTGTTTGGTGGCAAGGCCTCTTCCCAGGACAGTCTCAGAAACAGACTTCTTGACATGCCATTTGTCACTTCTCTCCTCATAGTTAGATCATAATAAGATAGGTAATCTAGACCAGTGATGTCTAATAGGATATTCCACTTTAATAGAAATGTTTTCTAATTAGCACTATCCAATATGGCAGCCATTACCCACATGTGGCTATTGAACGTTTAAAATGTGGCTAGTGTGACTGAGGAACTGAAATTTTCATTGTGTTGAATTTTAATTAATTTAAATTTAAATCCCCAGATGTGATTAGTCGTTACTATGCTGGCTGGCACAAGCCAGACTACAAAGGGATCTTGCTTATCTTTGAAAAAAAAGGGGAAAAGAAGTAGCATCATTCTCTTCTTTCTAGGCTATGGTGTTTCTGCTGTGTGGGGTTGTGAGGCTGGATGGAAGCATATGCCCTTGGTTTTGAATCTTAAAACCGTATTCAAGTTTTTTGCACGTTCTTTTTACTAAATTTCAATTCAATAGACTGAAAAAACAAACAAACAGATTACAGTGGTGTATGTTTCCTTTAGCAGCTGCTTTATTGTTCCTCCCTCTTTGTTCCACCTCTATTCATCCAAAGAGCAAAGGAAATGGGCCAGGAGTAGGCTTGTCAGGAAAAAAATGCAGGATGCTCAGTTAAGTTGAAGATACACAACAAACACTATTTTCGTATAGGTACGTCCCCCATGCAATATTTGAGACACATCATGCTAAAACATTATTGTTGATCTGAAATTCAAATTTAATTGAGCATCTTATATTTTTAGTTGCTAAGGCTGGCAGCTTTATCTGGGAGAGGAGGGTGAGATCGGTTTTGGGGTTGTGTTTTGTCCTCTCTAAGCAATGAAGAAAAGAGTCGTGTCCTTTGGTGTCAGGGGACATTTGAGAGCTCTAATCTGATGGACAAGGCAGAGAGACTGCTCATCCTCACAGGACATCAAGGTGCAAACTGTCTCAATGCTACTCTGAGAAGGAATGGTTGGCAGGAAGCTTAATCTGCTCAGCTGGATGGAGTCCTGGTGATGTCAGTAAAATCTGAAAGCTCAGAGAATTGTTACAAAATTCTTAGTCTCATGTAACCACCACCCAGGTCGAGAAATAAAACAGAATCAGCTCCCCAGAAGTGCCCCTCATTCGCTCAATCAGTACCCCTTGTTCCTCCTCAAAGATAACTGTTGTGCTTCCTACACCATAGATGAGTGTTGCCTCTTTTGGACTTTATATAAATGGAAGCCTGCACTGTGTCTGCTGTAGTATAAGTTTGTATATGGGATGGAAATCATTCCAAGCTAGTCTTTACTCTTGGTGGACTATGGGTTTCTGTTTACAGTTCTCTCTTACTCCTGGGTGATAGTCCTTTGTGGTCCCAACCCCACAAGCCTCCACTCCTCAGTAGAACCTGAAACTTACTTTTGATCCACCAGCCCTATGATTCTATCTAAAGTTCTTATCATGATCTTCATTTCGCAGAGAATCAGCAGACACCTCTAGGTAACAGCTGACTCTTGCCTGGCTCACCTCTGGGTTTCTTTCTCTTCGCTTTTGGCTCTGTAATTCTTCACTGCTTTGGTAGCTATTTAATACTGTCAAGCAGATTTTTGTTGCTGTTCAACTTTTCTAGTTGTTCTCAGCAGGAGAGATCAGCAGGAGAGATCTGAATCACCCAGTCTGCCACTTGTGTTCCACTAATTATGGATAGGCCCAGAGACCCAATCAGCTTCAAATCCAGGTGTCTTTCTGACAGGAAAGGGCAAAGTTCTGAGCATGAGGCAAGTTCTTTAGGGCACAGAGGTTGAGATACATTCCACTGAATCATATACTAAGGAAGCAAAGCCATGTTTGTGCAGTATTCATGCTGTCTCCTCTGCTCCAACTCGGAGAACGAAAACTCAGTAATATGGTGAAATATGCTACAATGATTTTCCTAAATCTGGTTCATAACTTAAAGTCATGAGCTTTTATCTACTCTCCAAAAAAAGGAGTTGGCTATTATGGTTGAATTACATATTACAATCATCCTGTCAAAAATCCATTTGTTAATTTAACATTCATTTAAGTTGAGTGATTAAATCCTAATAAATCAAGACCCCCCCCCTTAAAATGTATTATTGGCTTTAGCTAACATTGTAATCAACTAGCTAGTGCAAAATGGATTGTTGGTTGAATTTAAAAAGGATATGCTGAAGTCAAAATGACAGTTTTATGAAATGTGTTCTACCCACCCACCTCCCATCACAACAGCAGAAATGAAAAATGTAATATTGAAGCACATATGAGATGAAGCGAAATATTCTTTATTTGTTGCCATATCTTGTGTTACGATCATGGTTTTAATAACTTTCTGGATGAATCACTGAGAAGAGCATTGACATGTTTTCAGTCCAAATTTCCGAAACTGTATTTTATTTTCTTTCCTCTAGACCTTAATTTTCTTCCTGTCCTCTGCCAGGAAGGAAAGATTGTCAATACTTTTATTAGTTCTCATAGGAAAAAGGTAGAAAGAACATCTTTCAGGCTGTACAGTGTGTGGAAGCTATGATACAACCCAGTAAATAATTTGTGAAATTACTTTCAGAATGTATTTCCCTGGCATTTTCAATATCAAATTCTTCTGCTTTGAAGCAGTATCACGAATGTTATAGTAATTTAACTAATGAATTTTACCAATGAAATTCTTACTTCATTGCTTTTTCTTATAATGAAGAGAACTTTATTACTGCTAAAATGACCTCTCCACCAAGGCAAGGAGCTTTGGTGAATTTTCTTCACTCTTGTTTCCTACATGGCTAGAAATGGCTGGCCCAGCAGTTACCTTCAGTAAACACATATTGAATGAACAAATGAATAAAACGACAGAACTATAAAATATTAGAAACTGGATGAATTTCAGAGGACATTGATACAAAACCTCTATTCCAGAGGTAGGAAAATTGTCAAGTGACACATGCAAAGATGACAGAATGATGGAGAAGCATCTAGAACTCATATTTGATCTCATGATCCCAGCTTAGTTAGTGCCCTTGGCCTCCTCGTCTCATAAATTCAAAATCCAATATGGTCTTGAGGTTGAAACTGAGATATATCACCTAGGTCTCACTATAAGGAAGGATTTGCTGCAATCAGGGTCTGCAGAGAGCCACCTCAAAAGAGGTACAGCCTTCCCAGGATGTGTTTATTTGGTGGGATACACAAAGGCCTAGCCACTTCTGCTCAATGTGGGACAATCTGACAAAACATGCTTGTTGGGTTTGCCAACACTTTGAACCCAGTTGAACCTCATTCAATTCCGCCCTCTGCTCTTCTCCCTTCCTTTTACTGGTGTCAGTCACTAATAAAACTTTACTTCAATGCCTACTTCTGGAGTATCCAAACTTTGATAGGTCCCTTACTCTGTTAACTTAGTCCTGTCTAAACAATTACTATAAAGATGGCATTCCTTTACATTGTTTTTGAGGACTACTTCGTCTTCAGGGGCCTAGGTCACCAACGTCTTTATGTTGCCACCAAGTGCCCCGCCACCCTATGAACTTCGTATTGACTGAAGCTCATATCCTGAGTTCAAATCTTGGTGCCCCCACCCAAAAGTTATGATCTTCCAAATATACCACAGTGTCTCAATAAAACTCATTTCTATTGAGTCTTATTCCTTTAGACCTTATTAATATCATAAAGACAGTTATGAAGTCAAATAAAATAACCTCCACTATATTGGTGTTCTTAATAAGTAATTTAGATGTAAGTCATTTAATTAAAAACTGTAAATTTTGTCTCCATCACTTTATGCCTCTTTTCCCCCTGCAGTGACAAGTACATGAGTCAAGCAATATTTATTGAATATCTACTATTTCCAGCATTTACTGTAAGTTATCTTCTTTAATTCTATCAACAACTCTATATGGTAGATACTACTACTGATATTTCTAGGTATTATAATACCCATTATACAGATGAGGAAATTGAGGCTCGGAGAAGTGAAAAGACAAATCCAGGGTCACAAAGCTGGTATGTGGCAATTCAAGTCAAGATTCTCGATTGGAACTTCATTTTCTAAGTCCAGTGCTTCTTTGAGATCCTAAAGGAAAAACAACAAATACTCAGACAATCTGTTGGCTGAAGGGTTTTCACAGAACCTGTGGATAAAACACAGAAGTATCCTGGAGAGACAGGCTATGCTTTGGAGACTCATGTACATAAGTTTGAATACTGGAATTGTGTAAGTTACATGACTTTTTGACCTTAGTTTCCTTAATTGTAAAATGGGGATTATGTTGTGTCTGCTACACATTTTCCATGTACATTAGAGTTGATGGATTAATTTTTCTTGCACAATTCCTGGCAAATCAAAATGAAAGGTAGTTAGAATTATTAGTAACCGTAAGGCATTACTTAATGCATTACTTAAATTAGATATAGATTGTAAGGAGTGCATTTACCTGTGGGAACAAAAGGTTCAGGAACCATGTTTTCATCTCCCTCTTCCTCTACTCTGCTTTTATCCCGACTGAAACATGGCAAGTGTATTTTAATGAGTTCCACATACCAAGTATCCTTTCAGCTTAGACAACTGTACTTATAGACCCCTTAAGTGTTATAATGGCACAAACCCATGGACTGTAGCTTTTAGCTAATCTACTTGGTGCTTTGTAACCAAATAATTACTTAGCTTTCACAGAAAGGTCAGAAAATGTCTGTTTTAGTGACTATATTTGAAGGGAATGGTGCTAACTTAACCTCAAAGAAGTGCTGTGTCAAGAATAGCATTTATGTTTAATGAAATGATAAACATTATTCAAAATAGACTAGTAAAATGCCTTTATTTTCCCTTTAAATATGAAATTTAAAATATTTACATGCCTAATTATAATTTTTATTTAGTGGCTGCTCTTTTCCTTAAAGAATATAATTCTAAATGTAAAAGTAAAATAAATAAGTAATGAAAATAATTCAGTGACTTTAGTTTACAGACTGTAAATATTAAGTGACCACCACCCCATTTCTTGAAACCATTATTCTGGTCATTTATAAATTCATGCAAATTCCATTCGTTTATCTGGAGTTCTTTACAAGTCTTTATGATAGGATTATAATTATAGTAGCAGATTACTAGTATCTCATTGATCTTGTATAACTGGATTTCAATAAGATGTTTGACAAATAGAGATTTCAAGGGGAGGAGCAGACAGTAACTGGGAAGTAGGCAGGGTCACAGTTTTAAGAGAAAGAGTCTGGTGTAGAGAGCTAACTGGCTTCCTCATATCTAATTCCCCCTTCATTCTTAATTATATCATTAATTATTGGGAATGGTGGTGGTGGTGGTGGTGGTGGTAGCAATGCGCTCAGCTAAGAAACTATATCTCCCAGTCCCTTTGCAGATAAAAGTGATTAAACATCTAAATTGTGCTTAATTAGATATTGAACAAATTATTGATTGGGTTGGAACCTGTTGGGTTAGACATTGGGGAAAAAAATTCTTTAAAAGGTGCTAACTTGGCTGGCATGCACCTTTTGTACCCTGCTCTTCTCTTTCTTCCTATTTGGAACAAGAACATGGATCAGCCCATGTATGATCACAAGAAGATAAACACAGGTTACAATGGCCGAGTTGAAAGGGAGAAAGAGCCTGGGTCCCTGATTCCATCATGGAACTTTTATAACAACTCTGATCAGCTTCTTCCAGGTTCTTAGTGATGTGAGACAAAGATAACTCTTCACTATTTTAAAGTTTCTGGTTTTTGTAACCAAGAGCTGAATATAATTCCTAAGCAGTAAGGAAGTATACTTTTAAAACAAAGTATAATCTGGAAGTATTTATTTTTTTCTTAACATAAATTACAGAGAGTAAAACTAAATCAATCCCCTTAGCTATCAGGGAAAAGTAGAACATAAGAGGAAATCTGAAGAAAGTTTGGAAAAAACTAGATTCTAGGTGGTATGATCCTTCACAGCACAGATTGTGCTTTATTTTGAGGTTTTCTTTAGTAGCCCACCATGAAGTGAGGCACACTGAAATTTAGAGTGGCTAATGAACCCCATTTGTCTGGGACTGTCCCAGTTTAGTACTGAAAGTCCCTAATCCCAGAAAACTCCTCCATGCCGGGCAAGCTGGGATGGCTGGTTACCCTACTGCAGCTACTCAATCCATGTTGTCGAATGAATGAATGAAGCCAGAGGGGAGACTGTAGGTTGTGCCATAGAACCCTGCCCTCTGCTTGTCCTCTTCCAGGGCTTCATTAATTACCTGGATGAGGATATTAATGGGACCAAAGTCAAGTTTGTAGAACACAGTCAATTGGAAGAGACAGCAGATATGTTGGAATCCAAATCCCATGATATTTTTACACACTAGATGATAGACAAAATGTCACTAGAGAATTGGGGCAGGTGTTGCTTTACAGTAGCACCTGTGAAAAAGAGTGTGTGTGGGTGAAGGGAGCTGGTTAACTGAGAGCTTTCTTCATTCAATAACGAGCTGTGTCTCCCCTAAAAGCAAAAACATTCCTAGCTTTCATAGATGGAAATGATATAAGGTCCAGGGAAGGGCCTGGTCCCCATGGATGGATATTTTTGTCCCATGACAGGTGACATACTGTAAGTGCCATGTCAGCCAAGCAGACTTTTGTCCAGAGGACACTGACCAGGTTGGTTCGGGAAATGCATTAATGGCATTTGAGCAGTTGTTGGAGAATCTAAGGAGGCTTAAAGTTAGAAGAAAACTCTCTGAGAGACAGAATAATACTGTTCAGTTTCATCAAGGGTTTCCCTCTGGATAAGAGGTTACATTTACTGTGCACCTAGTTTTCTAATGCCGCTCTAACAAGTTACTTACAACTTAGTGGCTTAGAACAATACAAATCTATTAACTCAGAGTGCTGGAGGTCTGACTGACATGAGTTTCACCGAGCTAAAATCAAGGTGTTGGCAAGTTGCGTTCCTTCTGGATGCTCTAAAGGAGAATCCATTTCCTTGCTTTTTCTAGATTCAGAGGTTGCTCACATTTCTTGGCTCATGGGCCCCTTCCTCCATCTTCAAATTCAGCAATGGAGCATTTCTGACCCTGCTTCCATCATCACGTCTCTTTTTCCGACTGTCCTCTTCCTCCTCTTTCCTCTTGCTTTTAACGGTACTTGTGATTATATTGGGACCACTTACATAATCCAGGATAACCTACTGGTTAGCAACCTTAATTCCGTTTGCAATTAAGGTTGCAATTCCGTTTGCAGTTTAGTTTCCCTTTGCCACGTAATATATTGACACATCCCAGGAATTAGGCAGTGGCTTTTTTTTTTTTTTTTTTGATGAGGGTGATTATTCTGCCTACCACCGTGTGCCTCTTCTTTGTATTTACAGATACAGATTTACAACCAATTGGGTTAAAATTACAAATCCTATGAGTGGAGGAAACTGCTTCAGATATACAGTATCCTATCACTGTAGGTGCTGAATCAGACTTGATTAGGAAGCAGGTTCTAGAATCGTGTTGCCAATACAGTAGACACTTGACAAATTTAATTTTTTTAACTAAATTAAAAAATTAATTAATTATTTTCTCAGTTGTACTGGCCACATTTTAAGGGCTTAATAACCATGGGTGGCCAGTGGCTCATGCAGATATAGAATATTTCTATCATTGTAGAAAGTTTGTTGTCCAGCTCTAGTCTAGCCTTCCTACTCAATGTGTGGTGCAGATTCCAACATATCACTTACCACCGGGAATCTATACCCACATTGAGGTTATCAACCTGTGACTGAGGGAACATCCAAACATCAGACAAAAGGCCATGAAATTCTCGGGGCTCTTTCCTGGGTTCTTTCTTTTTAAAATTGGTTTTCCTTTTGATTATAATCTCAAAGTAAATTTGGTTATGTTAGTCTTTTGATGATTGTTCATTTCCTATTTGCTTTATTGTGAATAGAAAGTATGCTATATAGAGAATTCCCTTACTTTTTTAAATTAAAAAAAAACTCACTCCAAGATAGGAGCAGATGAAAACATGTGAGGGAATGTTCCAGATCAGTGATCATTCTCCTTATGTATATGAGGACACAGAGACAGAAATACTAACATACACAAGGAAACATATCTGTTTCCGTTACTATTGTGCAGTAAATTACCCCAAAATGTAGCAGTTTAAGCAACCATTTTATTTTTTGACTTTGTGCATCAGAAATGCAGAAGTGATGCAGCTTAGCAGTTCCCTCTTGGAGTCTTTCATTTTGGTTGGATATCAGCTGGCGTAGCCGTCATCTGAAGGCTCACCTAGTTGGACGTCCACTACAGTGTACTCACGTGGCTGGGAGTGTGGTCTCATCAGTGTTCAGTCTCAGTTCAGAGGCATTTCTTACATGGTGGATGATTCTCCTCAAAGTAGGTGTCTCATGAGAATCAAATGAAGACTGCATGACGTTTTCTGACCTAGCTGCACAAGTCACACACAGTCACTACCACTATAATCTATTTTTTTACAAAGGGGTCACAGAAGGCAATAGAGATGAACAGGGATGGGGCATAAACTTTGCCCTCTTACTGGACGACATATCAAACAATAGCAAACATGTTTAAAGCTACCCCAACATCTAATGAGTGAAATACGAGCCCAGGCATTCTGATTACTATGTCAGCACTCTTAACCAATGTGCATATTATGTTTTACATTGTTTTAGAAAAAGCAAAGATATCATTGTATTTTCTTTAGTCACTGGTTGAGAAAAAGGTAAAATCAGTTAGTCTTTTAAACTACATACAAAAATGTTAGAAAGTCCTTACAAAAATTAATACTAATCAACAGAGTCAACCCTAGGAAACTTGCAAAGAAGATGTGGTGTTTCTGCCTTGGTTGTACCTCTGCCCACATTCCGTCTGTATTTCTCTTCCCTTCTTAGTGTTCTCTCCAGTTTTGCGATTTTCTTTGCCACAGATGGTCTGTCCCTTGTTCCAAAGATTCTATTCCATTTCCCGAAGGTTTCATTGAATATGTACTCTTCAGTTGTGCAAATTACAAAAGTCATATCTCATGGGCATACTTGTATTTTAATGAAGACCAAAGGAAAGATTCTAAAAGTGAATTCTCAGACACTGATAGGGGTAACAGTGGAGATATTTCGGAGTTAATCATGTGACCTTGAGCAACTTTCTTAATTTCTTATTTCTCTCCTCTGTAAAATGAGAAAACTGGACTAAGGTTTCTTTCTTGACTCAAATATTATGACCACAGTTTCTAAGGCCACAAAGGTCTTTAGTCCCTATCACAGGATTGTGCCAACCTTAGCCAGAGACAAAATGACTCAAATGCAGTCAGCCACTTGAACGCTTCTCTAACAACTCATTGTTGATAACCAAGCTCTTAGTGACAGTTCCGCTCAGGGGCCTCTTCTCTGCCCAATGAATAGCTACTTTGTGGCCCTAATAACTATTACTATTTAAAATAAGAAAAGAAAAAAAATACCCCATCAAATTGAATATCCATTGTTATAATGTTCTTTCTGTTTTAGATGAGAGGCACCTTATCTTTCGCTATTTTAATTTGAGAAGGAAAGGAGTGGAGTTCAGATTCAATGTGTTTTTCTTTTTTTTTCATTTAATGGGAAAAAAAAACTCATTAGTACATTTCCTTTCATTCTTATGAAATGAGTTTTGAGTCACAGAAGCATTTCTAAAGGACATCGATGCCACAGAAATCAGCTTCCCCCATGGCATGTGTTGTGTATGCAAGCCACATACATGTGTATGTTAGAATAAGGATGACCACAGTTACCATTTATTGAGCATCTGCAAGGACTGGATACTGAGCTACAGACTTTTCATTCAAACGTCTGAAAGGCAAGTGCTAAGAATTGAGGCCAGGATTTGCTCTCATGTTTGTTTGACTCCATAGTCCAAAGTTGTACAGAGAAATATTCTTTTCAAGTTGCCACTAGAGATAATATAAGGATTGTGTTATGGGTTGCTTTGTGAATTTTATTTCAGAGGCACTGGTGACATATTGCATCAAGAGTCATGAAACTCCTTCTCTTCGGTCTGTCTTTTGATCATTGTTTTTAAATATGTGCCCACGGTATCTCAGTACTGTTGAATTCTAAGGAAAGTATCCACATCTCCTGAAGACAGAAGATATGATGAGAACTGATAACCTGAGCCCAACTTTCAACATTTTTAGTATCAAAAGAGAAAATGTATGAATTAAGCTTTCAATCTAAGATATGATAGGCACCTGCAAATTAACGTGTAACTTCCCAGAGTCTAAACACTAACCAACAGCAAATAGTAAATCAAACATAGGTATAATCCCCTAGGACACTAGATAATCCTAAGCAAGTCTGTTATTCACTACTTTGGTATGATATTAACAAGATATTTAGTCATCCTTTTCCCCTCTTGCCAGGTTTTGGATTATAATATTTCTTTGCAGTAGAAAACAAAACAATCAAAAAGAAAATGGAAATTATGAAGTAATGGTCTTTCACCCCCTTCTTAGGACACAGGGAGGATTTGGCTGTGTCCCTTTACCTTTCTGAGGCTGAGGACACCAGCCTCAGGTTTTTCTGCAGCCCGTGTAGCTCAGGGAATTCCACCCACCAGGGTTGCCATTTGTGAGTTCTAGACTGAGAGCTAGAACTGCTCAATTCTCAGACCCCTAAACTTTTCTGGACACCATTGCGTCCCTCGCTTGAGGCTAACAAGAGGCTATGAGGCAATGGCAGGGGACAGAGCCCCTTCTCCTCAACCTTCACCAACATCTAACACTTCCCTTCCTTCACTGATCTGAAAGAATGTTTTGTTTTCCTTGGGCTGAGAAGGAGGGTTGAGCCTTACAAGTGAAAGTAAAAACTGGCTCAGCAAGTATTCATTCAATATCTTTTTTCCATATATGTTATGTAAGTAGGCTGAGGCTTTTGAACCAAGTTATCTGAAACACAACACTTTTGTTCTCATATCTGGCAAAAGGAAAAGTCAGATTTAAAATGGCATTTTGCCATACTAAATGTCATATAGTAGGTAACTTGGTTGCATGAACTATGTGTGTTTTCTACATAATGCAATAGTATATACCACTAAAATTCAGGTTGGAGGAGAATATTGTATGATATGCAATGTGAATTTTAATTCTGAAAAAAATACATGCAATAAAAACATAGATACACATCAACAAACTCTCTGATTATCTCTAGGTGAGATTATGCATAGTTTTAATTTTTATTTTTAGTATTTCTAAAATGTCCTCATGAATGTGCATTACTTTTATAATAAAAGAAATTCAACAGAAAATAGCGTTAAATGAACTATGGCATTTTCTGACCCCAAAGGACTCATGACTAGGAGACATTATTCTCTCGGTGTCCTGTGGGAGTTGAGTTCCATCCTGAGGCTGATTTAAGAGCCCTTGCACGTCCTCCAGGCTTAAAACTGAGTAAACCTGAGGTGATTTCTGACTAGAGTGTTCTCTGAACAGCAGCTGGGGTGGGGGTAACTCTGAACAGGAAGGAAACCCCAACGCAATGTTGTAAGTGCTAAGTAAATAATGGAACAACTACTGACTGCATTGCATTAGGTTTTATAAGGCCATCTGTCAGGAGTTTCCAAATATAACAAAAATGAAGGCTGTGGAAACAGAGACTGGAAGTTTTCAAAAAAGAAACACCACAGATAAGTGGCACGAGTGGAAATAAGATGATTCCACATTGCATGGCCTCAGGTGGCTCTAGAAGATATAACAGAAATCGTAGCTAAATGTAGAATCTAGAAGCCCAGTATATATATTAAGAAGGGATCCCCCACAAACATGTTGCCTTAAAGACTAAACACAAATGGACATCTAGCAGAGAAGGCCCCACCAGTTATATGTCCTTCCTGCCTATGTCCTTCCCCACTCTGCCACCTTTCTGCCTTTTCTTCTGATAATTAGACTTATGCCTGGAATTTGTCTAAGGTAATATTGGAGTGATTTCTGACTTCATCTAAAAAAAGTTCTATAGGACATTATTCTGATCCTGTCTAGGAACATTAGAAATGTTATCCTGGGATGGGACAATGGTGTCATGTTATCCAGTCTTTCTCAGTAGTACCAAAGCCTGCTTTATGGGAATTTATGGTTCTTTCTGTGACATTGTAAGGATACATATTAATGCTATATTGTGAAATGTCCTTAAAAATACATTGGGATTATCTGTTAGAAAATTATCCAAAACCTCTTTGCACGTAATATTGTTAGGATGAACCATCTTTTGGGATAGTGAGTTTTTGGTACCAGTGAATGTCACAAAACCAATTAGACTTGGGATCACTAAATCAAGGTACAAAATCGTTCTTCTACCAGCTCAGACAATTCTTTTAACCATCCAAAAAATCTATGTTGTCTCATTCCTAAATGTAAAAGAAAATTTTTCCCTCTTAGAACTGCTGTGTAATTAAATGAGAAATTTTATGAAGCATTTTTAACACACATCAAACCCTATTTTCCATTTATTATCCATTCTACAAAATAATATTTCTCTGTATTTTTTCTGAAACCCCATTTTTTCAAACCTACTGGGAGTACATTATCAAGTTCAAGGTCTGGTGAGGAAATTAACCTATGCATTTAACCTTCGTAATTCCATGGATTTTGATAAGATGCTCTATCTGTCTTTATCTTTCTAGGTCATCACTCTATTTTAATAGTTTATGTTCATGTAGGAATTCTTCTATTCCTTATGATAAAGCCATAGACCTTTTGGGAGACTCTGGGGAAGACTTCCCTAGTATGACTAGTCACTATATGTAGGTCATAACATAAACTTTTTAAACATTTCCAACATTTTAACTCTAGTACGCGAAAAACTTAAAATGAGAACCTGCAGATCAGATTAAAAATTTTGTGTTGTTAAAAATCTACCATTCCATCCTTTATCACTGTGGATAAGATCTTATTAAATTAACAGGGATAGTATCCCTGTTCTTAAAGCTAATAATCATGATAAGAAGGTGTATCATACAGAAGAAGCACAATAGGGACATTTATAAAATGCTAAGAAATGCTGTGAATCACAGGACAGCCACTATTCCCAGCTCTACTATCACATAATAGAGGTAATTTTCTAGTTACAGGATTAAGGTAATGAAGAATACAAAATCCCTACAGATTTATAAATCGTAGAATTGTTGTATAGGGTAAGATGTCTTCTTCATTATAACTTTCTTTATATTCCCCTTCCAGTTCAACAGCTCCACCTGCCCATTATGTAATGACCAATATCCCATAACACGCTTGTTATGACCATCGCCAGAAAGGGAGAAGGAAGCACTGGTGTTGGCTTTGTGATATAATCTGGGGACCTCTGAGAGGTGGAGATCTGTTTTTCTGAGCAATCAGATTTGAGAATCTCCCTTCTGAATCAAGGAGCCACTGACAGCTTGGTGCCAGTAATCCTGTTGGGCAGACATATTTCCCACCCATGTCAATACACAAGACAAACACCTTAGATACATAGTCCTGACTGAGCAAAGTACAAGGTCAAAAACTCCATTTCTGGCTCTATGCTTATCATGTGTAAGACTATGACACTTTCTAATTTCAAGCAGGATGCAGAGTTTCACCAAGAGTATGCAGTATTGGAGAGTGTTTTAACCATCCTTAAAGATACTTTTCTCAGAAGCAAAAGGGGAGAGAAATGCAGGCCAAACTGAAAGTGTGGTGTGGAGGTGGGATCAGGGGAGTTTTGAAATATTCTCTGAATTCTTCTCTTCCCAGAAATTGAGGACCTTGATTCCATTTCTTTGCAGGCCTCTCCAACCCAAAGTACAGTGTAATTAATGCTGTCGTGGGTGAAAAGGACTGTATATACTGTGGGTATTAGAGAGAAGAGAACTCAGTGGGTTGGTGACTTGGGGAAGTTTTCATGGATGAGGTAGAATTTTGCCAATAAAATAATAGTAAAAGATTTCAAAAGACATAGGGTAATGAGCAAGACATTCTTCAGCAAAGAAGACATAAAGTTGATGCACATGAAAGTAAGTTAATGTTTATAATTTCTCCTTCATTCTCATCTTTCCATAAGATTTGTTTCCCCATGTCCTCCAATCTGGAAGGACACAGAGATGATGAATTTATTAAACTGTGTTCTTAATTCCTAACTGCAGCCTCTTTATTTAGCTGAGAAAAATTTATCTGAAGTGGCCAATTTACATGTTTTTTCCTTAAGCCACACAGATTGTAAGGTTTCTACTTGGTGAAAAAAAATATCATAGCTAATACCCTCCCTGATTATGCTTTAACTTAATCACTGTATTAAAAAAAAAATCGGCACCAGAATCTCATACTAAGTATGTAACTTAGAATAATGGTTTTAGTCCCTCCATTGTAACCAGCTGCTACTGGTCTATCTATTTTGCAGAATTGATGGCTTGTATGTTATCCCAGCTTCTTCCCTTTGCTTTGTTAACAGCGAATATTTTAGAGATTTTTGTACTTGATACTCTTGCTGATATTTTTTTCTACTTTGTGATATGAAGTTAGAATCAATATCTCTGTCCTTCCACTTACATTATTTATGAGAATATAAACTCAAACTGATTCAAAGTAAAAATTTCAATGGAGATGAAAACAGGACCCTCAGAAATGAGTTCCACTCATGAGATTAGAAGATGTTGATCTTTGGTTTCCCCAATTATCCCTTGATGAAAAGCTGCCTCTTACCTTTCATAAGTGTGACCTTCTCACCCTTCTCTTTTTACATCTGTCTCAGGCCAGGCAGCTGCCACTCTCATTTTCTCCAGGGTCTCACCTTAAATGGAAGAATCAAATGGATAGTGATTCTAAAAAGCTCACACAATAAAAATTCTGACCATGAGGAACTGAAGAGGAGAGAACTGAGCCGATGGGAATGGGTCACACATTATGCATTATCAGGAATTATAGAAGGGTAAGAAGAAAGTACATGAAATCCTTCCTCCTACCTGACTTTCTAAATCACACTGACTTTCTAAATCTAATCCCAGTGAGACAATTACTGTTACAACAATCAGTGTTTAGACGGAAATGGGTGCTGTAAAGAATAAACATTGGAAGCTGGGGTAGATGATACGCATCCAAGTCCCCTGGTGTGACTGCAGTTTCAGTTTGTAAGAACATAGTTCACACAATTCCCTCCTAGGAGCTTTGGTGTCTGCAACATGTGCCACCTTTGCTGTTGGAAAAGAAATTTCTCCCAAGGGCATAGATAACTGATCAATGATGCTACAAATAGAACTACAAATGGAAAGTCTTTCTCCAACTCTTCATTTCCAAATGTACAAACAAGTCTAGGTTTCTAAAGGAAATGAACCATTTTTTTTATGGATGATAATGTGATTTTGAACTTTCTTGAACTAACTTTAGCCTTTCACAAGGACTTTCCACTCTGTGCACTGACTGTCCTTGCTCACCACTGAGCTGAGATTGGTTTGACTGGCGTGTCTTCTTTCACTGCATGTGACTTCACGGGTAGCAGAAGCAGCATCTTATGCTGGGGTCACTAGCACTTAGCTGAGTGCTGGTCAAAGCACAAGTGCTCAATAAATGCTGATTGAATTGAAAACAACCATTGCACCCTCTTGGGTGGCTTGAGAGACAGACATGTAATCTGATCACAGACCCCGAACGCGGTTCCCTTGGTCTGGGTGACGCATTATTGTGAGGCTGTTCTACATTCTAATTCCCAGGACAAGAATTTCCTATCGTTTAATTTATAAATTGAAAGTATTTTTATTTTCTAGTCCATGTTCATGGCTGCTACCGGCTGTTCATTTCTCCTGTCATGGTAACAAGGAAGCATAATACTATATCAGAGCATTTATGTTTATTATTTATAACCTGTCTTGTTCCCAAAAGGACATGAAGTGACTTACATGGAAGCAGGAACGCTTTGCCAAGGAACAAAATGAGCAAAGGCAAGAGGCTCACATGCCCTGGTGTCTATCAGTAGTTATGAGTGGTTCTGTGTAATTAGCAGTGGAGTTCAAGTGGGGTCAAAGCACAAGCAGAAGTGATGGAAGGAAGGGCAGTGCACAGAGTTCTTAGAAATGAGGCCAAAGAGACAGCATGGCTAATGCTGAAGCAACTGGACTCCACTAATAGGTAGAAAACAAGGAGTCATCGATGGACCTTAAGCAAGAGAATGAGAGATAATCAGATTTGTGTTTTTAGAAAGATCATTCCAGCACTGAAAAAAAAGGTGCTTTGGAGAGAGAGAGAGAATTGGCTGCAGAAGGACCCCAAACTGGAAACTTTTACTTCAGTCTATATGGGGAGGAACTAAGGGCGTACCACTAAGGGTGGACAGGAGGGGTGAATATAAATATTTTAAAGGAGGTGAATCAGTTCATCTTGGCCACCAGTGTAGAGTGTGCTGGAGAAGGGAAAGCGTAAATGACCACAGGTTTTCCAGCTTTGGAGGTAGATGGTAGTGTCGTTCACCAACATTGGAAGTATTAGAAGAAAGAGCAAGACCATTTGAACATGTTGAGTTTCCTGAGGTGGGCAGAATGGATGAGAGTGTGGTAATGAAGAATATTTCAAGTCAATAGGAGAGAAGGACTCGAGTTATCACTTAGACTCTATGTTGTTCAATGTTCTGATGAACCTTGGCTCTTGGAGTGGGTTTAAGGAGAATGTTTTATAAAGTATCATAACCTAGTGTCTATAATGAGAAAGTGCAGACTTGATCACTCACCTGCTCTCTGCAGAGCCAAGAAAAGGGCAGTAAATGCTGTAAACACTATTATTTGTACTGAAGAGTCTTGGGATGTCGCATCAAACACAGAGATACTGCAGCATTTTTTACATTTTCAAGGGAAACACAAATACTGTTGAACAGCATTAGCAAGTTGTCTGAACCCAACTACTTTACAAACTAAAGTATTAAGTAGTACTTTTGACTTAGGGACACCATGAAAGAATTACTGAGAAACTAAGGTCATGGTTGACTGAGAAAGTTTGGAAACCTCTACACTATTATAATATTCTGGACAGATTTCTCATTAAGTAACCATAAACTCCACTCTCTAGAGTCCCACATGGGTAACACATTCTGGAATTTATCTCATTACTAGTTCTGATAGTCAAAGACAGGTTCTTCCACCATAATTTCTCTTGAGTTT
The DNA here is from genome assembly GCF_964194185.1 of Rhinolophus hipposideros. NCBI lineage: Eukaryota > Metazoa > Chordata > Mammalia > Chiroptera > Rhinolophidae > Rhinolophus > Rhinolophus hipposideros. Next base: position 88,548,651 of record NC_138052.1, read on the forward strand.
CAGCATCCAATAGTGACTTTACAATAGGATTTAAATCTGGAAATTTCCAACTTGGACTTCTTTGGAACATTTTTTTCCAAGTCTTTTTCACCTGGCTTAGATTTAAAGTTAGCTGTTCTATGATTCTTAGCAACCAGGTGACCCCTGGTTTGCCCCAAAACAAAATGATTTGCCCAAATCATTGCTCCAAAACAAAATGATTTTGTTTTACAATAATCCATGAATGAGATGTAAGATGGTCAACTTTGTTTCTTACAATACCAAGTTTAAAATTTTCCTCAGATAAGAAAACGATTTTAGTATTTCATTCCTCTTAATTCCTTCTCACTATCAATACTAGCAGTGGCCAAGTATTAAAGCAAGAATTAAGGTCTGAAGCAAATAATCACTTTCTACATAAGCTAAAATACCCCCCTTAACCATGGACTATGGCACTAACCTGAAGCTTAGAGGAATAAGCACAACTCCTTCCAGGTTTTCCTGGACACACTTCCATTCACCACTACATTTTTCTAAGTATAATACATGCAGTGGGGGATTTTGAAACTGCTATCACCCCCCACCCCAAAGATTCCTAAACTTTATTGTGCAGAAGACTCACCTAAAGCACTTGCTAAAAATGTAGGTTCCTAAGATCCCCTCCCAGAGATTCGGATTCATGAGATGCGGGAGATGGTCCAGGAGTCTAAGTTGGAAACAGAAGCCTCTCAGTTGACCCTGAGGTGAGTGGTACTTGGACCACACTTTGAGTAACTTTGCCCTAGAGGAATGTTCCCTGAAAAATCAGATTGCTGTGGTGGTGTAGTTGCTTCAAATTAGTTCTTAAAATATCTGCCAAGATCCTAGGATTCAGGGTTCTAGAGATAGTTGCACTGTGGTATTTTTCCAGGGAAACTTCTATCATCTTTTTAGTCACACACATGAAGCCCACTTGTCACTGCCATATAGTTGATGATTTTCATGGGTTCCCTTGTAAGAAAAAAAAAAAGACAGAAATAAGCTGTTATACTTATGGTTTTTAATTAACACACACAAAGAACTGTGAGTTTTTATTTCAATGAATGGACTAACAGGACTTTGAAGTTTCTGTGAGTAAAATTTATCCGCAAATTATGCCAGCTTGCTTTTGAAATGTTGGCACTAAGTAACCAGAGAGGTATCTACTTAAAGAATCCTTATTGAAAGAGTTAATGGATTTGTGATTAGACCTCATCACTGTCAATCACTTTTGGAGTTGAGGAGGGAGGTTATTAAAGGGGCCAGAATATGTTCCACTTTTGAAGAAAATGCCCAGCTGAGGGCAAAATCTTTGTGTTCATTTTCTGAAAGTTAGGGAGTGAAGTGGTATTCCATCTCTTATTAGTTAAAAACATTTTTTTCAGAAGCAAGCCAAGATGCTAAATTTTGTATCGTAATAACTGAATGTTGTGTAATACTGTTTTTAATAAAGAGACAACAAACCCCTTGGTCTCCAGGTCTCTTGGTGCCCTGAAATGTCTGCTTCATCAATTATCTTAAAAGAACTGAAATTAGGTCCAATCTGGAGAATAAAAGGTCATTGAAATGTTACTGGATACTTGAGAAGACTCTTCCATTGGTTTATATGTCTGTTTTGTTTATCCCCCCAGTACCGTACTTTTTTGATTATTGAATCTTTGCAGTATATTTGAAGAAAGGAAGTTTGATGCCTCCAGCTCTGTTCTTATTTAGTATTGTTTTGGCTATTTGGGATGTCTTGCATTTCCATATAAGTTTTAGTATTATTTTTTCTATTTTTGTAAAATATGCCATTGAAATATTGGTAAAATTGTATTGCATCTGTACATCGCTTCAGGTATTTTCACAATGTTACTTCAATATTATAGCAGTATTAAAATAATATTAATATTTAGCAACATTAATTATTCTATCCATGGGATGTCTTTTCATTTATTTGGGTTTGCTTTAATTTCTCTCATCAGTACTTTATGGTTTCCATATACAAGTCTTTCACCTCCTTGGTTAAGTTTATTCATATTTTATTATTTTTGATGCTATTATAAATGGAATTATTTTCTCAATTTCCATTTTGGATAATTCATTGTTTGTGCTGTTCTAGAATTTGTAATCTGGGTTTCCTTTATCAGATTAAAAAAGTTTCCTTCTCAGTTTGTTTATTTTAAATCACGTGTCAGTGTTGAATTTTCCAGGTGTTTTTTCTCCACTTATTGAGATGATTATATGATTTTCAGTCTTTTATTTTAATGTAGTAAGTTTTATTGATATACTTTAAAAATTAAATCAAATGTAGATTCCTGAAATTAACCCAATTTGCTGATGATTTTTATATATCATTGGATTTTATTTGATAACAATTTGTTTATAAGTTTTGCATCTATATTTACTTAAGATCTTTTTTTTTTCTTTTCTTTTTCTGTTAAAGTCTTTTCCAGTTTTGATCGCGAGGTTATACTGACCTCATAAAATTAGTAGAGAAACATTCCTTATTTTTTTAATTCCCTAGATGTGTTTGAATTATTTTTTCCCTAATGCTTTGTAGTAATTACCAAGGAAACCATCTGGGCCTCGTGCTTCGTTGTGGGAAAATTTAAATTAAGACTCAATTTCTTTAATAGCTATAGAAGAAATCAGATTTTCTCTTTCTTCCTGTTTCAGTTTTGGAAGTTTGTGCTTTTCTAGATATCTGTCTACTTCATATACATTTTTAATATTATTGGCATAAAATTGTACAGAGTAGTCTCTTATTATCTCTCTAATGCCTAGGACTCCTATGATGTTCATCTTTTCATTCCTGATTTTTGTACTTGTTTCTTCTGTCTTTGTTCTTATCAGATTTGTTATGTGTTTATAATTTTTTTAAATTTTTTTAATTACAGTTAACATACAATATTACATTTAAGTTACATAAACATCTAATCACTGGGTTGTATACATGTTTATAAATTTTGTTAGACTTTTTTGAAAACAAACCTTTGGCTTCACTGAGCCTCTAATGTGTGCTAATTTTATATTTCATAAATTCTGCCATTGTTACTTATTATTATTTTCTCAATATTTAGTTTTCTAATAATTAAACTTTTTTTTGATGTATATGTAGATCATGCATTTGTTCTGAGCCTTTCTTGGTCTTTTACTACCACACGCATATTAAAATTTCCTTCAATGCAAAGTTTTATTTACATCCCACAATGTTAGTTATGTTCATTATCAATCAGTTTAAAATATGTTCTAACTTCCATTGTCATTTCTTATTTTTATCCATGAGTTAATTAAGCAGTATGTTGCTTAATTTTTAAAAATTGTTCTCTATTTTATTAGCTCTTTTAAAAATAAACTTCTTATTTTAAAATAGTTTTGGATTTACAGAAAAATTGCAGAGATAGTGCAAAGAGTTCCTACATACCCCAAACACTTTCCACTATTATTGGTGTGGTACATTTGTCACAGTTAATGAAACAATATTGCCACCTTATTATTAGCGAAACTCTACACTTTCTTCAGACGTCCTTAGTTTTTACCTAATGTCCTCCTTCTATTCCAGGGTCCCAGCCAGCATCCCACATTATAATTATTCTTCTAGTCTCCCTGGGCTCCCCTTCTCTGACAGTTTCTCAGATTTTCCTCGGATTTGATGATCTTGACAATTCTGAGGAGTACAGGTCAGGTATTCGGTAGAATGTGCCTCAGTCAGGATTTGTCTGATGTTTGTCTCAGGATTCAACAGGGATTATTTGTTTTTGGAGGGAAGACCACAAATGAAGAAAACTAGATAAGTTTCTCACAAAGAAGAATTAGAAATAGCTTATGTAGATAGGCCACCCTCAAGGAGAAGAAGCATAACTCTCCACTCCTCTATGGGCAGCACAACTGACTTCCTTCTAAAGATGAGAGCATGGGTATGGGGGCAAAGGAAGGTAACTTTACAATGGAGAAACTTAACAAACTCCACCTCAGCCATGGGATCAAGGTCAACACCAACAATAAGTCATACTGATGATATGCACACTTGATATGATGTGATGAGAATGGTTCTTCACCTTTATGAAAAATAGTTTGTATCTGTCAAAGAATTGGCCCATTTCATGTAAGTCCTCAAATTTGTGGGCATAGACTTATTTACATTATTCCTTTATCATACTTTCAATGTTCATAGGGTCAGTTGTAATGAACCTTCTTTTATTTATGATATCGGTAATTTATGTCTTCTCTCTTTTTTTTTCTGGGTTAATTTATCTAGAAGTTTATCTTTTTGTTGATCTTTTTTTGTTTTGTTGATGTTTTTTCAAAGAATCAGGTATTGATTTCATTGATTTTCTCTATTGATTACCTGTTATTAATTTCATTAATTTCTGATCTGCTTTTGTTATGTCTTGTATAAAAGTTATATCTTTACTTGTATAAAAGTTCTTTCTCTACTTTCCTAAAGTAGAAAAATTATTATGGCTCTTAGATATTTCTCCTTTTCTGGTGTATTATTTACATGCTACAAATTTCCCTCTGAGAGGTGTTTTCACTTCACCCCACAAATTTTGATAATTTGTATTTTCATCTTCACATAGTTCAAAATATTTTAAAGCTTTTCCTGAGACTTCTTCTTTTTCTCATGGGTTATTTAGAAGCATTTTTGTTTAATTTTCAAATAGTTGGAGATTTTCCAGATATATTTTTGTTCTTCTAGTTTAATTCCATTTTGGTCAGAGAATATGCTTTATATGATTTGAAATGTTTCAAATTTATTTATGTGTAAACTATGGCCCAGAATTCAGTATTGGTGAGTGTTCCATGAGTTTGAGGAGATTGTGTATTCTCGTGTATTCTGCAAGATGAGGATGGAGTAGTCTATAAATGTATAAATTAGATCAAGTTGATTAATAGTGATGTTCAAGTCATCTATGTCCTTGCTGATTTTCTGCCTATTTGATTGATCAATTACTGAAAAAAGGATATTGAATTCTCCACCATAATAGTGGATTTGTCTATTTCTCCTCTCCATTCAATCAGGTTTGCTTCATACATTTTGATGCATTGTTCTTAGGTGTACACACCTTTACAATTCTTATGTAATCTCAGAGAATTGACTCCTTTTTCATTATTTAATGGTCTCCTTACTCTTCATGATTTTCCTTGTTCTGAAATCTGCTTTGACTAAAGTTAATATTGTTCATCCAAATTTCTTTTGAATAGTGTTACCTTGGCATATCTCTTTCCATTGCTTTACTTTTAAATTACATAAATCTTTATGGTTAAAGTGAACTTCTTGTAGACAACATATAATTGAGTCTTGTTTTGTAATCCATTCTGACCAACTTTTTTTTATTGATGTATTCAGGTCATTACTTTGGATCTTTAAAATCTTAGTAACAGCCTAGTTTACCAAAGTTTTGATCACACAAAATTTGAGAGACAATAAAAAAGTATGCACACGTTTCTCTCTTTCTCTTTATTCAGCTCTCTATATAAATAATTTGCATCATATTTATATAACTATATTAATATTATAAACCACATACAACAAATAAATTTAGTTGAAACTGAATAAAGATTAAATAAACAGTATTTATAATATATTATTTTATATTATAAATGAATTTTTATCTTCACTAAAATAATATTAAGTATATTTAAGTGAAATCAAAAGAATTAAATGTGTGTTTTTTGTAATCTATTAATACTTTGTGATATATCAATTTGAATTTATAGTAGTTTATTTAATAATTATTTTGACAAGTGTTATATTTAACATTTATCTCATGAAGAAATGTTGATTTATAAATAGAAAAAAATCACATTATTGATTCTGCTTGCTGAATAGTGGTGTTCTTTTTAATTCCCATTTTAAATTAGGCAAAGATTTGTTTATTTGTTTTAAATTCTGGAGTTAATTCCCTTTATCCATGATTCAATCAGTTGTTCTTGAGCACTAATCAGAAGGAATTACATTTTTATATTTTAAAAATTGAATTAAGAAGCCACTGAAACTCTTTGGAAAACTGTTAAACAGAAAGTTCTGTTCCAAGTTTGTAAGTATTTGGATGTGAAATTTTTTATAAGTGACACTTTACTTTTAGTATAATGATAAAAGTGTTTCAAATATTCTTCAAAATGATCTTTCTGATACATGAGTTTTTCCTTTCTGTTAAAATGTCATCTTTAGCTTTAAAAGACAGATTAAGTGTGCTTATATTTTTCAGACATATCTACAAGGCACCATATTGCTAGAAGCCATTTGTTATAAGGAAGGTCAGAAAATTTGGAATACTAATCATTTTGAGCAAAAAAAAAAATATGACTCATATTTAAGCTCCATAGCCTTTAAGTACCTTGCCATAAAAGGAGTAGTTAACATTTTGTGAGTGTTAACCATGTGTCATGCAGTGCACTGTGTTCTTTATAAAATTTAGCTCATATTATTCCTCATAATTAATCTATCATCACCCCTGTTTCCCAAGTGAGGAAACTGGATTTAATGTACTGATTCAGTTGCTTGCCCAAGATCACCTAAAGAGTGTTTTATGTCAGATTTTTTCAGAAGAAGACCCCCATGCTGAGGATTTGTTTGTGCAAGTGCCTTATTAAGAAAATGCTGCCAGGATTCATGGGTAAAGGGGTGGGGGAAGCAGAAAAGATAAGGGAAGAAGCCAAGCCAGAGTGCAATTTCAGGAAAGTCTCAGATTTGGCCTGAGTAGGAGGGGATCTCCTGAGTATCAGTGCAGAGTTTGTCTAACTTCAAAGCAATTGATCTAGATTTTTACAATCTGCTCCAGTCAGCAATGGCTGTGTCATTCTGGAAGGATAAACTGTCAGGCAGGCTTTCTACTGGTTTTGGCAAGAACTTTTTGTAGCCCCCCCAACAGCAGTCCTCTGAAGGGAGTCACAGGTACATGTCTTAAAAGAAAAACACATAGAAGCTGGAGAATATGTATAGAGAACCTTTCAGAAGGAACTAAGTCGATCTGAGTGGAACATTGTCAGTGTTTTTTACAGCTAGTAAATGGCAGAACAAGGATTAAACCCAAACGGTGTGGCTCCAGACCCCATGCTCTTAATCAAGATACTAGGCTATCTGAAAAAAACAGCAAATATCTAGGTAGGAAATAGACTCCCATGGTCATTCCCCCAATTATTTGCAAACACTATTAATAGTTTACTCTGTTTCAAAGGTATTATTTTTCTGATAAAATTTACCAAATCAATGACATCTTTTAACATTTTGGCCCTTTGACTCAACTTTTTGCTGTAACGGTTTGCCCATGAATTATACATTAAATGAATTTTACATGTGATGCTATCTATGTAAATTACCACCAGAATTATTTTAAAATTCCAATCAAAGGAGCAGCCAACTTAACTAAGGAAATATCTTTGTTTCCCAGGGTGGATTTAGATATAGATCACTCAGAAATTAACTCTCCATGTGAGATATATATGTATACTAACCTAAACAGTCTCCTACTTTACTTAGAAGATATTCCTACCAGACCAGTAATGTGGATATGGAAAAGAAAAAAAATTAATCCACCTTACCATAGTTGACCTTGAGACCCAAAGTGCTTCTTCCTAATGATTTTTTTTTTGTGAGGTAGTCATCACTGAGTGGACATCTACCTAAATTATTGGGGGAGATGGGTTGCTCCAGATTAAGTATATCAGCTCTGGAACTTTGCAGGGAGATAGAGGGAAGAGAATGGGCTTAGGGGGTAAGTTCTCTCCTGATGAGAGGATGGGTCACCCTAAGGGAGGTGGATGAAGATGGAAGGGCCTGAGTCGTGGGTCTATTCCATTTGAGTCATCAGGGAGCTTTAACTTTCCTCTTCTATACGAGAAATCACCTCTGAAGTGATTCTAACCATTCAGTGTGATAATTAACATATATTGGCAGACCAATTATAGCTTAAGACTGGGAGACTTAAGCTCCCCGGTGGTAAAGGACCAGTGGACTTGTTCTACTCCAACGCCTCACTGGCTATTTGGGAACGGAATTCTTATTAAAAGGGCCAGGTTAGAAACTTTCAGTGGTCCTAATCACTAAAAAAAATGATAACTAACACCTATAGGGTAATTTCTGAGTGCCAGTGTTTTATATATATATAATATATATTCACACACACACACACATACTTATTTAGTAAATGTTATTATCCCCATGTTAAAACTAAAGAAACTGAGGCACAAAGATGTTAAGCAATTTGTCCAAGGCTTTGCAGCTTGGAAGAAATAAATCTGGAATGTAATCATTCTATGGTTTAACTACTAAGATATATAGTACCTAAGGTGGGAGAAGGAAAACAAGAAATTAGATTCAGAAAAGATAGAGGGCAGCTTCATCTATATTTGTATAAATATTTTGCTTCTTAAGATGAGTGGTAGGTAAGCAGTAATATTCCTTATATTTTTGTATATCTAAATAGCTTTACCCTGGACAAGGACAGTCTGTAGAATGAGACAGCAGAGATTTCATTGGCCTAGAAAATTCTGCTGAATGATCATGCGTAGCATTAATAAAATACCAAGATATGGCACATGATTAAAAATAATAATTTGGGGGTATGAAATATTTTTATATGTTTGGTATGATTCAATATTTTCCTGAAGAGCATATCACCTGTTTTCCCTGGTTCAAGATGATAATATCTTACTTGGTAAGATTCCCCTCCCCAACCCCCCATTCTTCACTAATATGGAAATATAACAACCACTAAGCAATGGCTGTAATAAGTCAGGAGACTATCAGATCCGTATCTTTCTCTCCATCTCCATGGCCATCAACCTAAGCTAAACTATGGTCATCTCTTGCCTGCATGACTACGATAGCTTCTTCTTACATATGTTCTTACTCCCTCCAATCTGTTCCCAAGTTCTAGTCGGAGTGAGTTTTTCATTTTGATATGGTTCCAATCACACTCATCTATGACTGCCCGTTGCTGTTAAGATTAGTCCTTACTGTGGTAAGGTCATGCGAGGCCCTGCCTTGTCTGATCCATGCTGGCCTGGCCAGTTTTATCACAGATCACAGTTCTTCTCACTGCTTTGGCTGGAACCACATCTTAGTTCTTAAATGCGCTGTGTTCTTTCCCTTCACAGAAACTCATATCTCAGTTTAGAAATCACTTCCTTAGGGAAAACTGCTGATATCAAGGTAGAGTAAGGTTCTTTCATTTTATGTTGTAGCACTATTCCTTCACAGCATTATTCTCACTTTGAACATCTTAAAAATGCCCAATTATTTTGTTTAGTCTTTAATTAGGTATTACATTCATATGGTTCAAAAATTATTTTAAAAATACAGTGAAATAAATGTATGAAATCAAGAATGAACCCTAACGGAAATTATGGACTTTGGGTGATAATGATGTGTTAATGTACGTTCATCAGTTGTAACAAATATGTCACTCTGGTGCAGGATATCGACAGAAGAGGAGCTATTGCATGTGTGGGGGCAGGGTGTGTATGAGAATCTCTGTACATTCCATTTAATTTTGCTGTGAACCTAAAACTGCTCTACAAAATAGAGTCGATTTTAAAAACACAGTGAAGTATCACCTTCCTAATCCTTTCCCCCATGTCCTTTTTTCTATCCACATACTGAAAACTGAATGGAGAGTTATGACCTTGAGTAGAAAAATAAAATGACACCAAACCACAGCCCAGAAAGGAGAGACCAGCTAGCTGTCTCTCCTTCAACCCTCTGATCTATTGTTTCCTATCAATGGCTTGAACTCAATGAGAAACCAGGAACCAGAGAGCTCAAGTTGTAGTCTGTAGAGGTAGATCTAACTAACAAGGGCAGAAAACAGGGTAGAGAAAGGTGGAGAGTGGATTAAGTAAGAATTGGCAAATATTTTCTCTAAAGGACCAGATAGTAAATATATGATGTTTTGTGGACCATATTATTTTTGTGGTAACCAATCAATTCTGCTAGCACAAATCAGCAATACATGATATGTCAACAAACGTGTTCCCATAAAACTTTGTTTATAAAATGAGTCAGGGGTTGAGATTTGACTTGCAAGTTGTAGTTTGCCAACCATTGGATTAGAGGAAAAAACAAAGGATATCTGGCTCATCATATAAGGATCAATCTTTTAATGGCTGTGTTGTAGCCCATTGTACACTTGGAATGAATAACAAATTATTTACCCAGTTTCTTACTGATGTGTATTGTTTCTAATGTTTACCATCACAAACAGTGTATAGCGAGTAACTATATACATGTATCATACGTGTATTATGTATGTGGAAGTAACATTAATTCCTAGAAGAGAAATTGCTGGGATAAAGTATATATGCATTTATAATTATGACAGAATTCAAACTTGCCCTTCATAGAAGTGATACCAATTAAAATTCTGCACGACAGTGTATGAGAGTGTTTTTTTCTCTAGAGTCTTACAACGTGAAGAATAATAAAACATTTGGGAGTTTTGCCATTCTGAGGAGTGAAGAAATATGTACCAGTGTAATTTTAATTTGCATTGTTGAATAATAAAGTGAGCATCATTTCTTCTTTTTAAGAGACACTTTTATGTTCTTTCCTGTGAACTGTTAACCATATACTTTGTCCATTTTTCTCTTGTTCTTGGTTACTTTCTTCACAATTTCTCAATATGGAAGACATTAGCACTTTGTTATATAAGTAGCAAATATTTTTCCCCCTACATGGTACTGGAATTTGATTTTCTATGGTATTTTCGACATGCAAGAGCTTCCAATTTTTATTTAGTAAGGTTTATTCATCTTTTCTGTTATAACACCTGGAGTTTTTAGTTATGGCAGTATTTTTTTTTCTTTGTAACACTTAAACCTTTGATTCATTTGGAGTTTATTCTGGTGTGCAGTGTCCTCACTGCATTGATTACTGTATTGATCCAGAAAACTGTCCAGTTGCTGCAATACTATTTACTGGCTGGTCTTTTTGCTAGTGATTTAAGGGTCCACTTTTGCCATGCAATGAATTCTGGTATCTATTTGGGTCTATTTCTGAACTTTCTATACTGGTCCATAGGTCATCAATCTATTCATGTATGAGTGTCTTCCTGTTTTAGTTAATAGTATTCTTTTTTCCTATTTGATTTTGCATTACTAGATATTCTTGAGGGTTAATTATTTGATTTGTTAGCTTTAAATGATATTTTTTGTAATAACTATTACAGAAGTGACCTCCATGAACTTATCCTGCCTGCAATATCTTTTTCTCTTTCTCTCCCGTTTTTTTAGTGATCATAATTTCTACATTGTCAGGGCATATAATGCTTATATTGTCTTGTCTGTAATTCTAAATCCCACATTAAAGAAATCTTAGTTCTATCATTAAATAATTTAACCTTTAACACCTCTTGTTTTACTGGTATCCTCGGTCATATTTTATTTGGTTGACGCAGATTAAGAAATAGACAAAAACGGAGAGTAGATGATGAATCTGGAGGTGTAAAATGAATATATCCAACACCATAATTGACACAGAGATCTTGCATTCTAAATCACATAGGGAAGAAAGTGAAACTAGGAAGGGATCAAAGTATATGAAAGAATAACAAATGTCTACGTAGTAGAGGTTCTGATAAGAAGCAAGATCTTTGGAGTAGATGAGTGAGAAAACTGAATGGAGAGGTGACTGTTGTCAGAGAAAGCAGTAACTGATTTTTATTGTTTCTGATTTCAGTGAGGAAATTTCTGAGTGATCACAGTATCCGGGTTACGACCATGAGAGTAAATGACTGAAATGGAAGTGAGGAGGTCATTAGATATGAAAATTGTCAAGAATCTGAGAGGCCAGAGTGTTGGAAGAGTCATTGACAGAGAGTGAAGTGATCAAATCACTCAGGGAAATGACAGAAATTGGAGTTGGGGGGAGACTCTTGGCAAAGTGCCCATGACTCCTATTAAGACATGGCTGGTGGAATGAGCATCAAAGGAATAGGGAGTCACACATGAAGATGGAGGAATAATTGTCTGGAAGCCATCTGGGTGGAGGGGAAAGTGGCCTCCTCCCCTTACCGTGGGCAGTGGTAGCTGCTTTTCAACAGAGACAGCAGCTTGGCGAGAGGAGTCTTCTGGGGCATGCCATGTTTCATTTCAGTGAGACAATGAGCGGAATTCATCAAGAAGAGTTTAAGATTGTTCAGTTTTGTTCATTGTGAAATGGGCATTCCAGAGAGCACAGTAAAAAAAAGAAAATAAAAGAAGAAAGTTGAGTTAAGGGATAGAAAGAAAGAACTTCAATGGGGATGGATGTTTGGGGGCATCTAGATACCTGGAGGGACTTTCACCTCAAATTCCAAGAACAGCTAGCCAAGATGTGTCACTTAGGAGCAATCAATCGTTATTCCTATTCAAATTATATATTGTATACATGTTAAAGGGCATTTCTTTATTTCTATCTCCAGGTACAATCTTGATTTTCCTGAATATTTTTCTGTCTTAAGTCATTTGAAATCTATATGTCTCCAAAATATCTCACCAAATGTAATAAATCTGCAAGGGCATCAAACTTTAACAGATATTTTTCTTTAATACGCATCTACTAAATTATTGATGTATTTCTCTTTAATAATACACCAAATTACAAATCATGGACTTACTAGTTTTGTTACAACATACATCACTCTGGAAAACAATGGCAAAAGCATATGTTTTTGACACCATAGTTTGTTCTTTGCTCAGCCAGTGTTGTGGACAGTTAATAGTTACTACACTAAATGTCAACAGTGTCTGGAAGAATTGTCTCAATAGCATAATAGGGTGACTCTGGGCATAGCATGGAGGAATCTTCCTAATGGAAGTTCCTAGCACAGAAAAGAAATATAAGGTATTGTGTTTTTCTCCAGTGATGGGTTCCTGCCCCTTGTAGGTTTAGCTAAGTGAGGAAACCTAGTGTCTCCTTTAAGTTACAATTCCAGGAAGTAAATGATTAAAACTGCGCCTTCAGTAAGTTGTTGGTCTGTGAAGTTGGTCTGTGAAGTTGGTCTGTGAAGTTGGTCTGTGAAGAATGTGGTGAGAATGTGAAGAAGGTGGTATGATCTAGAAAAACTTATGAGCATGAAGAACACTTTTATCACTTCCTCGTGTAAGTGTTGTGTTGAGGTGATCGAAGAGCTTGATGACTTTTGAGGCCAAAAAGAATCAAATGAGGTAATTTTTGTGAAAAGAAAAATTTGAAAGCTCCCACAAATGTTTACTGTTATTGCTTTGTTATTGTTAATAAGAGCTCATCATAATTACACGAGTTTTTAGGAGTGCCATCAGAGCCAGCACAAAGAATTGCAGAGGTTAAATGATATGGTGATGGAGAAACAAATTCAAAAGCTGAAAAGGTTCTAGCATTCTTAGGTGGCCAAAGCCCATCATCTCAAGAGTCCTTTGCTTTAATGATAGATCCTTTCCCTAATGAAGTGGACCATCCTTGACTTCAAAACCATTTTTTTCCTAGTGAGAAAAACATTTTGTTTTTTTTTTTTTTTTACTGCAGTTACATTCATTGTGATGGGGCTTGGCTTGCATTACCTAATAAAGGGCCAAATTGTTGAGCTTTAACATAATCACTTCTGTATACATTACTGAAAACTGGAAAAGATCCATTAGATTCCTAGTGGAAATAATACGTTGCTCTGGGGTCATATCTGGGAAAAGATCATTACAAAAATATGTGTGCTGTATGGAACCAAAAGACATTTGTGCTTGCCTTTGCAGTTACAGCACTTAAGACATTGGACTGAAATATTATATGTTGATTATGACGGTGATGAATCTGTGCTTCTAATCATCACTAAAAAGATAGAGCCATGATTTGAACATTAGTTTGTTTCACATCGTGCAATTTGCAGATACTGAGTGTCAGTTGTATTATTCCGTATACTTTATCTTTTAAGATTCCTATACTGAAAAATTAGAATTGACTTACTGAAGACACACCATACTACCAAATATGGATAAAATTCCTATATAGCAAATGCTATAGGATTTACAAAACTTCCCCTTTTCTAAATAATGGAATTTCATTAAACTTATCTGTTATTGGAAATTATAGGACAAGCTATTTTGGTTAGGGGGGTAAGAGACTTGAGGTTTGCTGTAGTTAGGTTCAACAGAAACAGACACTGAGGTGGAGTAAGGCATAAAGAAAATGGTCATCAAAACCTGAGAAGGGAAGGGAGAAGAAGAAGAATTGGGCCAAGGATGAAGCTGAACAATGATGCAGGCCTAACAAAGTCTTGGCAAGCAGATGGGAGCTCTTGAGCAAGAGTTGACCATCAGAACATCCTGCACTGGGCCAGATAAAGGTGACTCTGGGAAAAGCATGGCCTTGGGCAAAAAGGTTCCTTGAAATCAAGGAGGGACCCGAAGGAGCTGACAGCCATAGGTGTCTGCTGAGTACTTTCCCCACAGCTGAAGGAGGATCTGAGACTTCATGGCATATCTCCCTGCCAACCACAAGCCAGAAGAGACTAAAGGGGCATTGAAGGATACGTAGATTGCCTCCAACTTCCCCCATCTACCGCTGTGCTATTTGTATATGTCATGGTAATTTGTTCCCAGTGGATAGTAGTACACTGTTGGCAAGTTGATTGGTGGTGAGAACTGGACAGACTTTCTGAGATTTGGAGAACAATGGGATTAAGAATGAATCAGGAATCTGGGCTAAAAGGTGGAAAGACAATTGGAAAAGAGTTCACAAGAAGCATACCTGAAACAGGTAGATATTTTGGGAATTTACCAAAGGACAAATCCAATATGAAACTTGGTGAAATAGAATTGTGTCCTGAAAGCATATCCAAAATAATGTTATATATTTTTTTAATTGAAGTTTATTGGGGTGACAGTTGTTCATAAAGTTACATAGATTTCAGGTGTACAATTCTGTATTACATCATCTATAAATCCCATTGTGTGTTCACCACCCAGAGTCAGTTCTCCTTCCATCACCATATATTTAATCCCCCTTACACTCATCTCCCACCCCCCACCCCCCTTACCCTCTGGTAACCACTAAACTATTGTCTGTGTCTATGAGTTTTTGTTTCTCATTTGTTTGTCTTGTTCTTTTGTTGTTTTTTGTTTATATACCACATATCAGTGAAATCATAGGGTTTTCTGCTTTTTCAGTCTGACTTATTTCGCGACATAATGTTCGATTTTAAGAGTAGATATCCAGCCTGGGGATCAAGATATAATTCTACATGCTTAGGTTTCTTCTTTTTTGTAAACATATTTTAATTTTAATAGCTTTATTGAGGTATCATTGATATGCAAAAAACTGTACATATTTAATGTGTACAATCTGATGAGTTTGGACATGCAGGCACCTCTGAAACTATCACCACAGTCAAGGTGATAGACATACCCATCACCTCCAAATGTTTGCTTATGACCCTTTGTTATTATTTTGTTGTGGAAGAGGTGATGATACATAACATGAGATCTCTACCCTCTTACAACTTTTTCTGTGCAATCCAGGATAGTTCAGTATAGGCCCTATGCTGTACGGCAGATCGCTGAACTTACCCATCTGCGTGACTGAAAGTTTATACCAATTGAATGATTCCCTATTTTCTCCTCCCCTCAGTCCCCTGGTAAACACCATTTTATTCTCTGCTTCTGTGAGGTTGACTATTTTAGGTGACTCATAACTAGAATTCTGTAATATTTGTCCTTTTGTGACTGGCTTACATGAAAAAAATTGCAAAATACTATCAAGAAAAAAGATTAAAAATGTAAAAATAAAGAATGTATCCTTGCTAAGATGACTTATTGGGTAGGTGGTTGGCTGCAGTGCCCCAGCAAAATAAGAATTAGTGGTGAAAGCTTTGCTGTCAAGATCATTTCTACCAGAAGGACATCGTATACTGAAGACGGTGATAACAAAAGCACGGTTTATAGCCTGCTCTGGCTATGATGTCGTAAAGGCTAATCTCTCACCAAGAGTAAAATATGATAATTCCATATCTTTGTTGAAGAAGGAGCTGACGTTTATTGAGTTCTCACTCTATGTCAGATACTGGGGTTAGCATTTGATGCATTGTCACAGTTCAGTGCAGACTTCTGAAGCAAGGCGCTGTCTCCTGCTATGGAGCATGGCCAAAGTGACACCACAGCAACCTTTATGGAAAGAGCTTGCATCTGAGAAGGCTGTTGCTGAGAGCTTGCTGTGAGCTGATTGGTTAGGTTTCATCTGTGTGCCACATGTCACAGGACTTGAACCTTACCTCAAAGGAGCGATTGGGACTTCAGGAAAAATAGGCCACCATGTTGTTCCTCCTCAGTTCAAATCATCCTTCTTCTCCTGGGGCCTAACTTCACTGAAACTGTAGTGTGCTTTTGGGCTCTGGGGATTTCATAGTCAAACCATTTTCAGATATTTATTGACTATGCCACAGGAAAACTTTTAAAAATCCAAGATAGTCAACAGATAACAATTTTCCTTTTTCCTGAAACTAACTCAAATTCCAAACAATCAGAGCTATATAGAGAACCTCTTGAAGTGACCATCAGCTGTTTTTATCTGCCCAGCACCTCTTCCCCTTCATCTGGTCACTGAGTCCCATCTCCTTTCTTCTTTCTTTGTGACTTGAGCAGGGATCAACACTGCCATAAGTAAGCAGATAGAAATATTTTCCCATTCGTGGCAAATGAATGAGCAAATGAGCAAATGAATGACTGTTAACCATCAACCTCTCCAAGGCTTGGCAATACAGAAATGGAAGGGATCCTAATTATAGTCCTGTCCTTTTTTGCTAGAGCAATCAGGAAAGTTTCCTCATGTGGAATGACCCTGTTTGAGAGATGGAGGACACAAGAGCAATGAATCCCAGGAAAAGTATTGGGCTGAGCGATGCCCGAGGAAAAGTATTCTCTCTTGATTTTTCAGTCACGTGAACCAACGAAGTCCTTTGCTTTGCTTAATCTAGTCTGAGCTGTCTTTCTGTTTCTCTATCACTTGCAACCAAATGAAACCTGACTATTGTATAGACTTTTCCCTGAAAAGGACACAGTGGAGGAAGGAGAAAGTAATATTGTTCTCAGTTCCTATTGCAATGTTCTAGGCATAAAACTAGACACTATTGTTTCATTAATTAATATATGTTCTTGTGAGGATAGAAAAGACAAACTTAGCTTATGTGATTTGCCTATTATCTCACTGTAAGTTACAGATTCAGGCCCAAATCTATCCCAGTGTGACTCCATGTCTAAGACACCATGTTGCCTTCCCATTTTGCAATTATATTGGTTATATATGTGCATATATGCAAATAGTCAGAAGAATTTTAGCAATAGTAAGAAATGTTGCTACAAAAGCACAACCAAACAGATTGAAGTGGAAAAATAGTGGAGTTAGACAGGAACTACAAAAGCCGTCCAGAGCTGTCCAAAGGCCTGACGTCTGCCCAGACATCTCTGGCCATCAGGCCTTAGGTAAATTCCCATTCTTACTACATTATAGCCTTGTTTACCATCACTTATCTAACATTTATTTACTTCTGTACTTCCTCCAATGAAAGTTGTGAACTCTGTTAGGCTGGCTCACATAAAAAGGTTTGGAGTCATCTAGACTAACTGAGTTTTCAATACTTTTGCTTAAATTGAGGCCTATGTGACTTTGACCTAGTCACAAAACGTAAGACTCAATTTTCTCATCAGTAAAACTCGGGGGAATAAACTAGGACTTGCGGTAACTGGAGAAAAGAAAGAACTCAAACAAAAGTTAGTTCCCTTCTCACCTTCTTTACTTACGGAATAGAAATTGGAAAAAAAAAAAAAAAGGTTTATTGGCAGAATTCTTTTTTGAAATGATATTTGCTGTGACAAAAATTTACCCATGGTTATTTTCAGCCTCATATTAGAAGTTTCCATTTTCACTTACAAAAGCTTTGTCTTCCTGAAGTAAAGATCTGGGCAGCTTCCTATGTAGACTGAGTGACAGATTTCCATAGATTTATAGAAGGAAATATTCCATCCCAACTGAATCCAACTGATTTGGGATAGCAATTGGCAAACCTCCCTTCATCCTGTCTCCTACTTGGTAATGCTTTCATTTACAAAAATAGAAGCAAAGCAAATTGGATTATTCCTGATCATTTTTTTTTTTTCTTTCAGCAAGGAGGGCAACAGTTGGTAGCTGGGATATGGGCAAAATATTTCCTCTGATTTAAACCACAAATATAATCGGGTAGAATATGTAGGTGATAATTTTAACTTTCAATAATATACATTTAAATCAGACATTAGCTTGACAATGTGTTTTGCACATTTCAGGTTTTACATAAAATAGCTAAATGCAAGTGCCAGTTTCTATATGACAGAAGAAAAGCAGGTTCTGAGAGAGCACAAAATACATGGAATAAAGATCTACTTGCTCCCTCACTTACTAGTTTACTTTTTCTTTTAAATCTTTAGTTTTACCCCACAGTCATTATTTTTCTTTTTTAGCAATTTGTGCTCTTCAAGAAATTGGGCATCAGTTCTAAATACAGCTACATTTTTTTTAGCTCTTCTTATTACACAATTTCTTTTTCCTTAGCAATGTGTCTCTCCCCTAAGGTTTTACCATGAAATAAAAGTGATAAAACAGAAGCCATCAAAGTCACCTTGTTAACCTCATTGAGGGTTTTGCAGGACCATTATGCATTTTGCTTAACATGGGTATGTGCGTACTTAGGCCATAAAAAAAAAAATCACATATTCTTGTGAATACTTTCAAATGGTCTCCGTACATTATGGCATAAAATAATTTGTTTCTATTTTTTTAACTCAATCTAGATTTTTTTTTTTTTAAGGTACAAGAAAATGCAGTGTGAAGTGATTGGATGCGGGTGGGCCTTGGGGTTGAGAAGTGCTGGGTTTGAAACCTGGCTCTGTGATTTATTTTGCTGCTTGACTTCAAGCCACTTATTTGAAATCTCTAAGCCTCAGTTCCCAAATATGTGATAATACTAAAGATCAAGTTAAGTAAATAATGCAAAAGAACTGTGGCAGAATCTGTTGGTTGGTTAATCTAATGCTCTTACGAATCCTCTACCCTGTAACCACCTTTCACCTTTCAGTGGGTTGTTTATGGAATTCTCCTTGGGAAGGGCTTCTCTTTTCAACGAAAGTGATGAAGCTTTTGATCCTACCTCTTTCTTCCTATTTGGGAAGAAGATATGATGCTTGGAGGTGGCCTAGCTATTTTGCAACCATGAGTGTGAAACCAAGGTTGATGCAGAAGGAAATTAGAAGGAGCCTGATTTTTAATATGAGATTCTTGAGTGACTAGAGCTGACCTAGAGTAGTTTTCTCAAGATTTCTTACGATGTGCAATGCATAGCTCCTTATCTCAGGTTTCTGTTACTCAGAGTTGCAGTATTCCTGTGGGATATAAGAGCAAACATGGTACCTAGGACATAGAAAGGAAGTTCAAATAATGCTAATCGCCTTCTCCCCTCCACTAGTAATAGCCATATAATGGATGAGGTGTAGTCTCAGCATACTTTTTTTTAAAATTTATTTATTGGGGTGACAATTGTTAATGAAATTACATAATTTTAGGTGTACAATTCTGTATTACATCATCTATAAATCCCATTGTGTGTTCACCACCCAGAGTCAGTTCTCCTTCCATCACCATATATTTGATCTCCCTTACCCTCATCTCCCTCCCCCCACCCCCCTTACCCTCTGGTAACCACTAAACTATTGTCTGTGTCTATGAGTTTTTGTTTCTCATTTGTTTGTCTTGTTTTTGGTTTATATACCACATATCAGTGAAATCATAGGGTTCTCTGCTTTTTCTGTCTGACTTATTTCGCTTAGCATTATACTCTCAAGATCCATCCATGTTGTCACAAATGTTCCTATATCATCTTTCCTTAACGCCGAATAGTATTCCATTGTGTATATATACCACAACTTCTTTATCCATTCATCTATCGAAGGACATTTTGGTTGTTTCCATGTCTTGGCCACCGTAAACAAAGCTTCAGCATACATTTTTTAAATAAATAAATAAATAATAGATTACAAATCCCAGGCATCATTTCCTTGTGAATGGTGTCACCATTCAACCTGTTTATATTTCAGAATCTTAGAAAGCTTCCTGATACTTCCTTCTCTCTTGTATATCTTTTGCAATCCAAGTCCCAGGGATTTTGTCTCTAACTATCTGTCCCATCACTGACTTCTTTCCATGTCCCATGCCATCATCACCTTAGTCCATTACTGTTCACCTGGGCTGTCATATTCTCACATTCTTATAAGGGAACTTCTGCCCACATTGTTCTCTCTGACTAGAATGTTCTCTCCCCCTAATTCCTACTTATCTTTCAGATCTTAGCTAAATCAGTACAAACTCAGAAGACATCTCCCCAACATCCTTACTCTGACTCTTCCTTTTATATCTTGTGGATGAATAAAAAGGGGGTCTATGCAAAGTAACCCAACAGAGATTTGATCATAAATTTCCAACTGGGCAGGTTATGGTGAGTAGTCACGCCCCAGGCCTGTAACTTCTTAGTAAAGGGCTTATCTTTGCTTTACCGAAGGTTTGTTCATCATTTCTGTACATCTAGATTAACACACCTTTGAAATAAAATGTAACCACCTTCAAGAGAGCACATAATCTTGTTAACTATCCTGTAATCCAATACTCACCTTGCTTTCTCCAGTCTTCCCTTATGTTTCCTCCTTAATTTAAAATGCATAAAAGGAGATACAAAAGAGTTATTCTCAAGAGTTTTTGAGATTTTGCTCCTCAGCATATGTTATCAGTTTGGTTCAGATAAACTCTTATAAAAATTTTCTATAGGTTTGGACAAAATGATAATCACTTTGGTTCTGAAGCTCTGATGGTCGACAAGAAATAAATAGAAGTTGATTTGTACAAGCTATTCTACTGCGACTCAGTGGATAAGATGGACTCTAAAGGCACCCAATCTGTATTTTACAGGCTCTATGTAGCTACATACTAATTTGTGCTTATAAAACAAATTTATCTTATGTATTTATATTTTCCTTGAAAACAAAACACTAATGCGTTATGTAACTAATGGCTTTTCTCTTCAATTTGCTTGACCCACCTATTCATGTGGGAAAACACATATATTTTACTAGATTTCTTCTTTATTGTGCCATATTTGGTAACGCTATATTGTTTGTTTGTTTGCTTTACTCCAAAACCAAAATTATTTTGAAAGAGTGAAGAAAACACCATCTGTAACGAGTGAAATCATAGTAACATATTTTTTTCTGTTCTCAAAGCATATCAATGTTATACAAAGAAGGAAAAAATGAGTAGTCCCAGGATGAGCTTAGCTGTGCCAAATAAGGATGCTGAGTTTCTTGGTTTGGTTGAAAACTACTGAAATCGGAGATTTACACAGGGATTTGCAAATGACAGGTTGTTTATGTACATTCATAACTCTGTAATTCAACCACTATTGCATTTGGTGGGATTGTGTTCTAGGGAAGAAACAAGGATAAAGGAAGAAAATCAATAAAGGGATGGAGAAAGGCTTGGGGGAAAATATGGGATCTACATTTGGCAAAAAATTAGCTGAATTTTTTGATGAGCCTATAATGAGTAATGATGCTATGGTACTAATTCAAATGTGTCTAGCATGTTATAATTTTCAAAGCACTGTCACATTATTAATCTCAGGTAACAGTTTCAACATTCCTGAAAGTTTAGTAATATGTTTATTCCCGTTTTACCAACTAGAATCCTAAAGCTCCGATGAATTAACAGATGGAAGCAACCTGCAATGGGAACTATAGAGACAGGGCTCTGGTGTCCTGTGCAATCTCAACCCAGGGTTTGGAGGTTGGAGGACACAGGTAGTGGTGTCTCCTCTTTGCATGGGAGAAGGTTAGAGACCGGTTGGAGTTGGCAGAGCAGAGAGAGAAGGCTGCATTGGAAGTGAGATGCTACTTCTACTGAATGGGAACCAAAGATGCATGATTTCCTCTTACCAGATCTAGGGGCATCCTAAATTGAACTTCCGCCAAAATGACCTGGAAGAGTGTGATTCCACCAAAAGAGTGGGTTGCTTGGAAGTCCTGGCTGATAAGGGAGAAACTAAAAGTAGACATCTAGAGGAGGTATTGCCTACATTAAGGGAGCGGCAGTTAGAGGTCCCTGAATAAACGTGCCCGTGCTGTTTGTGTGGGAGGGAAGGAGCAGCAAGCAAGGAGAGTAGGAGTCGATGATGTCTCCTCTACTAAAATTTTCTTTGTATCGTCAAACAGTTTTTCTTCAGTTTTATCTTTGACCAATGCAAAGTAATCCAACATATTCCTGGTTGATTTATGCAATAGTAACTATGGCCATTGTTGTCTTCAACCCATTTTGGAACTGTCAATGGAAACATCAAGTTTGCTCACTGTGGGGACAGAGCCCCAGAAAACAGTTTCCAGGCTCTCGGCCTCACGTAGAAAGGTGCTGGCTCAGGTAGTAAATGGCCATCAACTGTGATCAGATAGCCAGCAGCTATGGCTAGTTGGCCGTCAGCTGTAACCTGTAAGCCATTGGCCACTAATATAACTGCTGTGGCTCCGCTAGCAGGAAGAATGGGGGCTAGCAAGAAGATGGTGGCTGGCAAGCGCGGACTGCTGTTAGGATGGCAGGTTGCAGATTATGTAGATCCTGCTTCCTGTGTCTCCAGCCCAGCCACCAGCAAGAATATAGTAGTATGACTTCCCTACCTATGGCTCCATGGGTGTTCCTATTTGGCGTCGCCATGTCCTGCATTCTTATGTGGGGAGCGGGACCAGTGATCCCTGCCTGCTGGCCCGCACAACACTCACTAGCAATAATGAACATCCTTCAGTGAGAAAGGGAGGATAGTCGAATAAAAAGTGGGTTCAGATTCTGACCTTTCCTCTAACTGTTCATATAACTGAAGGCAATTAACTTGGCTTTATGGATTAAAATTCTTCTATTTGTGAAATAGAGATTTGAGGGAAATGTTTTTTAAGATCTCTTTCCATTCTAATTATAGGATTTAGTGAGAAACCTTAGAAATTTGAACTTCACGTTCAAAATTTGTGATAATTTTCCAAAATTACTGCCAATATTCTTCTGCTTTCACTCTGGGAAAACAAACAAAAGGATTTACTGAGTAAAATTATCATGTAAACAGGGATTTAAAGAATATCAACTGAGTTTAAATATTTTACAAGTACCAGTATGTGTACAAAACAGACTATTCTATTAGGCAAATCCTAGTTACAGTGAAATGTAAAAGAAAACAGCCAATTTTCTCTGTCTGAGGTTCTATAAGGTAACCTTTGTATCAGTTCCCATTAGTCTTTCTCTTGAAGACCAAGTAAATTTTCAGGTTTTTTTCTATTTCCTATGCCGTAAGATTTCTCCTTACATTACTGAAATGTATTTGATTTTCTTCAAATTAAATTGGAAATGACATATCAAGGTAAAGCAATTTTTGAGTCTTTGAAAAGTGAAAGTATTTTTTCTTATTTGATGGGGAATATAAGGAAAGAGAGTCATAGATACTAAAGCATATGTATTTCTAAGAAGATGGGTAGAAACTTACAGCATCCTTGAGAAAAGAACGCTGATATATATATATATATATATATATATATATATATATATATATATATATATATATAATCTCTTTGTATGAAAACCAATGCTCAGAAATTTTGACTTTTTTTTTTTTTTTTAAATATTTATTCCCACTACCACAAATTATGCAGTCGAGTTTCCCACATTTGGGGAAATCGCAGGGGTCAGCACATCCGGAGTGCAATGGATAAGCCTCGCCCTGGGAAAACCACCTTCGTGATCATGGTATCTCCCCTGCCAGGTAAGTATAAATTTTGACTTTTTTTAAGATCAAACAATAATGATGTCAAAGCATGGGCTGGACCTCAGATTTTGGCTCCCTCATCATATTTGCCTCTTTGCCACCTGCTCCTTTGGTAGATGCCGGCTTGCCTTGTTTTCAGTTGGATTTCTTGCTCTAGAAAGCACAGCAGGGAGCACTCTGTCAATAGAACCAGGTTTCCTTGAAATTGATTGAGGCTGTGGGCTTCTGGCTAAAATGCTGCTCTTGTGTCAAACTACATGAAAGAAGCACTTTTCTTAAATAAATGTGAACTCTGCCTTTTGTAGCAGTGAGGACTATTCAAGGTACCAAATGAAAACAGCAAGTTCTCTTGGGAAGGAGACTGGAAGTTGGCATTCTCTTCAAAAGCAAAATTGGGGCATTTTGCTCAACAGAACATTAGCTGTGAGAAGACAATTTGGTCTGCACTAAGGAACTACACTTCCTGAGTCACTGTCTTCTAACTATTCTTGTCTTTTGGGATTTTGAGGCATTTGTCCGCTGTAGAGGTAAAAATGAGGATAGGAGAAATTAAATGTCTGCTTTCTTTATTTGGCACCTAGGTACCTGGCCATGTGCCCATCTCTGTCTTCCACTTCTCTCTTCTTTGCCACTTTGGTGTCATATCCAGCGCAACACAGGCAGTGGGAGAACAAGAAGGGGCGACAAAGTGTTAAGAAAGAAACAGAAATCAAGAAAGTTATGAAACAGGGGGCCAAGGGTCTTCCAGCCTCAAAGGACTGAGAGCCCTGAATCGGGCCACCTTCTGGCTTTTATTGATGTACACACAGGAAGTAGCATTGTTTTCTCCACGGTCTGCGAGTCTCGTACATCATACCAGAAAACTGATTCAAACCAATCACCCTGGCCTGCAAATAGCTGGAATCGAAAGTCCCATGATGTCTTAACAATTACGGTATGTGCCTCCCCAAGGACAAATCCTTTATGCTGAAACTTATTGATACGAATGGAAGGAGAACTGATGTGATCACATCATTGACTCACTTCCCAAGCAGGTTGTGGGAAGGAGTGTAGCCACATAGGCAGAAGCTCTCTTTAGCTGGGGGAAGGTGGGGGTCTTTGCCTACCTCTATTGACCCCGTGAATTCTTCTGGTGGTCCCCACGCAGCTGCACCTGGCTTGGGTTGTTCCTTCCGTGAGGACTCTTACCCATCATTGGCTGACCAACCATCTTTTGGGGGCCAAACAAAGAGACATTACGTGTAAGCACAAAGGTGAAGCAAAGTGCCTGAAAGGAACAGTCTCACAGACTCTTCTTTCTTTACGGATAGGCACGAGGGGACAGACGGTTAGGCTGCTGCGTTACAACACTGAGGGATTTTCCTTCCCTCCCTTCCTTCCTTCCTTCCTTCCTTCCTTCCTTCCTTCCTTCCTTCCTTCCTTCCTTCCTTCCTTCCTTCCTTTGCAATGGTTATCCTGTTCCCCTGATCAAGGGCAAATTTTTTTGAGGATTCCTTGACTACTCTTTCCAGTTGTCTCCCTCTTTCCTCTTTTCCTTCTCTTTGCCTAATGCCATTTCTCTTTTCTCCCCAAAGACTTAACATACAGAGGGTGCAAAAAATATGTATGCACATTTTAAGAAAGGAAAGACCTATTAAAATTGTAATACTCAATATATACCAATAACAAAAAATGAATACATGCCACGTTTGACTTCTGCAATTACAAGAGGTGCTCCAAGTGGTTACCATCAGCATCCAGACACTTCTGATTACGGCAAACTACTGCTTGAGCAATTTTGACCAAAGTGTCCACTCGTATGCATTTTTGCTAGAGTCTTTTAACAAGCTAAAAATGCAGTCAGAGAACTGTGATGGTGACATGCTGTGTGCCAAATACTCTGAGCAGATTTGTACAACAAGTGTGGTTCCTTCACAAGAAGCCCTCCTGGCTCCCAGGCCTGGGGCACCCTGTGGGGAGGATGATTATGACATCTTTAAATCTGAGAAACTTAGAATTGGAGGAATCTTGGAGATCAAGTAGTCAAACTCTCACATTTAAGAGATGACAACAGTGAGACCCAAAGGGGTTAAATTCCAGGTGAAGACAGTGCCTTCCTATGAATCAGGGTCTTCTGATCCCTAGACCAGTGCTCTTTGCACATAAAACTGCCATGTTTAGCTGTACTTTCAAGGTACAAGGGAGGGGAGAGTGGAGGCATGGATAGACTATAGGATTTGGGCATTTGCTGTGGACCTGTCATTCCCTGCAATTTGTTGCCAAGAGTAATTTTCAGATATTCTTTTTTATCAAGGTGTCCCAAATGCAAGTCCACCATGGGGCAATTTCACCTCCAAGAAATATTGTGTGCTTTTTGTTTTGTTTTGACTTATACCATTGTCCACTAGGAAACAGTGTTTGTTTCCTTTTCCTAAGAAACTGTGCCTCCTGGAGGCCTTTCTCTGATGATCCCAAGAGCCCGTACCACATTGTGTCTCTATTTCTATATTTTAACACCATTCCCAGTGATTCATGTGCATACAACAGGCCAAGAAGTCCTGTGTGAGGCTCACACAATTCACTGCCTGCCAGTTTGGTTTCCCTTTTGTCTGTAATCTGTATGTACAGTGACTTCTCAAACAAAGTTCTCTGGGGAAATCCTAATTTTAACTACTTCTATCTTTTTGTCAGATAATGAGCATGTCAGACCATGTGTTGTGGTCTTGTGTTTGGAAAAAATGACCTGTATATATGTTCTGTGTCTCAACGTCTTCCAGTTATTCTATGCTACAAAATGCCTTTAATCTTAACTAATAATTTTACCACCTGTTCCATCTGCCTTGGTTCTGCCTGTCACATTCCTGAGGGGTTGTGTTGGGGGGCAGGCTGTGGGACGTGATGCCAGACCTCATAGTGGGGTTACACAATGCAGCATTCTTCTGAGTACTCATCTCTGCCTCCCAATGCCCTTCAAAGGAGCAAGGAAGCCTCAAATCAAATATACATAGAATGTCAAAAGTTAAAAGTTAGCCAAAAGTTGAAATACCTGTTCATATAATTTTTAAGAGAAATTTGTTTTATACGCACAAATTAGTATATAGCTACATAGAGCCTTTAAAATACAGGAAAATTGACTTTAAGCCGCTTATTTGAAATCTCTAAGCCTCAGTTCCCAAATATGTGATAATACTAAAGATCAAGTTAAGTAAATATGCAAAAGAACTGTGGCAGAAACTGTTGGTTGGCTAATCTAATGCTGTTACGAATCCTCTACCCTCTAACCACCTTTTACCTTTCAGTGGGTTGTTTATGGAATTCTCCTTGGGAAGGGCTTCTCTTTTCAACTACAGTGACGAAGCTTTTGATCCTACCTCTTTCTTCCTATTTGGGAAGAAGATATGATGCTTGGAGGTGGCACAGCTATTTTGGAACCATGAGTGTGAAACCAAGGTTGATGCAGAAGGAAATTAGAAGGAGCCTGGTTTTTATATGAGATTCTTGAGTGACTAGAGCTGACCTAGAGTAGTTTTCTCAAGATTTCTTACGATGTGCAATGCATAGCTCCTTATCTCAGGTTTCTGTTACTCAGAGTTGCAGTATTCCTGTGGGATATAAGAGCAAACATGGTACCTAGGACATAGAAAGGAAGTTCAAATAATGCTAATCGCCTTCTCCCCTCCACTAGTAATAGCCATATAATGGATGAGGTGTAGTCTCAGCATACATTTTTTAAAAAAAAATAAATAAATAATAGATTTTGACTTTGTAGGTCTGGGGTAGTGCCTGAGCTTGTGCATTTCTAACAAGACCCTGCGATGCAGGCACTGCTGCTCTGAGAACCACACTTTAGCACCAAGGCCCTCTGGGGCATGTCTTACTCATCTTTGTATCCCTACCATCTAGTAGGGGTACAATGGACAGATTTGGTAAGCTAATTTTCATGTAGTTTGCATGCACACCACACTATTTAATCTTCTCAGTAGTATTATAGCATAGGTGTTCTATCTTGTTTTACTGATGGGTAAATGTGAGTGACAGATTCAGGACTCAAAATTTGTTGATGCAAAGAGCATCTTTCTTTTCAAACTGCTTTCCTAATGTGTCAAGAAGACATTGGGAAGGGATTATACTTAAGCACATGGATTCTAGAGCCAGTTAGGCTAGATTGAATCCCAATTTCAATCCTTCCTAACTATGCAGCTTGGCAAGTTTATTATCAACAAGTGTCACGGTACTCTGTGAAATGGGAATAACTATAGGAATCTTACAGGAATCTCATAGGAATATTACAAAATTTAAATGACTTACTCTTTGTAAAGCAGTTAAAACAGTTCCCGGCATACATCACATGACAAAGCATGGATTACAGAGGGGCCCAATAAAGAGCTAATGACCTATTGCCCAAAAAGTAATATATACAATGCTTTAAAGATGGTACTTTTTCTCAGAAATGTATGTCCTGGAAATTCTTGTGGTTTGCAGTTAATAGGTTAATTTATTCTATAAGAAAATTGTATTGCTCTATCCCAGCGCTCCCAAATCAAAGTGGATATATCTCTGTTTGCAAAATAAACTAGCTTTCTTTCATTGGATATTTAATAATACACTCAGAACATGATTAGAGATGTATTGTCAAGGGTGAGATTAAAATTCTCATAGAAACCCTTTTTGAGAACATAGCACATACTTGCTTAAGGATGTCTCTAATATTTCTTTCTCTTTCTTTTTAGAACAAGTGTGACATACAGAGTTTTCTAAGTCTTTTGTCTCTGGCAGGAGGCACATTGTATATTTCCACCCACTGGCTTTTAATGACAAGCAGAGAACAATGATTCACCCTAGTCAACATTTTAATTTTATAAAATATCTTCCTTAGTCCCAACACAATTTTTAAAACATGTGAGTCAATGAGAACAAAGGGCGTCAAACTGTCTTAGCTTTCCTATGAGGAAAAGTCATTTTCTTTTCATTTTTTTTAAATTACAGTTTATTGGGGTGAAAATTGTTAGCAAATTTACATAGGTTTCAAGTGTACAATTCTGTAATATATCATCTATATATCACATTGCGTGTTCACCATCCAGTCAATTCTCTTTCCATCAACATATATTTGATCCCATTTACCTTCATCTAAAATCCCCCTCCACACTTACCCTCTGGTAACCACTAAACTATTGTCTGTGTCTATGAGTTTTTGTTCATTGCCACTTTATTTATGGTGGCCAAAACATGGAAACATCCAAAGTGCCCTTCAATAGATGATTGGATAAAGAAGATGTGGTATATATACACAGTGGAATACTATTCTGCCATAAGAAAAGATGAAATAGTGCCATTTGCAACAACATGGATAGATCTTGAGAATATTACACTAAGTGAAATAAATCAAGCAGAAAAAGTCGAGAATGACTTTCTGTGATATGTGGGATATATTAATAAAACTGAAAACAACAAAAGAACAAGACAAACAAAGAAGGTAAACCATTTTCTATTTCTCTCCCGCTGTCCAAATTCCCCCGATCCATAGTTTATTAGCCAGCAAGAAGACAAATGCTATTCCTAGTTAATTAAACTCATTGTTTAATCTATTGTCCTTTAATGATATCCACCATTGGTTACGGAGTGGCCACATTTCAGCCTATTTAGTTGATCTTTTCTGGATTCAATTGTACTTTAGCTATGTGCAAAGAGTAGCATTGAATCTATTTCATCCCACAATTTTCACTTAATCTGATGAATCTTTTGGCCTCATTTGAAAATGATCATGTCATTCTCAAAGCACAGTCAGTATGTACCAGTATGGTAAGGAGCTGGACACTCCAAAATGGCTCTGACCAGTGGTCCCTGATTCTTTGATGTCCAGCCTTTGATAATGGAAGCAAGTTAGAAGGAGGGTTTCAAGAGGGGTGCAGCAAACCCAGTTTCCTTAATTTAGCCACTCAGTACCAAGGGAAATAGCCTTTCTGATTCCTGCTGCTGATCAGCTCGTGCCCAGGCTCAAGGGTTTTAAATATTTTAATACTCATCTTTTGGCTTCCAGCCCTGAAGATTGTTAATAGAAAGCTCAAGTTAACAATTAATTAGCACAGTCACGCAGGACTGAAAGGGATTTGGACTAGTCTGAAAGAAAAGCAGCTTGCAGCAAGTACACCGTGTGAATGCTAGACTGTGGTGTGACCATGTCATCCCTGTTCCTGGGCCTTCGATTCTCTTTGTGAAAGGGCCTAAGCATGCCAGTGATAATTGGCTTGCTTGTTTTCTCTTTCCCTTTTCTCCTTCCATCCCTTCTTTTTCTCCCCATCTCTGTCCTCCTCTCTCTCTTTCTAAATAATGGTGAGAGAGTTTTTGTTTTCTCTTAATTGGTGAGTATTTTAGGCCAGTAGAAATACCAAACTAGGAGTTGAATAAAAATGAATTTTTTTTAAATCAACATTCTCTGTAATCCCAAGCACATCACCTTTTGAGGCCAAGAATTTTAATCTGAAGTTGAAGGAGTTGAATTAGTCTCTGAAGTCTGTTCGAACTCTGAAAGGTTATTACTCAGAGCAGGCTGGGCACAAGGACAAATGTGATATATTAATACTCTACGGGGACTCTATTAAATAGGGCATGACAAGCTACCAAAGGAAAAGTAGGTCTTGTTGCCCTTGCTTATATGTTTTCATTGGCAAGAATGGTGAGGAGCACAGCGAAATTAGTTAAAGCCTTGATGCATGCCCCAGCTGGGTTTGGGAATTCAGCGTAACCAATACGACTTTACTAGGTCAGAAGTTAATATTAACTGTATGAATTATCATTCATTCAGGCATTCATTCAGTCACTGAAATTCATCAGCTTTATTGTATGCCAGACTCTCTAACTTGTGCCAGGGGTGAATCAAACATTATCAATGCAGTTGGTAGCATTGTTCTCAGTAAAATATAGATTAGAGTTGTCTGGCAGCCTTCCTGACTCCTCTCTTTCTTTTAGTCTATATATTTCTCTACATTGTGAGAAAAACACAACATACAATGTGTAACAACATTCTGTACCCCAAACTTTTAGAACTGGAAAGACTTGAAAGACTTTTTTGTTCTACAAGGAAGATTGGTTTTTCCTTCCTTTTATCTCCCAAGCCCCTAGCAAAGGCTAAGACACAGTAAAAATCAAATACTTATTAACACTATGTTCCAGCTACTGTGCTATGTATTATTTGATTATTTTTTTTCCATGTGTTAAACTACATTGAGGTATAATTTACATATAAGTCGTTCATATTTTAAATACAAGGTTTGATGACATTTGACATGTGTATATCCAACCCAGTCAATATATAAACCATTTATTTAACTCAGAAAGTCCTCTCATGACCTCTTCATACCCCATCCCCTGCTCCAAGAACCACTAACATAATTTTTATCACCATAGATTACTTCCACCTGCCTTAATACTTCATAACAATGAAATCATACAGTATGTACTATTTAGTGTATGATTTCTTTAGCTCAACATATTGTCTGTAAAATTCACCCATGTTGTTTCATACATGCGCAGTTTGTTCATTTTTATTGCTGAGAGGTATTCTATAATGTGAATATACCATACTTTGTTTATGCATTCATTTGTTGAGGGACATTTGAGGTTTCTTTTAGTTTAAGGTAATAACAAAGTTATAACTAATATACATGCACAAGCCTTGTGAATATACATTTTTCTTGAGTAAATATCTACAAGTGGAAATACTGGGTCTTAGAATAACTTGTGTTTAACATTTTAAGAAATAGATTATAGTTATTCAACAATCGTTTTATCCTCTGTACTCCTGCCAAATATATTAAGATTTGCAGATGTTCCACATCTTCACCAGCATATGATGTTAATCTTTTAAATTTTAACCATTCTAATGTGTGTAATTTGCTTACCGTGGTTATAACATTTTTTTTCTAATGACTAATGATGTTGAACACCTTTTCATGTCCTTAATAACCATTTATATAATTTATTTTGTGAAGAGTCTGCTCAGACTTGAGTTGTAAGAGTTCTTACTAGATTCTGGATAAAAAGTTTTTATGAGATATATGTTTTGCAAATATTTTCTTTCAATTTGTGTCTTGCCTTTCTATTTTCTTAAGGGTTTTTTTGGTAAGCTGGAGATTTCACTTGTGACAAAGTACAATTTACAAATTTTGTTTCTATGTTTACTGCATTTATTGTTTATCTATACCTGTCCTTATCAAGATTACAGATTTTTTGTTGTAGTTGTTTTCTTTTAGAATGTTTATAGTTTAGCTTTTACCTCTAGGTCTGTGACTCACCTTGACTTAATTTTTGTGTATGAGTAGAGGTCGAGGTTGTTGGTTTCCTCGATGAATACACATTGATTGTATCCCAATTTATCAAAGATATTTTTCTTTCCCCATTAAATTGCTTTGACACTTTTGTTAAAATCAATTACTCATATGTATGTGGGTCTATTTCTGGAATGTTGACTGTTTCGTTGATCTAATTACGTAACCTCATGTCAATACCAGACTTCCTCGACTACTGAGGCTTTATAGGTAAGGATTGAAATCATGTAGGATAAGTCCCATAACTTTGATTTTAAAAAAACCTATTTTAGCTATGCTAAGTCCTTTGCATTTCCGTATTTCAATAAAATTCACTGAGCCATTAATTGGGATTGAGCTGCATCTATAGAGCAATTTAGAGTGAAAGGACATCTTAGCAATATTAAGTGGCCAAATATATGAACTTAGGATAGCTCTCTTTTCGTTTCATTTTTCTTTAATTTATCTCAACAGTGTAGAAGAGTGGCATATCTTTTATTAAATTTATTCTCAATATTTCATTTGAATTATTTCATTTGAAATAGAATAGTTTTTTTAAGTTTATTTTCTTTTAAATGGAATGGTTCTTTAATTTTATTTTCCTTTTCCTAAAAAAGCTGACATTTCACATAAATTTTGTATTGTACGAAGAAGTTAAATTGTCACTCTTTGCAGATGACATGATGCTATATATAGAAAACCCTAAAGACTCCACCAAAAAGCTATTAGAAACCATCAACAAATACAGTAAAGTTGATGGCTACAAAATCAACGTACAAAAGTCCGTTGCATTCCTATATACTGACATTGATTTTCCATATGGTATCATTTCTTACCGCTTGAGGAATTTTCTCAACTATTTCTTGCAGTACAAGTGTGGTGGTGACAAATTCTCTCAGATTTTGTTTATGTGAGAACTGAGTATTTCACTCTCATTTTTCCTAGCTATAGAATTCTGGGTTGACTTTCTTCAGTTTTTCAAAGTTGTAATTTTATTATTTTCTATTATATTTATGATGAGAAGTTGGCCTTAATCTTAATTCAATTACTCTTTGTTCTCTAAGTAATGTGTCACATTTTTCCTGAATAATTTCAGGATTGTTTTATTTTAGATAGATAGATAGATAGATAGATAGATAGATAGATAGATAGATAGATAGATAGATAAGAAGAGACAAAAAAAGAATATATATAAAAAATTATAGAAAAAATACATATATTTTTCTTTATAGTCACCCAATTACAGAGAAATGAATGAATGCAGTGTAACTTCGTACGTGTTGACTTTCTGGATTGTTTGAGAAATACTTTCAATAAAAATACGATCTTAAAATTGACATTCAGAGAGTCTCAGATAAATCACTGAAAATGTCTTGTAAGATTTTGGCAGTATTGCTAAACTGGTATCTATTGAAATGCCTAGGTTGTGTGTGTAGAAGCTTTGAGAGCAATATGTGAAAAAATTTTGAAATTTAGAATCATACTATATAGCAGCAAATATATTGGTATTCATTTGAATCACTTACTATATCTAAATAAACCAGACCCAAAAAAATTATAGAATTTTTAACAATTTAGTGAAAATCAGATATTCTAAAGATTATACCATTTGTCTCATTTTCCCAAATCAACTGCCTTCATATATTAAACTATTTAATGATTACAAATAAATGCATTCCTTAAATATGCATGAGACTATATTTCCTCAAGTTTTACAGGACGCATTTAATTTTCCTTATAATAGCATTAAAAATATATTTTGGATGCCCTTCCATTTTTATAGGGAACAATTAGTGACAAGCACAATGTTAGGCTTTTTAAGACCTTCTTCCAAGCACAGTATTGATCGACTATGGAAACTTGATATGAGTGTTGTTTTTAGTAGTTCCCACAGAGTTTTTCTTTAAAATTAAGCTTCAGCACCAGCATGATTTGTATAGCAACTTAGATCAGTGTAAGAACTCACATGATAAATGTCCTTAAATATTTCTTCAATATTTTATCCCCAAGCAAAGTTATGGTTCTAGCTTTCAAATAAATTGATTCATTGTCTAGATCCAGGTGAAATTTTACTTACTTCTGCTAGTTAGATTTAAGATGCTTTGACAGGTTCCTTGGGAAATGAATGGACAGCCTCCTATAATGGTGTGAATATATCTTGAGATAGCAGGATCTTTGACAAAAGCCTTTTTTATTAGCTCTTGGTGTTAACTAGTAGAAACTTTCTGGAAAGAAGACAAACTCAACACTTACAGAAAAGCTTTTTACACCAGTAGCCCTGGGATTAGCATAATCTATAAGGGTGCATGGAGACCTAAACAACTTTGGCAAAAGTTCTCTTCAGAAAATATTATAAAAGATACCTTTATTCATTAGAGTTATATCTTCAATCTTGTGATTGTAGCCATTTCTCAAGGGTTATTGTAAATCAAGAAGAATCATTGACTAAATATATATATACATATACATGTATATACGTATATATGTATATCTATATTTATATATATGTATATTAATTTGGACTTCAGAGCCTCACAAATAACCAAGATCTACTAAAGCTAGGTTATGTGAACAGCTACACTAATTCTTAGTCTTCACTTGAAAGGATTTGAAAAATGTACTTTCTCAAGGCTTACTTGAGTTTTGGAATCCACACACCGCATTACTGAATCTATAACCCATGCAGAGGCTAATAGTCCAAATAGATCTGCAGATATTCTGGAAAGTGCAATTCCAGTATGAAACACTTGCCTGTTGACAAGAGTTTTAAGCTCAGGTGTTGTGGATGAGTTGTTATTAAAAGATAGTCTTTTATTTCTGTGATGTATATTCAGGTGTAATTTGAGCTTTTCTTTTAGAGCAATATAAAAGCCAAATATGTTGCTGCAGCATTAACCACTGGGGGTATCCTTCATAAACGTTTTTTAAATTGTTGATGGAGCTTTATTTTTATCTGTATTTTACTTTTAAAAAAATAGACCTTTTTTTTTTAGAGTAGTTTTAGGTTCGTAGAAAAATTGACTAGAAAGTACAGTGAGTTCTCATATACCCCTGAACTTCATGAGCATTTAAAAAGGTACCTTCTATTTTTAAATATTTTAAGATTCACAAGAAGTTGTGAAAATTATACAGTTCCCATGTACCTTTCATCCAGCTTTCCTTAATGATAATATCTTATATAACCATAACCATAGTATATTATTAAAACTAGGAAATTGATACTGGTACAATATTATGAACTGAGGTACAGCTCTTATTTCACCATCTTTTGCATGCATTCTTTTTTCAAAAAGTTGGTGTATAGTTCTATGAAGTATATTGTATGTATAGATTCAAGTAATCTTCAACGCTATCAGGATATAGAACTATTCCATCACCCCTCCCCCACACACACACAAACACACAACTCCCTTACATTATCCCTTAATAATCCCAGTGTTTTCCCAAACTTAATGTTTGGCAATCACTAATCTCTTTTTCATCACCATAATTTTGTCACTTTGAAAATGCTTTACAAATGGAATAAAAAAATACATAACTCTTTAGGACTGGCTTCTTGCACTTCATATAATATCCTTGAGATACATCCAAGTGTGTATATTAGTAGTTTTTCATTTTCATTGCTGAATAATATTTCATTTCATAGATGTACCATTATTTATTTATTTATTCATCCATTGAAGAACATTTGGCTGATTTCCAGTGTTTGGCTTAATGCTGCTGTGAGCGTTTCTGTACTCGTGTGTGTGTGTGTGTGTGTGTGTGTGTGTGTGTGTGTAAACCTAAGTTTTTTTATTTCTTTAAGATAAACAACCAAGAGTGTGATGGTTGGGTTGTATGGTAAGTGTATGTTTTGTTTCTTAAAAAACTGCCAAACTATTTTCCAGGGTGGCTGTATCATTTCCACTTCCAGCAGCAATGAGTGATTCAATTTCTTGATGGTATTTGATACTTTTTAATTTTACTTTTTATTCAACATTTTTTATTTTAGTCATTCTGGCAGGTGTGTATTGACATCTCATTGGGGTTTTAGTCTGCATTTCTTTAATAGCTAATGATGTTAAATACATTTTCATGAACTTATTTTGCCATCTGTATATCTTCTTTGTGAAGTGTTTGTGTCTTTTGCTCATTATAATTGATTTTTTAAAAATTTTTGTATTTAGAGAAGTTTTTAAATATATTATGGATATAAATACTTTGTCACATACATGATCTGCAAATATTTTCTCCTCTTGTCTGGCTTTTTTTAAATCAACTTAATATGGTTTTTCACAGAGCAAAAGTTTTTAATTTTGATGGAACCTAATTTAACATATTTTCCTTCATGGATTGTGCCTTTGGTGTCATTCTAGGAAGTTTTTGCCTAACTCTTCACAATAAAGGTTTTCCTTATCAGTTTTATAGTTTGTATTTACATTTACATCTATGATCTACTTTGAGTTAATTTTTGTACAAAGTATGAGGTTCAAATCAAGGTTCATTATTTCGCTTTGCAATGCCCCATTGGACCATTTGTTGAAAAGACTGTACTTTCTTCCATTGCATTGCATTTGCATCTTTGTCAAATGCCAGTTAGCTGTACTTGGGTGGATCTATTCTGGATTTTCTGTTCTGTTATACTGATTTACATGTCTATTCCTCTGCCAATATCACACTGTCTTGATTATTATAGCTTTATAAGTTTAAAAATCAGGTAACGTGATGCCTCTAACATTATTCTTTGTCAAATTTGTTTTGTTTATTCTTATTCCTTTTAATTTACATATAAATTTTAGAATAATATTGTCTATATCTACAGAGACTCCTTCTGGAATTTTGATAGAATTGTGTTAAACCTATTTGGGGAGAATCAATATCTTTACTAGGTTGAGTCTCCCAATTCATGAACATGGTATGTCTCTCGATTTATTTAGATGTTCTTTGATTTCTTTGATTAACATTTTTTAGCTAAGCAAACGTAAATTTTAACATACAATCTAACATACATGCTTCTTATAATTAGAATGGTATTGACTCTGCTGCTTCTTTGCCAATTTCCTACTGAAGCATCTTCTTTACCGGTCTTTGTGTTAGCATGCAGGACCCCAGCTCCTCCAGATCATCTTTTGGAGGTCTGGTTACCTCTCTAGGGGTTCTGTAATGACCAGGGGACACAGAGGTCCTCATCCCCAAGCAGAAATTGCAGGAATCCTGCTGTCTTTTCCATCATGGGGAAACTAACCTTTCTTAGATTCTGTCACTCTCCAACGTAGACACTGCTATATTCTCTCTCCCTGTACATGATCCTCTGTAAATCCTTAAGAAACCTTTAATGGTCTCTCTTTCCTAGAAGTTGAGGCGGGGAAAGCCCATTTTGCTGGAAGGAACACTGTCCTTCCAGTTGACTCCCAAAAGTAGTTTTGTTATTCTTACCTCCTTCCATTTCTTCACACCCCACGTACAATCTGCCGAAAATTTCTGTTCACTCCATCCTCACATACAGCCATGAGTGATTCAACACCTCTGTGATCCCAGCCATTGTCATCTCTCAAGTAGATTCCTGCAGGAGCCTTTTAACTCTCCTCCCTGCTTTTACGCTTGGCTTTCCTGAAGTTTATTCTCAACCAGTAGCCTAGAAATGAACTAAAATTGTAAGTCAGATTATGTTCTTTGTCAACCCAAACCCTCCAAAGCTCCCAATTTCACTCAGAGTAAAAGCCAGGGTCCTTATAATGACCTAGAAAGCTTCACCTGACATGGTCTGTTTCTTTTTTACCTCTTTCCTATTATTCCTCTACGTTCCCCACAATCTATTCCAGATAAAGCTTCTTGTTTTCTTAGGCTATTTAAGATACATTCCAGTCTGTGATCTTTGCCATGGCTGATTCCTCAGCCTGCATCTCTCCCTCCGTATCTTCATGTAACCAATTCCTTCATGAATTTCAAGTCTGCCCAAATGTTACTTTTATCCATGAGGCTCACCCTGAATATTCCATTTAAAATCACAGCTCACCTTGACACATGTGACCTTCTCCCTTGTCTTGTTCTATTTTTCCTTTTTCTGTGTGACTTTCTATCTTCTAACGTACCAAATATTTTATTTATTATATTCTTTTTTACCCTCTGTTTTTTTTAAGTTATAAGATCCATGAAGGCAAGGATTTTTGTCTATTTTGTTCATTGAGATAGCCCAGAAGAGTATCTACCATGGAATAGATGCTCAACACATATTTGATTGGATGACCTTGGGCAAGTTGCCAGCTCTCTAAGCTGTTTACTAACTTGGAGCAGTTTACAAAAGGAAAACCATCATCACTGTCATCATCATCATCATCAATTTGGTTGTTATTATTAGCCCCACTCTAAATTATGTGATTACAGTTAACTACTGGACTTCCTATGGTACATAATTTGAAGATTGTTAGAATTTCATTCAAATTGAAAATAAACAATAGTCTCCAAGAGGCTTTCCCAAGAATAAAACAAGTAAGCTTCATTGAGAGGATTTTGCGATTTCTGTTTTATTTTAATTTTTTTGTCCTACGTATTTTTTTTTTAATTTATTGGGGTGACAATTGTTAATGAAATTACATAATTTCAGGTGTACAATTCTGTATTACATCATCTATAAATCCCATTGTGTGTTCACCACCCAGAGTCAGTTCTCCTTCCGTCACCATGTATTTGATCCCCCTGACCCTCATCTCCCTCCCTCCAACCCCCTTACCCTCTGGTAACCACTGAACTATTGTCTGTGTCTATGAGTTTTTCTTTCTCATTTGTTTGTCTTGTTCTTTTGTAGTTTTTGGTTTATATACCACATATCAGTGAAATCATAGGGTTCTCTGCTTTTTCTGTCTGACTTATTTTGCTTAGCATTATACTCTCAAGATCCATCCATGTTGTCACAAATGTTCCTATATCATCTTTTCTTACCACCGAATAGTATTACATTGTGTATATATACCACAACTTCTTTATCCATTCATCTATTGAAGGACATTTTGGTTGTTTCCATGTCTTGGCCACCGTAAACAGAGCTGCAATGAACATTTGTCCTAAGTATTTTTAAGATGCATTTTTTTAGTTCATGTTTATGTCCTATGTGTAGATAATGGACATTATTACTGAAGTAACATATGGGGAGATGCTGCTATATCCACTTTCAGATTCTCTCTGACTATGGCTGAGTCCAGGAGATTAAATACACCTTGACTGATGAAGCCATCCCTGCCTCCTTAATAACATACTCTCAATTCTAATAAAACTTCCATTTATATTTTATACATTATCCTTTTCCTAAAATCTTGCATGAAGAGGGCTAAAAGCTTATTTACTACAGTGCACTGTAGTATTTCAGTATTCTTTAATATTTATTTAACCATAGCTAAAAATGTTTCCAGTTAATAAGTCCTTCTGACAGAAAAAAATAGCTAATATTTCTAATCTTAAAAAAAAGTAACTCTTTTAAAAAAATGATTAGTTAATTGGGCCATCCATACTTCAGCTCTTTAGGGGTGTGTCTCTGTATGTGTATGTGTGTGTGTTTAACTTAGAGATGTACTTTGCCACTGGCTAAAGTCCTATGTGAGTATTTACATACTATCCAAACAATTTATCAGTCCTTGTTCATTCTCATTTCACATTTACATGTAAGTGCTACCATAGGTATAAAAATCAGTTAATAACAAAATGTAAACTGAATAAACATTATTCTTTTAATATCAAAGTTGGTTTCTTTTTGAGAAAATACAGTCAGCTTTTAATTAGTATTTTTGATGACTAAAAAACAAATTTATTTTAGATTTAATCATCATTTTCTACTCTTTTTTGCCATGCCTACCAATGAAACCAATATTTTGCTATTAAGATATAGTAAAACATCAATTAATTAAAACCCAATCAATTAATGAGAGCCTTCAATTTATTAAATTTATTTTTAATTCATCATACTTTTTTGAACAAAGAAGAAAAACAAAGATATTTATTTTAAAAATAAATCCTATTGTTTTTAGGTTATTTTATGACATTAGTGCACATTTATCCCCATCTTTCATATTTCTACCATAAAAGCCT
Organism: Rhinolophus hipposideros; assembly: GCF_964194185.1. Lineage (NCBI taxonomy): Eukaryota > Metazoa > Chordata > Mammalia > Chiroptera > Rhinolophidae > Rhinolophus > Rhinolophus hipposideros. The sequence continues at coordinate 88,588,792 of NC_138052.1, forward strand.
CTGCTATAAAGATAGGAATGATGGCCTATGGTTTAAAAAATCTTCAGTTGTAAAAATTCCATTCCATTTTAAGTTCATTCATGTTACTGTTTTTACTAACATGTTAACATTAACCTTTTAGAAAGAGTTTCATGGGCAAATGTTAATCCTTAGGCAACCAACAAAAATATATATTCAGACATTAAATTCCTTAGCTTTTTTTTCAAATGCAATTCAAAAGTTCTATCCTGAAAAATGTAACCTATAAGTAAGACGATCAAATGGTCTAAGGCAAGGGAATAATATTTGCCAAATGCCTAAGAAGTGATAGTCATTTTCCTAGTTATATTAACTATACCTGGAACTTTATGTACTTACCAATATTTATGTAAGCTTTTTGAAGAAAAGAATATGTATCTAGCTAAAGAAACTTGTATCAGAAGAAAGTAATTATGGTGAAAGGTGATTTCTCTGAAAACCTTATTTCAAACTTCATAATTTCACTCTTTTGGTTCCTCTACTTAAAAAAAAAAAATTCTTCTAGGTAAAGGGAAAAAGATGTACAATCTATTTCATCTTTGCCACAATGTGATGAAAATGTGAAATTTTGAATCATTTTCCACCTCTTCTAAGGAACAATTGGAGGAGATTGTGTTCTTCTGATAGAAATGAGACATCTTTTTTTTTTTTAAGTACTTTTGCTCAAAGGGCCCTCAGATGTCAACTCGATATATTCAAAGTAATGTGTACCATGTCAAAGTGTTTTACGAACATAATTGTGTTTGTGGACGTTGGTACAGATGTGTCATTGGTATTACTATAGCAACACGAAGGCGTATGCTCTTAACTATGCAAGTATGTGATTGTGTTTATATATTTTCATGACTAACCAGAGTGAATGTGCATAATTATCTATAAAGTTCAGCTTTGCAGGGTACAGAAGTTGAAGGTAGGGAATCATGACATTAAAACGCTTCACTTTAAAGATGAATAAAAGTGATTTAAAGATGAATAAAAGAGGAAAAGTGGTTCAACTAAAGTTATTTTTCAGGCCTAGGATATGGCGAGAATCCTAAATCATAGAGAAAAAGTATACATTGTAAAATAATTATGAATGTATACAGTCACATTTCTAAACCATGTATTTTATGGTTTAGAATTATCACGTAAATATATATCATGTGTATGTTGGTAGGTGTTGTAAATATCATTTGTTTTCAAGCAAGGTCAAGAAATGTGATTATTTGGATATTCACAGGGAAGGAAGAATATGGCTGCCAGTTTGCCAGTACACTAAGTGCTGTGGGTGTGATAGTTTATCTGAAATTAAGTAAATACTTCTTTCCGGAATACATCCTATTGACTCGTGAGCCATTCATAGAGTTGATTCTATTTCGGAATGGCTTCCCTATAATATATATCCTACCTGTTTCCCTGGGTGAAACTTGGAAGACAGAAAAAAGTTTAGAAGTGCCAAACCCTAGAGGAAGCATTTTGCAGTCAATAGCTTGTTCCTTGCACAGTCATCCGAAAACTAATTCGTTGGGTATTCTGTTGCCCACAGCAAGACTTAAATTCTTATTACCTGTGTCATTTAATACCTCTGCCTTATTCTCTTACCTTTAGATTCAGAATAATTTGCTTCAAATACATTCCCAAAAGCATTCGATTCATTTCCGGGTCAATCCCTAATATTCCACTACTTTGCCCTGGGAGTCAAGTGTAATAAAAACCCCGGGTCTCCCTGGAGGAAAAAGTTCCTATTAGTTGAAAGTGTCTCATGCTAGTTTTTACTCTCCCTTCTTCAAAACTTGGGTTCTATCCCAGCTTCTCTGACACCTTTCTCCAAGGAACTGGTAAACCAGGGTGGTAGCATGTATTTTATAGCTTACATGTTATGTGTAAGCTATAAGAGATCTTTCTGGTTCTAGTGAGCTGTACCAGATCTTTCAAGTTCTAAAACTACCATTTCCTGGTCAACTACCTATTGCTAGATACTTTCATTGTGTTTTTCTGCTTATTCCTTTTGACAACCCCACAGCGTAGCTATTATTGTTGCTACTCTATACAGCTGAGGAAATTGAGTGAAAGAGGTTAGGTATCTTGCCACAGGCTACATAATTAGTAAGCAACAGAGTCAGGATTTGACTCCGAGCTGTCTGACCCCAAGGGTCATGCTCATCTCTCTTTCACTCTGTATCTTGCTTTTTATTCAACTCAAAGAATACTTTAGATGCATGTAATTTAAGGAATGAGGAGCAGTATGGGGATTCCAGACATAAAAGGAAGTCCAGTAAAGGAGATTTTTTTTAAAGATTTTATTGGGGAAGAGGAACAGGACTTTTTTGGGGAACAGTGTACTTCCAGGACTTTTTTCCAAGTCAAGTTTTTGTCCTTTCAGTCTTAGTTGTGGAGGGTGCTGTTCAGCTTCAAGTTGTTGTCCTTTCAGTCTTAGCTGTGGAGGGCGCAACTCAGCTCCAGGTCCAGTTGCTGTTGCTAGTTGCAGGGGGCGTAGCCCACCATCCCTTGCGGGACTGGAGGAGTTGAACTGGCAGCCTTGTGGTTGAGAGCCCACTGGCCCATGTGGGATTCGAACCGGCAGCCTTCAGAGTTAGGAGCATGGAGCTCCAACCACCTGAGCCACCAGGCCAGCCCCCAGTAAAGGAGATATTTTGATTCAGGGACTCTTTACACACATTTGAACGACCATGTCACTCATGTGTAAATCTAGCCCACTCTTCAATGGGAATCCTGATTTCCAAATTTGTAGCTACTCATCACTTGTAGGTCAACCTTAATTAATCCCGTCTCTCATTAACTATAAAATGACCTCCAAAATGCTCATTGGCAGATGTGCAGTAGGAAAGTGAGATGTGGCCCTAAGTGTCTTTTGTAACCATTGAGGATAAACCTAGTAGTTCTCGCCAGTGTCCCTGTGAAGCACAGAGTTGTGGTCGATGTTCTTTTCAAACATTTATCAGCAGGCACATGCCATTTTGATGCTTCTGTGTTTTTATATGGCTGTTTTAATGTCAAGGACATTGTTATGTTTTGACTCAGCTACAGGAACATTTTGATCTGGCTCTAAAATCACTTTAAAGAAAGAGTACTAATACACATTCAGCCCTAACACATTCTATCCTACTTATTTCTTAAATTCGGTTCTTAAATTAAATAAATGGTGAAATTCCTGACATCAGCTCTCTGTGACAAATTACTTGGATGTGAATCTGTGAACTGTAAGATCTGTATTCCTTTACAGTCCTAGGTGCTAAAACAATGACAGGGTCTCCCAGCTTTAGACGGTGGTATAAAGACATATCTTCTCACCTCTTCTCTTTGAATCTAGCCACAAGTAAACAGTAGAACAGAAGACAAAAAAATTTTCTTCATTAAACATACAAGCACCCATCATTCCAAACGACACAAATGGAGACAGACAGAGTGAGGGAGCATGCAACCTGCACTACAGATTTGGAGCAGAGGCTCTGAATTCATCAGGAGTCATGGACAGGCTGTGAGAATTTCCCTGAACCCTGTTGATATCTTAGAGAGACAGGAGAGGTGAGGCTTCAAGAAGAGAGCTGAAGGCATGGCATCACTTCAAGAAGAAGGCTGATGGTGTGGCAAGACTGTGGAGAAACAGTGGGTCAAGGCTGACCAAGGCTGATCACACATCAGACTTGAATCTAAGCTGTGTAGACTATCTGTCCTGAGTAGAATTAAACTCTCTGGTGAAGAATGTTCATGAGAAAATGTTCAGAGACAACAGATGAATGGAGCAAAGTCCAAGCTAAGATACATATTGGTATTATCTGAAATGATTAAAAAATTTCAGTAAATAGTTCTCCATGAAACCAGTAAATAAATTAGGGCTTCTCCAAAACAAGGTCATAAAAAGCCTCAAAGAAGAAATTATTAGAAAACATTGTATGACCTTTGAAGATCTAAGAAATAATTTGTATAAAATAGGAATTATTATTTCCAATGCGTTTGGTAAAACTTACCTATAATGACCCCTAACTATTTGGTACTTTTCTCTAATGCAGCAGAAGTTTTGTTTTACTTATTACCTGATCCACTCAGATTGTTTAGGGTTTCTTGAGCTAATTATTCATCTTCTACCTTTTGATATATGCTGATTTTTACGTTATTCATTTAGTGCTATATAATTCATAATTTTCATGGTGATTTCTTGTTTGACTCATGAATTATTTAGAAGTGTGGGGAAGTTCTCAGTATAGAAATACATGAATATATTTCCATGTCTTTTAATTTACATTTCTAAATGTATTTTATCATGGCTAAAGAATGGGGTCCATGCAGTATTGTATTGTTTGTGTTAATATTTTAATAGCCTAGAATATGGATAATCTTTTTCATGCTTCCTTTTTAGGAAGAAAGGGTCAGTGGCATGCATCTCTTTTTCATCTTTCTCTATCCCTTTCTCTCTTTCTCTTCCCACCGTTCCCTCTCTCTTTCTCTCCCAAGTTTTCCAGAAGTCTAGGTAAAAGTTACACCTGGTCCTAGATGTGATATGAAGAATAAGAAGGTCCAGCCCTGTGACTTGGCAACAGTGGAAGAATCAGTACAATTACCCTCAGTAATCAGTACACCCCCTCAGAGGGGGTGGTCCCCTCCAGGCAAGACTTGCACAAGGATCATAAGGCAAGGAGTCGCTGTGGTGTGGGTGGCAAGACAGCAGGGAGAAGCAGAGAAAGATAAGACAATGGTCCCTGGTCCCTTTGGCCAACTCCCAAAAGAAGCTGGGAGACATTTCAGAGGGTTTTTTTTTTTCCAGTTAAGTTAGGTCAGGAGGCGCCTAGGTTGTTAACAACTTATGAGTCAAAAGAGAATGTGACCTGATTTGTAATTTGTTACAGGATGGTGCCTTCTCTCTTTAGGCGATAAGCAAGTCCTCTGTGGCCATGCAGGTTGTGAACTGCAGGGCTCACCTGTGCTCTGTGGCCCCAAGTGAGAGCAAGGCGGCACCATTTTCAGCACCAGCAACAATCAAGGTTTCCTTTTTCCCTTCCTTCCTTTTTCCCTTCCTTCCTTTTTTCCTTCCTTCCTTCTTTTCTTCCTTCTTTTCTTCCTTCCTTCCTTCCTTCCTTCCTTCCTTCCTTCCTTCCTTCCTTCCTTCCTTCCTTCCTTCTTTCTTTCCTCTTTTTATAGCTGTTTGTTCACTTTCCAGAAGCAGAAACAAATGCCCTGAGGTGTGTTTCCATTTTTGAAGACATTGTGGATGAACTTTGCCATAAAATCTTCCAGGAATCAATGGATGTTTAAAATAGGCTATTATGTAACATTGGCCTAGGCATTCTTGTCTTAATGTTTTTGAAAATTACCATTTACTTAAACACATACAAAAGAAACCTTGACACATGAAGGGTTACCAGCACCTTAAACTAGAGGCTTGCAGCTTTCCTATATACGTTGCTTCTCAGATTTGCCCATCTCAAACCAATACTAAGAAGAGAGAGTGAACTTGAATGCAGGAGAGAGTCTGCAGACACATTTCAAATGATAAAACCGTTGTGTAAAAATTTTGTGTTAGTACTGCTGAAGTGCACAACTCCAAAAATTCCATCCTATGTGTATATAATTCACATTGTAGACTGTAAAAATGCATAGGAATAATATGATAGCTTTCCTACAGGTCAAGCATTAGATAAGTTCTGTCGGTCAATCTTTTCTCCAATTTCTAATTAGTACCATTTCCTGAAGCTGTGTTTTATTGTATTTTCGTTGGGGACAGAGTAGTGATTCAAGGATTTTGCTAGTGCCAATTTATAACTGAATATTTGCTATGAAAGTTATCAGAGCTGTCTTTGGTTTTGATTTAAAGCTAGATCCAAAATTAATCTTTGGTTCAGAGCTTTGTTGCATTTGAACTGAGCTACAGCTAACCCCACTGCAACTTCTTTGAAATACCTAGTTTTAAAAAGTTTCAAGTAATGAGAGGGGTTACCTATATAGCAATGGTCCCGCTCCAAAATATACTGTGAGAAAACATAGAGAAAATCACGCCAAGAATCTTTAACCATCCTTTTGTTTTCATTACAATTGCAAAAGTACTTATTATCAGATAAATTGGAAAGAATAAAAATACGGACAACATTGAAATGCACACCTGAAGGATTGCCAGGGGACAATACTGCTCATAATTGGAGAGGAGAGCAGATGTTTGCTCTGCAAATTTCATTTGGTAATAAAACAGGGCTTTTACATTTCGAAGCTGCATTCTGAAACAGGGCTTTGTGTGGGCAAGATAGAATGATTACATCAAAATGTCATTGCTGTCAAAATTTCCTGTCAAAGCGACCTAGTCAAAATGTCCTATTGCATGAAACCAGACTGCTCTGGTTTCATGATTTCACTATTTAACCCTCAAAATATCACCATCTTCCTGATAAATGCAAAAACTGTCTTACGTATACCACCTGGATCGTTAGCATCCCTGTTCATTATTTTCCATGTAATTCACTGTTTGAGCTCTAGAAATTTTCCAAGTAGCCAATATAGATTAATTATTCTTAACAACAACAAAAATTAGCAAAGACTTAAAGCTCAGACCATGTGCCAGACACTGTTTTCAGCATTTTACATGGGTGAATTAATTTAATCCTGCACAATCCCTATGAGGGGCACTATTTTTACTCCAAATTTAGACAGGGACACTGAGGCAGAAAGAGTTTTGTTTGGTATTTTGCATAAGAGCACAGTTAATAAATAGTGAAACAGGCTGACACTTATAATTCTGGCTCCAGACCTGGGTTTTCAGCCACTGTTGAAAGTATAGCATACTGCTCTAAAGTATGGTATATAGCTCTATAGTATATACACACTAAACAACAAGTATGAACGATGCCTGTCCTATCCATACACTAGCTTATTCTTGCTCATTGACATTAGTTAAATCTCTGGTGTAGACAAATTCCTTTCCTCAGATTATTGCTGTTATAACACTATAGATTATTTTGAGGTAGATCCGTATTGTGGGCTGAATTGTATACCCCTGGAATTCTCATGTTGAAGCCCTAACCCTCAGGTCCTTAGGATGTGACTATATTTGGAGATAGGGTCTTTAAAGAGGAAATTCAGGTTAAATGAGGTCAGATGGATGAGTTCTAATCCAATCTGGCTGGTGTTCTTATAAGAAGAAGAGATCAGGACATAGAGAGAGAGAGAGAGCAGGGATGTGCTCCCACAGAGAAAAGAAAAAAAAAGGTCATTTGAGGACACAGCAAGGAGAGAGACCTCAAGAGAAACCAAACCTGCCAACACCTTCATTTTGGACTTCCAACCTCCACAACTGTGAGAAAATAAATATCTGTTGTTTAAGCCACCCAGTCTGTAGTGTTTTGTTAGGGAAACCCTAGCAGACTAATACAACTGGTAAACCTCTTTGGGAGTATATAGATCCATGTCGTAGACAATATATTTTTTAATATGTCAGTTTCAGAGGTTCAGCCCATAAAAGTGAGTTTCTCAGGCAACTGGTAAATAAGGTTGGTTCTTTTTTCCTGATGATTTTGATTGACTGGTGTATATGAACATAAAGCATATGTGTATTGCCTGTATAAATTCTAAAATAAGCATTCTGTTTTCTTGGATTTGTTTCTAATATGTATACCATGTTTCTCCGAAAATAAGACCTAGCTGGACAATCAGCTCTAATGTGTCTTTTGGAGCAAAAATTAATATGACTGGTCTTATTTTACTATAAGACCAGATATAATATAATATAATATAATATAATATAATATAATATAATATAATATAATATAAAACATAAGACCAGGTCTTATATTAATTTTTGCTCCAAAAATGCATTAGAGCTAATTGTCTGGCTAGGTCTTATTTTCAGAGAAACAGGGTAGTAGCGAGTAAGTATACTAGTTGGGTAATATTGGCATTTGTGAACAAAAATTATATATGCTGTTTAAAATAGAACTTGGTTTCATTTCACTTGTGAATCTTGATAGTTGATTTGGTTAACATAGTGATTAGGTAGTTTATATCAGTGTTTTATTGTAACAAAAATAAAATACTGGGGGTGGCATAAACATGTATACATGTGGACACTTTGGTCACATTGCTCAAGCAGTAGTTTGCCGTAATCAGAAGTGTCTGGATGCTGATGAGAACCACTTTGAGCACCTCTTGTGATTGCAGGAGTCAAATGTAAGTTGTATTCATATTTTGTTATCGGTATATGTTGAGTATTAAAATTTTAATACAATTTTTCTTTCTTAAAATGTGTATACATTATTTGGCACCGTCTGTATATATACAACAGTAATATATTTTATTTTTTCAGAAAAGCATCAAATGTAAATGCACTTAAATTGGTATGCTATAAAAATTCATTTCATAAAAATTAAGTAAAATTTTTTTCTACTAAAACAAATTTTCCAAAGTAAATATGGCATTATGTAGTTAAAAATCCTGATGAATACATTTTTAGTTTGAATAGGATTATTTTGATATCAAATGTAAAATACAAAGAAGTAAAACATTATATATGGAAATTGTGTGTTTTATCATTTCTTAAACAAGTCTACAGTTAAATCAATATTAAGAATATTGAAAAGTTAAAAATATTCTCTTTTCATATTTAAAACTTTTAACCTTTGAATAATAAAGACAATCATACCTTATTATACTAAGAGACCATTAGCATTGTACACGCTTTAATACCTAAATTTTAAACAAATGCTCTAAAGTTTCCTTATTAAAACTTCTGGTAAAATCTGCTATAAACAAAAAGTTCTGGACTTGTGATTTCAAGTTAACTAGGTATTTCTTTATTTCTCCATTACTATTAGTTTCATTTCTAACATAACAAAATTGGTAATAAAAAGATGATACCTATGAGAATAAATTAGCATAACTACTTTGAGAGAATTTAATAACATTTACTATTAATTCTTAAATTCTTTGACTCAGAAATTTATATTTATCATTGCGTATATCAAAAACACTTTTTAAGAAATATATACATGAAAGAATGTACAATGTGAGAGAGGTCATCAAAATGGTGGCATGAGGTGAGCCTCTGTAAAATTCCCCTGAAATTTACAACAAATCGAACAACTATAACTCTACAAAGGACTCCCTGCAAAGCAAGCAAGATGAAGAGACCCACTACTGAATTCACCTAAAGGTGGGTGAATCACGCGAGCGGGGGAAGAGGGAAGGTTGAAGTGTGGAGACGGAGCCACACAGGCACAGGACACAGACCTAGCTCAGTGCTCCGAGCTCGCTGCATCCTGGAACTACTGTAGCTGCGGGAGAGGAAAGACTCGGACTGCTAGGGCTCGGTTTATGGCCCACAGGGATGAGGGGACAGAATACAACATGGCTGAACCCAATGCTCATGGCAGAGACATCAGAGAAAAGACTGAGGGAAGAAAGCTGAAAATGGTGGTTTAAGCCCTCACTGCCGCAGAGAATGGAAGCCTTAGGCACCAAGACTAGTCGCCCCCTCCCTACCCTCCCAGAGCTTGCCCTGCCACCACCTACCCAGTATAAGAAGTGGAACAGTAGCAGTGTCAGATCAAAAGAACAGAATATTTGCTGTTCTGAGAACTGTGGACCGCAGACACAGATTTGCAGCCCAACTAGCTCCAGCAAAGGGGAGGGAGCTGTGAAAGCAGGACTGCCTGTGGTGGTAGGCCCTGCCATTGCTCTAGGCCACCTCTCACAACTCACCCCGCCCCTGTCTCCACCTATCTGGACAGATCCCTGCAGGAGTAAACAGAACTGCTGAAACACACAGGCTCTAAATCAGGTGCAGAAGAGCTTTGGAATTCAAAACCTCTTTGCATGCCCACAGGGACTCTGCACTCTGTGACCCAGGTAAACTATTAACAGAGGAGAAGCCCATCTCCCAGGGAATCCCCCCATTGGGTGAGAAGCTGGAATAGTGCAGAGAAAACATAGCACTGGATCCTCAAATCCAAGAAGCAAATAGAACACCTAATTACCTCAATCCCAACAGGCCTTCTCTAAGACACATTGTATTGAAGCTGTCTAAAAGCAATGACAAAGAAAGAATCCTCAAGGCAGCCAGGGAAAAGAAGACGGTAACCTACAAAGGAAAGTCCATTAGATTATCATGAGATTTTTCAGCAGAAACTCTGCAAGCCAGGAGGGAGTGGAACCAAATATTCAAACTATTAAAAGAGAGAAATTATGAGCCAAGAATAATATATCCAGCAAAGATATCCTTTAGATATGAAGGAGGGATAAAGACCTTTCTAGACATACAGAAGCTGAGGGAATTTACCAATACACGTCCTGCCCTACAAGAAACACTAAAGGAGGCTATTCCACCACCATCAACAGGGACAATTTGTGGCAACTAAACATAAAAAGAGGGAGAGTAAAGGCCTCAACCAGAATATGGGAATGGAGAAAGTAAGCGTGCTGAAGAAAATGGAATACTCTAAATATCAAACTGTCTTTTACATAAACTTAAGGGTAACCACTCCAAAACAATCCAGAACTGAAATATATACTGTAATAAAAGAAGAAACAGAGGGGAAGCATCACAGAATCCCACCACAAGGAAATAATAGACAGCAACACAAAGGCAAAGAAACAATGGAGACAAAGCTTTACCAGAAAACTAAAGATAGAATGACAGGAAATTCTCACGTAACAATAATCATCCTAAATGTAAATGGACTGAACTCACCGATAAAAAGGCACAGAGTAGCAGATTGGATCAAAGAATTAAACCCAACCATATGCTGTCTCTAAGAGACACATCTCAGCTACAAGGACAAGCATAGACTCAAAGTGAAGGAGGGAAATTGACACTCCAAGCAAATGGTATCCAGAGAAATTCAGGTCTAGCCATACTGATAACAGATGAAACAGACTTCAGGGTGAAAAAGGTAACAAGAGACAAAGATGGACATTTCATAATGGTAAAGGGGACTATACAACAAAAAGACATAACAGTCATCAATATTTATGCCCCCAATCAAGCAGCACCTAAATATACGAAGCAACTACTAACAGAACTAAAGGGAGAAATTGACCAAAACACAATTATACTAGGGGACTTAAATACATCATTGACAGCTATGGATAAATCATCCAAACAGAAAGTAAATAACGAAAGAGGAGCCATGAATGACACATTAGATGAAATGGACATAATTGAAATATATAGAGCACTTCATCCTAAAACATCAGACTATACATTTTTTCTAGTGTACATGGAACATTCTCAAGGATAGACCACATATTGGGACATTAAATCAGCCTCAACAAATTTAAGAAGATTAAAATGATACCAAGCATGTTCTCTCATCACAAGGCTTTGAAATTGGATATCAACTGCAAAAAGAAAGCAGGAAAAAACACAAATACATGGAGATTAAACAACATACTTTTAAAGAACGACTGGGTCAAAGAAGAAATCAGAGGAGAGATCAAAAGATACATAGAAACAAATGACAATGAAAATACATCCTACCAAATTTGGGGGATGCAGCGAAAGCTGTTTTAAGAGGGAAATTTATATCACTACAGGCCTATGTCAAGAAAGAACAAAAAACCCAAATAAATAACCTCATGTTACACCTTACAGAACTGGAAAAAGAAGAACAAATGAAACCCAAGGCCAGCAGAAGAAAGGAAATAACAAAAAACAGAGCAAAACTAAATGAAATAGAGAACAAAAAGACAATAGAAAAAATTAATGTGACAAAGAGCTGGTTCTTTGAAAAGATTAACAAAATCGACAAACCCTTAGCTAGATTCACTAAGATAAAAAGAGAGAAGACACTAATTAACAAAATCAGAAATGAAAAAGGGGAAGTTATCACGGACACCACAGAAATACAAAGGATCATCCAAGAATACTATGAAGGACTATATGCCACCAAATTCAATAACCTAGAAGAAATGGACAAGTTCTTAGAAACATATAGCCTTCCTAGGCTGAACCATGAAGAACTAGAAAACCTAAACAGACTGATCACCAGTAACGAAATTGAATCAGTCATCCAAAACCTTCTCAAAAGCCAAAGTCCTGGACCAGATGGCTTCACTAGTGAATTCTACCAAACCTTCAAACAGGATCTAACACCAATCCTGCTCAAAGTCTTCCAAAAAATTGAAGAAGAGACAGTACTCCCTAACTCTTTTTACCAGGCCAACATTACCCTGATACCAAAACCTGGAAAGGATAACACAAAAAAAGAAAACTACAAACCAATATCTCTGATGAATACAGACGCAAAAACCCTAAACAAAATTCTAGCAAATCGAATACAACAATCCATTGAAAAGATTATTCATCACGACCAAGTGGGGTTCATCCCCGGGGCACAAGGATGGTTCAACATCGGCAAATCCATCAATGTGATACATCACATAAACAAAAGAAAGGACAAAAATCATATGATTATATCAATTGATGCAAAAAAAGCATGACAAGATACAACATCCATTTATGATTACAACACTTAATAAAATAGGTATTAAAGGAAAATACCTTAACATAATAAAGGCCATATATGACAAACCCTCAGCTAATGTCATAATTAATGGTGAAAAACTGAAGTCCTATGCTCTACGTTCAGGAACATGACAGGGCTGTCCCAATCACCTCTGCTTTTCAACATAGTGTTGGAAGTCTTTGCCAGAGCAATCAGGCAAGAGAAAGAAATAAATGGCATCCAAATTGGGAATGAAGAAGTTAAATTGTCACTCTTTGCAGATGACATGATGCTATGTATAGAAAACCCTAAAGACTCCACCAAAAAGCTATTAGAAACAATCAACTATTCGTTGATTGTACAGTAAAGTTGCTGGTTACAAAATCAACGTACAAAACTCTATTGCATTCCTATATACTAACAATAAAATCTCAAAAAGAAATACAAAAAGCAATTCCTTTTGCAATTGCAGCAAAAAGAATAAAATACCTAGGAATAAACTTAACCAAGGATGTGAAAGACCTATATGCTGAAAACTATAAGACATTTTTGAAAGAAATTGAAGAAGACACAAAGAAATGGAAAGACATTCCATGCTCGTTGGAAGAATCAACATAGTTAAAATGGCCATATTACCCAAAGCCATATACAGATTTAATGCAATCCCCATCAAAATCCCAATGGCATTTTTTTAAAGAAATAGAACAAAAAATCATCATATTTGTTTGGAACCACAAAAGACTCCGAATAGCCAAAGCAACCTTAAGAAAAAAGAACAATGCTGGAGGTATCATACTCCCTGATTTTAGCTTGTACTACAGGGCTACAATAATCAAAACAGTATGGTATTGGCAGAAAAACAGACACATAGACCAATGGGATAGAATTGAGAACCCAGAAATAAAACCATGTATATATGGACAGATAATTTTTGACAAAGAAGGAAAAAACATACAATGGAGAAAAGACAGCCTCTCCAATAAATGGTGTTGGGAGAATTGGATAGCTACGTGCAAAAGAATGAGACTGGACTGCTATCTGTCACCATGTACCAAAATTAATTCAAAGTCGATCAAAGACTTAAGCATAAGACCTGACACAATAAACTGCATAGAAGAAAACATAGGTACTAACATTATGGACCTTGGGTTCAAAGAGCATTTTATGAATTTGACTCCAAAGGCAAGGGAAGTAAAAGCTAAAAAAAACAAATGGGACTATATAAAACTTAAAAGCTTCTGCACAGCAAAAGATACCATCGACAAAATAAAGAGGCAACCAACTGAATGGGAGAAGATTTTTGCAAACAGTGCCTCCCATAGGGGCTAATATCCAAAATATGCAAGGAACTCATGCAACTCAACAACAAAAATCAAACAACCCAATTGAAAAATGGGCAGACAACCTGAAAAAACATTTCTCCAAAGAGGACATACAAATGGCAAATAGACATATGAAAAAATGCTCAAAATCAATAATCATCAGAGAAATGCAAATAAAAACCACAATGAGATATCACCTCACCCCAGTCAGAATGGCTATCATCAATAAGACAAATAGTAACAAGTGTTGGAGAGGCTGTGGAGAAAAAGGAACCCTTATAACACTGTTGGTGGGAATGCAGACTGGTGCAGTCGTTATGGAAGGCAGTGTGGAGGTTCCTCAAAAAATTACGAATAGAATTACCATATGACCCAGCAATCCTTCTCCTGGGTATCTATTCAAAAAATCTGAAAACATTTATCCATAAAGACACGTGTGCTCCAATGTTCATTGTAGCTTTGTTTACGGTGGCTAAGACATGGAAACAACCAACATGTCCTTCGATAGATGAATGAATAAAGAAGTTGTGGTATATATACACAATGGAATACTATTCGGTGGTAAGAAAAGATGATATAGGAACATGGATGGATCTTGAGAGTATAATGCTAAGGGACATAAGTCAGACAGAAAAAGTAGAAAATCATTTGATTTCACTGATATGTGGTATATAAACGAAAAACAACAAAAGAACAAGACAAACAAATGAGAAACAAAAACTCATAGACACAGACAATAGTTTAGTGGTTATCAGAGGGTAAGGGGGTTGGGAGGAGGGAGATGAGGGTAAAAGGGATCAAATATATGGTGATGGAAGGAGAACTGACTCTGGGTGGTGAACACACAATGGGATTTATAGGTGATGTAATACAGAATTGTACACCTGAAATCTATGTCATTTTACTAACAATTGTCACCCTAATAAATTTAAAAAAAGAATGTACAATGCAGCATTATTTATAGTATTAACAATTCCATTAATATGGGACTAGGAAAATAAGTTAGAATGAAACCAAATGGAAGAATACTATATAACTATCAAAATTTGGGTGGTGTTTTGAAAATATTCCTAAGACGTAGTGAAAAGAGCAAAATGCAAAAACACTTTGTATAGTTTTAGCACTTTCATATAAATTTTTACACGGCAAAATTCTGTATAGATATACACATGCTGGAAGATACATACAATTTTGTTTGCTTTTTCTGAAATTGGTCAGGAGACTATAATAGAAATTCCTTTAGAGGAATAAGACTGAAGGTGAAGAGAAGGGAGGCTTTCTCTTTGTTGTGTGCCTTCCCATGTCTTTGAATTCCTAACCAAGTGCATGAATTGCATAGAATTAGTGAACTAATGAGCCATTTCATCTATATCCTTTCAGACACTTTTTTGTGCTAAAAAAATAAAAACAAATAGAGTAGAACTTCAATATTCTCTCACACACAAAGATGAGCACGTGAGGTGGCAGATGTGTTAATTAATTTGATAGGGGAATCCTTTCATAGTGTAAATGTATACCAAATAACCAAATTGTATATTGTAAATAGCTTACAATTTTATTTGTCAGTTATACCTTCATAAAGCTGAAAAAGAAAAGAAAAAAACTTAGAAATATTATTTTAACACATAGTTTGCAATTAAAAGATTCCTTCTGTCATATTCAAAATCATATTTAAAATGGTTTATTTGTTACTTTCAAATTGATGGTTGTAGTATTCACTACTGATATCAATAGACTTCTTTTTTTGGACACTAGGGGGAGATTAGAAATGAGATAGAATACACTGAAAAACCAAAATGGCTCCTAAAAATCTGTGAGTGAATCTCTTTACCCCCGTTGAGGCTCTATAGATCTAAAACATTACTACAACCATGGTTGATTTTGTAGATATATTCCTAACAGCCTGTATGTAATTTGAATAATATTTTAAGTTCTCCTGGGGAGGTTGCTATTGGGAAGAGAGTCCTATGAATTGTCTTGGGGAAAAAAAAATAAAGATGTAATAAAACAGAAAATCAGTTTATCATTAGATGAAAAGAATCTACTATTTGCTATCTTATTTACCAGAAGATACTGTAAACTTGAAATGTGATTATATTGGTGCAATCAGTTTTGCAAGCCTTAGAAAATGCAGGTACCCAATAAATGCTTAATCGTCTAATTCTCCCCGGCTAAAGGAATGAATAGTTACTCTGTGTGTGTGTGTGTGTGTGTTTTAAATCTACTAACCTAATTTAAATGACTCACTATCTAAATTCAACTAGACAGGCCTTCGTCTGTACCTGTTCTTTCATTCAACAATTTCTTTGAGTGTTTACTATATGCCAGGCAGAGTAACAGTCATTGGTTATAAACCAAAGATCCTGTCCTCAAAGATTTTGCACTAGTATAAACAGACAAGAACCAAATAGGCAAATAGATACATGATATTATTGCAAAAGGTGAGTATAATGGACAAACATTAAGAATCATATGCTAAACATTGCAAATAAATACCAGGTTCTTCTGTACTTCTGAGTATATGTAGGTTTTACTTCTCCACACTTTTGAAGTCATGTATGGCTATTTGACTAATTCTGGTTGAAAAAGTGTGAGTAAAATAGTTATGTGACTCTCACACTGAAGAAATGCTAATGTTTGACTCTCCAACTCTTTCTCCCTTTAATGTGGCAATCAGGACAGCACATGCTGATATGGAGGAGTCATGAGACAGAAGGAAACTAGAATGCGAGCCACCAAATAAAGAAATGCCTAGTTAATTTGAAATCACAAGTACAGAACTTTTTGTTTGTAACAGATTTTACCAGAAGTTTTGGTGGTTTAGCTAAAAAGTTGCCTAGACCTTCCTTACCTGAAAAGTTTATGTGAGTAAAAAAAATAATAATAACTTTTGTTGTTTAAGTCAATAAAAATTGGAACTGATTGTCACACAGCATAGCCAAGCGTATCCTGACTGACACAGGAGAATGACCATCCTCAGTTAGGATGGTCAAGGAAGGGCTTTCTGATAAAGTGGCAATAACAATACAATTATTGCTATTGTTATTGTCATTGTTATTGTTGTTGTTATTGTTGTTAGTGTTATTTGGAGGTGAAGCTGAGTTGGGGAGGGTTAGCCATAGAGAGAGATGGTTCTTGACTATTCTCCAATGGACTCCCGGCTGCAGAATCACTGGAGGGTGCGTGTCAGTAGCACAGATGCCTTGGCCCCACCCAAACCTGTTGAATTAAAATCTCCAGGGAGTGGCCTCATGATTATATCATTTTAATAAACTCCCCCAGATTATTCTGATGCACATCCAGCTCTTGAAACCACTGAATTCAGCTTCAAGCCCTGATTGTTTACATTTCTGATAAGTATATTGTGGAATATAATTTTTTTTATTAAATACTTCTCAGTCTTTTCCTTACTCTGAAATAGTTATGTGACTGAAGCCCACATTTTGATTCTCCTCAAAACCACTTTCTTTTCTTTTTATAGTTCTCACAGAATAAGACTCCAGATGTGTCTGTCTTAATTTTATGGAATCTATGAACTTTAAGTTTTTACATAATGATAATACCTAAAAAAAACCAAACAGATGTTTTGGTTTGTTTGTTGGACTTATATCAACAGGATCAAATTGTAACATAAAGAATGTCATTTTGAGAAAGAGAAACGTCAAGGTAGCCCAGAATGTTTCTGCTGTTTGAATCTAAAAACAATAAAAGCTGTTTATTGAGTTCTTACCATGAGAACACAAGTACCCTGCCAGGTAACATATACTTCTCAATGGCACTTTGTTTTCAGAAAAATGTTGGAGCTGTAAGATTTTTGCTCTTTTCCTTTTAATGATATTCTAAGAAAAACATTACCATTTAAATAACTACACTTATGGGGTATATTAAATAATTTAATCAATGGGCGAGTAAATGATTGATTCTTGAGCAATTGTGAGTTTAGAGCCTCATTCTAGTGCTTTTTACATATATGGAGACTAAATGACTGAACCTACACTCAAGGCTCTAAATTTAGGACTAAAACAAGAAAGCTGGTTTTGAGGGGAGCACGTACCCTCAACAATTAATCTGTAAGGCTGCCCATATTAGCTATTTCAATTGCATGCTTTTCAAAGCCAAATACAAGTAATGTATCAGGCCTAAGTCTCATTACAATATCATATAAAAATACATTTTTCAATTAAAATGGGGAGAAAAGTTATACAAGACAGACTGATCACGGACGTTTATCTCTGCTCCATTCCAATCTCCCCAGTAGTAACACTAAAAGATATAAGGTATACAATTTTTTAAAAAAGATTTTATTGGGGAAGTGGAACAGGACTTTATTGGGGAACAGTGTGTACTTCCAGGCCTTTTTTCCAAGTCAAGTTGTTGTCCTCTCAGTCTTAGTTGTGAAGGGCGCAGCTCAGCTCCAGGTCCAGTTGCCGGTTTTTCTAGTTGCAGGGGGCACAGCCCACTGTCCCCTGTGGGACTCGAGGAATTGAACCGGCAACCTTATGGTTGAGAGCCCCTTGCTCCAACCAAATGAGCCATCTGGGAGGCAGTTCAGTTCAAGGTGCCTGTCCAATCTTAGTTGCAGGGGGTGATGCCCACCATCCGTTGGAGGACTTGAGGAGTTGACCCGGCAACCTTGTGGTTGAGAGCCCACTGGCCCATGTGGGAATCGAACCAGCAGCCTTCAGAGTTAGGAGCACGGAGCTCTAACTGCCTGAGCCACTGGGCCGGCCCAAGGTATACAATTTTATGGTTTTATACAAAGGCAAGAGAATAGGATAAAACCCTGTTGACTGCAAATAGTAGAAGAGATGTTGATGGCCGTAAATCGTGTCTCCAGCTACCACAAAGACACTCTGTAATGAATGTGTAGGCCAATGAGCTATAGCGATGGTGGAGAAAAGGTCAGTTTCTCAGCACTGCAGCCCCCTCCCATAGGAAACCCAATATTCCTCCATTAGAGTTAGAGCCACTCATTGAGTGAGTGAGTGAAAAAATGGATGATTCTACAAATTTTCTACAAAACAGTATCACTGGATTTCTGAGTCGGCTTTTTATTTTAAGTGCCAGATAACACCAGCAAAATAAATAAATAAATATTCTATGTTGATCTATTTCCCTAGCCCAGAGCCTAGGAAAGAATCTAACTGTAATTAGGAAAGTCACAAATGCTAACAATTCAAAGATCCTTTAAATTCCATCTGACCTTTGGGTTAAACAATAGCATTTGTTCAAGTACTATTATTATTGTTAAATTCACCACCAGAGGGAGCTCGTATATCCCCTTCATCTAGAGACCAACAGGTTCTAAAGTAACAATGACTTTTTTTCTGACTTCAGTATTATAAATATATCATATAATTTTTGCGTGGGATAAATATTGGAATATTTATTTCGATGTATGTTATTGTAGTTGTCTCAGAAGCAGCAGAGAAACTTCAATCAACCACAAATTTGGTCTCTTATTTACTACCTCCTCACAACTTTCCCCGATTGAAAACAGAAGCAAAAACTAATCTAGCTGGAGAATCACGTTTTCCTTATGTATACCTGTCTAGGACCCTGAGATTCATCCTCTTTCGTATGCTCTGATTTACATTTTACTGTATTTTTCTTTTCTTTCTTTCTTTTTTTTAATTAAAGTTTATTGGGGTGAACACACAATGTGATATATAGATGATGTAATACAGAATTGTACACCTAAAATCTATGTAACTTTACTAACAATTGTCACCCCAATAGGCATTTTGCTATATTTTTCTAATAAAGCATCACATGAGAATTTTCTAGGTTTTTTGAGTCAAAGTTCAGAGAGGAAGGATCTTTGGAGAAAAATGATTGGCTGGTTGGGGACTGATAAGTCATTTGAAAGAAATTGGGAAGCTGCTATTCATGAGGTATATACCCTTTCAGTAATGTAAGATGAATGAATTCTAGAGAGCTATACAACGCTGCTGCCACAGTTAAGACTATATATTGTACATTTAAAAATCTCCTAAGGAGGTAAATCTCATTTAAGTGTTTTATCAAAATAAAATAAAAACTAAAATTAAAAGAAAAAAGAAAGAAAGAAAGCCTTGGCTATCCCAAATTGAAGTCATCATCGGTGGTGACATAAGATAAATCTATCTTTGATGTTAATAGTCATTAATATTAAACGTAAATGAGCAGAGAAAAGATCTTAGGACCCTTATCACTCACCAAATGACTTCGTCTGTAACACAAAAAATAAAGTCCATCTTTTTTTGTGTGGAAATAAATGATCTCTGAAAGAAACTTAAATCAAGTCTTGGGAGATTATATTTTGTTTTCTTTTAGTACTGCTTGTCAAAAGCAGGAATTTATTTGTGTCCTTTTAACTGCCAGGAGCAAAGGTATGCCCTTTGGAAGCAGGCCTACTTAGATATTTTTGAGAACTCAGTAAGCCTGCTATACCTGTGACTATTTGAATACTATAAAGATCTGGTGCTGAGGAAAGGGATATTGTATTTCATTATTTATTTCCGCCATTTTTATAGAGCCTGTGACCATGGCAACCAGCTGCTACAAACTGACCCCAATGGAGGGCACATTTACCACTTTATCTAAATTGCTACTGGAAGCACAGAAGCTTTATAGATTTATCGAATTGAATGAAATTATGGGCATTTTTTAAAGGAGTTCACAATGGGAGAAGTGGCTTGTTTTTATCCAAAGAAGTAGAATTGTTATGTTTTCACTGTTTCCTGCAGGTAATAGTCATGCATGACTTGAGGTTTTAAGAAACAAAGGAAGGAGATTTGTAGATGCATAAGGCAGATGGATCATGTACGCATATCTCTGCTCCATCCCAGATCCCCCTTCAATAACAGGAAAAGGATGTAAAGTATTCAATTCTGTGCCTTTATACAAAGATAAGAGAGCAGAGATGACAGCAGGCCAGATTGTCAACAGAATTTTGAAGGTTGGAAAATAGATGGATGAGTCATAACTGATTTAGCAGAGCAGAGATGCTGAAATCAAACTGTCTGTTGGGGAAGGAGGGAATGACAATAATTGGAAAACTGATTCATGCTACAGAATCCTCAAAGGCACAGTGATTGAAGGACTAGAATCTTCCAAATGAAATTCAGGACATGGAGCGAAGCTGAAAACAGAGTGGGGTTGATTGAGTACTCATATCCCCAAATTCACACCACAGACAATGTGTTAGGTAACTCTTCTGGAAAGAGAAGTTGAGGGACCAGTGAATCACTGGGCTGAAAACAAATGAAAACCTGACCTACCAAAGAGCCAGCCACCCAGCCCCCTGCCCTGCCCACCTCTGAGATATGTACCAACCAGGCTGAATAATAGATGAGTTTTCTTGGGAAATAGGTAAGTTACTTCTGTTTTAAATGATTAGTCTCATAATAGTATTAGACTTCTTAAACTATGCATGCATATTCATCACTAAATTCTAAAAATAAATTACTAATGTCAGGAAGGAGCTTCTTTGAATCTGTGCCCCAAACTGTAGATTATGGATGTGGTATACAGTCAAAATTTCTAATGTGCCTCCTCCCACCACTCAGTTCTACAAATCTGACAGCATGTTGTTGGACTTACCCTGTTACCTCGGTATTAGAAACAGGACCAAGGAGAGGCTTCAGAACAGGAAGTAACTCTGCATCAGGAAAAGACTTATCAATAATGAGAACCAGACATCTTCTCCAGGGCCTCTCAAGATGTAGCAAGACACACCCTGCTACCGTGTTTCCCCAAAACTAAGACCTAGCCGGGCAATCATTTCTAACGCCTTTTTTTGCAGCAAAAAGTAATATAAGACCCGGTCTTAGTTTACTATAAGACCGGGTATAATGTAATGTAATATAATATAATATAATATAATATAATATAATATAATATAATATAATATAATATAATATAATATAATATAATATAATATAATATATACTGGGTCTTATATTAATTTTTGCTCTAAAGAACTCATTAGAGCTGATTGTCTGGCTAGGTCTTATTTACAGGGAAACAGGGTACTCCCAAGCACTATATCAGTACATATCCTCTCCCTCTCTGTTCCCTCCAGGAGATAAAAGGAAAGAGGACTTGGGAGCAGGGATGGAAGAAGAGAAAAGTACTATTGGAATCCTGAGCCTTGACCCTCCCTAGAGAGAAGTACACATCTTTGGGGAGGGAGTGATCTCCAGCCACTCTCCGAGCTAAGAAAAAGTCTGCATTCGTTTCCTATCACTATTGTAACAAACTACCACCAACCAAGTGGTTTAAAACAATACTAGTGGAAGAGGAGCTTTCTTAGGCCTCTTTTCTAAGGCCACTAATCTCATTCATGAGGGCCTCACCCTCATGATCTAATCACCTCTCCAAAGAGCCTACCTCTAAATACCATAACCTTGCAGGTTAGAATGTCAATGTAGGAATTTTGAGGGATCACATTCAGACCATAGTCCCTCAGCAGCGATAGAGTGTTCCCAAGTCTACTGGTGATTCCTTCGCCTGTTGGAGTGAGCTGCTGAAGTCTGCAGCCTGAGGTCTCATGGTTTGTCTTCTCTCAGTTTGGTACCATGATCCTCTCTGCTGACTCAGCCCACCTGGACTCTTCCTGGCGGTGGTATCACCCTGAGGTCTGCTTGTGATGCTCATCTGCTTCCTGGCGTAGGTGATCACGCTAGGTGTGCAGTCTTCAGCACAGATTCATTTTGACCCCGGCACAATGACCTGTCTGGGAAGGTACTGTCCGGCACCACCATCTTTTGTTTCTCTCCGCAGGGCTGGCTGGAAGTGTTGGACACCTTCCATTACTGTCACCAAGGACACAGAGAGAACTCAGGGTGTTTGACTCAGAACTTCCCTCTGACTCGGCAGCTCATGCTGCTAATCTTATGGCCTCTTTCTCTCCCCAACTCAGTGCTGGAATTTCCTCCTAGAAACCCAAACATGAATCAGAGCAAGGCCTGGTGGTTTGCATTTCCTTTCATTCTATTTAACAATATCCTCCAATAGCAGAAGGAAGAGGTACAGGGTAGAGAAGGGATCATGATCCTTGTGGAAAATTATTTACAAAAATGGCCACTATGATTCTCCTTCATGCTTCTTGGCAATGTGACGTTGAAGTCCTTTCATCGAGATGTGAGGGTATCTTTCTCTACCCCTTGAATCTGGGCTGACCTTGTGAATTGCTTTGACCAATACAATGCAACAGACATTGTGCCATGCCATTTCTGACTGTAAGCCTCAAAAGGTCTTGCGTGTCTCGGTCCTTTTTACTGGAACACTGCCAGCACCCTATGATGAGCCCACGTTAGGGGACACATTGGAAACTAGAGATAAGCTTGTTGCTCTGAGGCCATCCTAGACCAGCCAGTCAACCTAGCAGCCAATCACAGACTTAAAAGTGAACCCAGCCAAAACTAGAACTACCTAGCTGAGCTCTACCAGGTTAGATGGCAGATAGATTGATGCACTAAATGACTACTGTTGGAAGACAGTACATTTTGAGGTGGCTTATTCTGTAGCAAAAGCTGCTTCATCTCTCACTGTCTCCTTCCCCTTCCCACACTTCACTAGGAGTACGTAAGGGCAGGTTTTCATCTCATCTCCCTTTCTGTCATGGACTGTACTTAAGTATATCACTGATCACCATTCATCTTCCTGGGAGCACTGGGCCTCACAGTGCAGTCTTAATGGCAGAATCAATCTTGTCTCCACACTGTGGAAGAAACTGTGATCTCATCTGTCAGGCCTAGTTCATTACATGTTAATGATATCTAAAAGAATTTTAAAAATTACTTTCTTTCTCTGTGAAGCCTGGCTTCTAAGACAACTTTATTGTTGCAGACTCAAAAAGTCTACTTGTATGCAAGTGTTGAATGACTCCTCTTTCTGTTTGTATCTCTGCTTTAATAATTCTAATCCTTTTGAGATGAGTGGATGGCCCTGAAAAAATGGGGATTGAGGAGGAGAAGGTCACACTGACACTAATACGAAAAGAAAAGAACATTAAAATATGTTGAAAATCATTATCTTCCTACCATGTATGGCCTATATTTCCTTGGGTGAGTGAGGCACATCCTAGATTCCCCATATAGAGGAGGAGTGGATTGGACTTCCTGATCTTCTGTGTCTAGATGGAACATTCTTTTTGGTACTTACTATGAACCAGTTGGAGCTGCAATGCAAGAGTAAGTCACAGACTTCACCAATCATTATTTACTCATTTCACATACTATGATGGCGAATGTAACGTTGAATAGATGTGGTAATAATTGACATCCTTGCCTTGTTTCCGTCTTAATGAGGAAAGGATAAGGCCCTCATCATTAAGTCTGATGTTCGGTCTCAGCTTTTCATAGTGACATATGACAGGTTGAGGAAGGTACCTTTTATTTCTGATTTGCTGAGAGATTTTGTTATGAATGTTGAATTTAGTCAAATTCTTCTAATATGGTGAATGTGAAATTTCAGATACTATACTTTTTGTTCGTCCTTAGAACTTGTATTTGGTTTTCATGTCCTCCATTTCTCTTCTCATTATCATCATGTTTTTCTATGACTCTGAGCATATTAAAAATAGCCATTTTTAAATCTTTGTTTTATAATTCTATTAACTATCTTATTTCTGGATTTGTACGTGTTGGTTTTTTTTCCTCCTGATTATAGGTCATAATGACCTGCTTCTTAATATTTTTAGATTTTTTTTTTTTTTTTTTTTGCAGGATCCTGGACATCGTGATTTTACACTGTTGAGTGTCTGAATTGTGATTGTTGTCCTTTAAAGAACATTAAACTTTGTTCTGGCCAGCAATGAAGGTTCTTGCTGACTAGTGGATTGTTCCAAGCCTTGACTTTAGCTTTGTTGAGGTGTACCAGATCAGCCTTTACTTTGGGGCGCTAGTACTAAGGCATGATCCTCTCCAGTCGTCTCCACTGAGTGCCTCAGGTGATCAATGAGGAAACTCCACGCTAGCTATTCACAACTCGGTATCTCCTAGAATTGAGTAAGCTCTGGGAGCAGTTCAGTCTGGAGCTCCCCAGGTGTTCATTACCTGTCCTTAGGGTATTTTATCCTTTGAGAGTATGGCTTAGCATCCAGCCACAGATTCGAGGGAAAAACTCCACACTGATTTCTAAAATTCTTTCTCTGGGTGGTTTTCTCTTCTTTGGGACTCTGCCCCACAGATTCCAACCACTTTTAAGCTCCTGAACTACAACTTCTGTCTCTTCTCCTCAGTGCGATCATTGTAATTTGTTTCAGTTAGCCCACCTCACACTACCATTTAGAAAGCGCCTCCAGGCAGAAAGTAGCATGATTTTAAGTCTCAACACATTTTATTCCATTCTCTCTGGGATCACAGTCCTGTGCTGCTTATTGTTCTAAAAACAGTTGTTTGATATATTTTGTCCAATTTTCTAACTGGTAAGGCATATGGCAAGTTCAGTTCCTGTTACTTCATTAAAATAAAAAACAAAAGTTCTTTCCATACCCTTGCAGATATTTTTTCCGACTTTGTTACTTACAAGAAAGAGTAAGATTGAAAATCTCCAGCTATTGTGGATTTATTTCTTCTTTTAGTTTTGGCGTTTTTGTTTGTTGTTTTTTTATTTGAAACTAGGACATACACATTTAGGATTGCTGTGTGCTCTTGATAAATTTGTCTGTTATCATTGCAGTCTCTCTATTTATCTCCGATAATGTCCCTTGTTCTAAAGTCTATTTATATTGATATAATCATTACACCTTTTTATGACTACTCTATGCATGAAATTTCAATTTTCACCCATTTAGATTTAAGCTATATGTGTATTTATATTTAAAGTACATTTTTGAAGACAGTATATGTTGAGTCTTGCTGTTTTATTTTGTCTGAATATCTCTGCACTTTAAATAGAACAATTAGACTACATCTACTTAATGCAAATATTGATATTGTTGTATTTAAATCTAACATGTAGTTCTTTATTTTTTATTTTGTCCAATCTGCTTTTCTACTTCTATTACTCTTTTACTGCCTTCTTCTCAATTCATTGTGTATTTTTTAGTATTCCATTACAATTTTTCCATTGGTCTTTTAACAATAACTTCTGTTTAATTTAGTAGTTGCTTCAGGGATTAAAACATACATCTTTAATTTATCACATTCTACTTGGAGTTAACATTTTAGCACTTCATATAAAATATAAAAACTTTGCAGCAGTGCAGTTAATTCCATTTTACTCCCCAATAATTTACATCGCAATTGCTATATATTTTATGTAAACATTTGTTTAAAATCTCAAACAAAATGTTATAATTTTTGAAATAAACATTCAGGGTTTTTTTTGAAAATTTTAAAAAGGAAAATATATTCTTTTACTTTTCCCCATGCATATGATTTATTTTGTTCTTCGTTTCTTTCTGTATATCTGCGTTTCCATTTGGTGTTATTTCCATTCAGCCTAAACAAGTTTCTTTAGCATTTCTTGTAATGTAAATTTGTGCATTGGTAATTACTTCTCTCAGCTTCTGTTCATCTGAAAATGTCTTTATTGATATTCATTTCTGAAGACTATCTTTGCTGGATATTAAACTGTGGATTGATGTCATTTTCTGTTTACACCTGTTGTTCGGTTGTCTTCTGGCCATCACTGTTGCTGATGAGATAGCAGCCATTTTCTTATCATTTTTCATATCTTTTTTCCTATGAATGTTTTCAAGATTTTCTTTTTTGTCACTTGTCTTGACCAGTTTTCCTATGATTTGCCTCTGTGGTTTTAATTGTATTTATCCTGATTGGGGTTGTCTGAATTTCATGAATGTGTCACTTTAAGTTTTTCATGAAATTAAGAAAAAAGTCAGCCATAATTATCTTAATTTCTTTTCCATCTCCTCTACTCTGAAATTTCATGCAGGCACCAGCTCTCTGGAAACTGCCCCTTGATCAATGAGTACACTTGGTCTGATATTGAGTTCAGGCCACCCTCTCTACTTTGGTTGTTTTCTCTGTAATGGGTTTTCTAACTTATTCCCTCAAATTGTGAATATGTACAGGGGCCCTGCACACCCTCAGGAAGGCTCCAATAATAGTAGTGTTTATTTCACTGGATTGTTATGAAGATTAAGTGAATTAATATAAAGGGTTTATCACAGTCACAAATATTAAGTACACAATTAATGTTAGCCACTATCATTTGATCTTAGAAACTATCCCCAGATACAGGAAGACAGAAATTGTTCTACACATTTTGTACCTGAGGAAACTGAGCATCAGGAAGTTAAATGGCTCATTCAGTGTCATACAATAAGTGGAGAGCTTGGAGTCAATCCCAGACCTTATAAATGCCAAGTCCCTTGTACTTCCTGCCATTGATTGTTTTTGCAGTGATTCCTATTAGCACAATGATGTCAAAGTTCTTTATCTTTAACAGACAAATCTGCACAAAGTCAGATTCTCAGAATGACACAGCAAATGAAAGCCCACAGTGGAGAGCATAAAACAGCTCTCACCTTACACGCTTGCTGCTCAAAGTGTGGCCCCTCTACCAATAGCATCAGACTGTTAGAAATGTTAGAAATCAACCAGTATAGAAATACAGATTACTGTGCCTTACCTAAGACCTACTGAATCATCGTCAGCATTTAGCAAGGTGCCCAGGTGGTTCATATGCACACTAAAATTTGAGAAGCACAGCTTAAGACTTTTGACCTCCTTCCTCAAACATGTGGGGGTCTCCATCTGAGTTCAGCTGTGTTCAAAATTTTCTCCAAGCTAACTTAGTGCCTTTATATATTATTCCATTGTTTCAATAATAGAATTCCTTTATTCTAGCCACTAATAGTACATTTCAAGTTTTTGAACATTTTCCAAAGAGGGAGGAGTTGGTTTCATTCATTATTGATTTTTTTTCATAAATTTAAAACAAATTTTTAAAACTTACATTTTAATATTTTTTTCTCCAAATCCATTTTTAGGACACCCCAGACCACAATGCTTAGTAATAAAGTGCAGCCCAATTACAGGTCTAAATTGACTTGGGGGAAATTATTGTGACCTAGAGCTTTCTGAATTAATTTTATGCTATACTTACATTAATATTATCAGCTCTCTCCTGTTCTAGTCCCATCTGAGCTCTTCCTAATGTACGACAGTAGTTCCTCAGGCTGTTACGACTCTCAGAACAGGAGAGAGTGATAGTTACTCTCCACCTCCACCCAGAATCCCAGGGAAGTTTAGATATAATTCTGTCCACCCCATGTAATGGGTGATAGCACCAGAATGTAGTCAAGCTATGGTTAGACTGCTTCCTCGTCCCTTAATACTGGATCTGTCTGATCCTCGTCAAAGAAACTGAGTCCTGATGCTCTAGCCAGCATCATGACTGGAATATACCCTAACAATCATTACATGCAGCAGTTTATTTGAATGGGCACCAATGTGTCCCTCCAGGAGTCGACAGCAAAAGGAGCTACCCTTCCATCTCTCTGATTAGGGAAAGTGGGCTTGGCTAAACAAAGATATATTTGCTGACCTGAGAGTGCACTTTGGAGAGGAGAGAAGCTTGATAGGAAGTCTCTCCAGACACACACACATCCCAGGCTCACTCAAGTTTGAAAGGAATGTTTGCCTCAAGTTTTCCTTCTTATTCTGGGTCCACAGTCCTGGGTCACAGAGGGGTAGTATGTTAGTATTCCCAAAGCTTTGAACCTTGAGCAGATACATTAAGTATGAAAACAATTACTAATAAGTGAAGCCAACGCCTTCCTTCCCTGAAAAATGTTTTAAAAATTGAAATGTACTATTAGATGCTAGAATAAAGACATTATATTATTAAACAATTGACTCATTTTGCATCTATGGGATGTGATACCACATGTTGGCTTATTGAGCTTTGTTTGCCACTGTGCCCGTATCCCACTTCCAAGAGGGCCAAACCCTGCCCTTGTTCTCACCTTCCCTGTATGGATGGACTATTTGATATAGCACCATGCATTTGATATCCTCTCTGTTTCCAAGCTTATCTATCCATCCCATATCCCCAGATTAAATATTTATCCTAAATCGCCTTCTAATCTCCAATAAGGTATTAGCTACAAGAGAGTGCTTTCCCAGACCTCCCATGGCCCTAATTAACTCTTCTTCCTCTGTCATACCAAAGTGCTCTCTTTTTAATTCAACGGTGGCATTTATCAGAGGGGATTTGAATTGTCTACTTGCACATTTATCTCTCCTACTGGAACATAAACTTCTTAAAAACAAGGCCAACGTCTTCTTCATTTCTTGTAAAGCCAATGAATGAATTGGGCTGCCAATTCATTCCCCAGGACCTACATCTCCTCTTAATTGTCCCATCAAATGCTTCTCAATCCCCCACACTGAGTCTTCCCTTTATGTCCAGTTTGCTGGTAGACCAGCATAATGGGTATTACATTTGAATCTCCAGCTGGAAAAAGCCCTGACAAATTACTTGCAGCATTTACCCTGAGACAGTGCAGAGTTTGTCAGGCTTCAAAAGCCATTGTTTTCAGCATGTTCACCTGCCAGGCTTCTCTATGAACTTGTTGCCTTTAGGCCATTGTATCACTTGGAAAGTGAATTTGTCACTTGATGGTTATGCTTATTACAAGAGTCTGTTCCTCTGGGTTCTTCTAGGTCCCTGAATTCCACTTGCCTTTGGGATCTTAAACTGAAAGTTTGTTTCTCCTCCTATCTCTTTGCTGATGTTTTCTTCCTGGTGACACCCTGGCTAATATTTCATAGTTGTGTCCTTGGCTGGAGCACACAGCTGGGAGCAAGCAGCAGCAGGTACTATTTAATTGTTTATTCTGAAAAGCTAGAATAATTTATGAGAGGGTCCCTATGTACATCTATGTCTCATGTAAATCCAAAGATGGTGTGAGATTTCTGCTGAGCCTGTGCAAGGCACACACTTTTAGAAATCTGGGCTACTCAAAGGAAGGAAATATACAGTTACTGAAATTTGGTAACCCTTCCAGAGAAAATCTGTTTGATTATTACATGTGGTTGCTGTGTGCCTACAGCAGAAGCTGCGAGTCCTTTCTCTGCTTAACTGTCAGGTCATTAGCCTGGTCCCTTTTTGGGTGTGGGACCTTGCTCAGTGAAAGCGAACCTGGAGAAAACCAGAAGCCAGGAGAACCAATGGCTCAGGGATGACCCTCAAGCAGTGACATAAATTCTCCAGCTCCCTCACTTCTTGGAAAGAGATGCGGAGTTATTTTTCAAATGGTCCCCCATAGGATTGAACCCCAAATGCTCAAAGCAGTGACTCACTTATCAATTCACCATTTAATGAATTTGCCCCTTTCCCTTTATTACATCTCCTCTCCCCAAATATACTATTTGCATCCAAATCCTTGTGTCAGGATCTCATTTTAGGAGAACCAAATTCAAATTTGTCCAAATGAATAGAAAACAGCAAAACCTATATGCTCTAGCCAACCACTCACTACTCATGTATTAGTAGGTTGTGGACCAGGATTGTGGATCTGATTGCTAAGGGAAAGGGATCAAATTTATTGTGCCTCTCTATATGTGCTATGGAATGTTCCCGCGGCCTCATGTGATTTTATTTATTCCTAACAGTACTTTCCTCATGGAGTCAATGTAAGAATTAAGTGAGTTCATGTATATAAAGTATTTTGGATAATGACTAGTCATTGTTACTATTATTTACTTTTTATAGACTAACAAATTGAGGTTCAAAGATATTAAATATGTTTCTCAAGGCACTGGGTAAGGAATTCACACCCAAGTCTGCCTAATTCCAACATCCACCAAACTCTCTGCATGCCGCCTCCTGTTTCAATGATGGCCCAACCTAATGAGTATTTGCAGGATTTAATGAGTAGGTAGACATGGTTCACTCAATAATTAACCTATGGTTGGACATTTGGTGGTTATCAAGTTTTTGGTGTTATAAATAATGATGTAAATTTTCTGTTTAGGACTATTTCATTAGACTAAAATAACCTGTGGGTCTTGAGAAAAAAATAATTTGCCAACATAATCACTTTTTCTCTGAAATATCAAATATATGCCTAGGTTCTTTTCAGTATTAAAATAATACCTTGTCCTTGTTTAAAAAGGCCAGCACCCTCACATGAATCATCATGCAACATGTTTTTCTTTAAGATTTCCACTATAAAAGAGCAACCTTCACCAAATTCTCCATTGGCAGGGATATCTTTTAAAATGTCAAATCCCTAAGGGAAGAAAATAGATCCATCTCTATTTTTGTCTCCTAACCTAACAAAATCCAATTATGGTAGCAAGAACTGCTCATCTGTGTACTATCAAGATTACCCAGCATTGGACTTTCAAGATGACAGATGATGTACACGTCCCCACATTACCCCTAGAGCAGGCCCTAGCTTTCTGGCTAACTTTTATGCAAACTGAAAAATTATTCAGAAGATATTGAAATTTTGTACCAAAACTTAACTACATTTACATTTTTCATCTAACAGACAGAACATAACTAATTGATCTGATACAATGGTCTTAATGTATTCTTTTTCCATATGATGCTGGTCAATTTTTAATTCTTGTTTAGAGACTCTGCTAGGAAAGAAAAATTAATCCTATATCCTTGACCCAGGAAATCTCTCTTCTGTCTGGGATTGCTGTCAGTGATTAAACCCAAGACTTTCAGAAGGTCTTAATATCCCTCTAAGAGAAACTGTTAGTGTCCTGTGGTTCCAGTGGGGCTCGAACCCAGGACCTTCTGTGTGTAAAACAAATGTGTTAACTGATACACTATGGAACAAACAATAGTTTAGTGGTTACCAGAAGGTAAGGGGGAGAGGAGTTGGTAGAAGAAGGAAAAGGGGGTCAAATATATGGTTATAGAAGGAGAAATGACTCTGGGTGGTGAACACACAATGCAATATATAGATGAAATATTATAGAAATATGTACTTGAAACCTATTTAATTTTACTAACCAATGTCACCCCAATAAATTTAATTAATAAATAATAATAAAAATACAAGACTTTCAGAGGAAAGGAATACACAGTGAGCTAGCCATGGGGTCTAGCCTTGAGATCATAGTGATGTTGATACTTAAATAATTTCCATTACAAAAGTAGTGACTTATTAAAGAGAATTTGGAAAATATAGATTGTCCAAAGAAATAATTGATGAGGTGGAGGCAAGGGGTTAATCACCTATAACCCTGGCACCGAAACACATTCATTTAGAACAGTCTGATATGCCCCAGTCAATATGTTAATGCGTTTTGGTATAACAATCACTCTATGCCTCAAGTTTCTATATTTTTATTTAACTCAGCTTTATATCATAAACATGTTTGTTACATATTCTTTAAAACATAACTTTGAAAGTATTGGCAAGATTTAATTGAGTAAATAGACATGGTTTACTCACGTGATTAACCTATGGTTGGACATGTTGATGGTTGCCAAATTTGAGGTATGATAAATAATGATGTGAATTTTCTATATTTAGGATTATTTCAAACTCACATCTTCAAAATAGAATTACTAAATCAAAGGCATAAACAAGTTTAAGCCTCTTGGTAAATATTGTCAACTTGACAACTTGATTTGTATATATTCAAGCTCAACTCTTGGCGAAATTTTGAAGTTTCCAGTATGTCTAATGTTTCTTTCAAAACTTTTATCTTTTGCTTGTCTCTTCCTCTGTTGTCCCTTCTCTCTTCATTTCCTACCTTGGCTCAGTCCCTTACCTTGCTCCCAGTTACCCACTGAGCTCTGGCCAAGCTCTGGTTCCTCCTCCATTCCCATGTCTCTATGTCATCTCTCTCCTGATTCTCTTTCTAGTCTTGGATCTCCTTGCCTTGAAAACTTGCTCTCCCTAGGTACTTGTTATTATTATCACGACCTCAGGTAGCACCCCTATCAGATATTTCCATTTTCACAAATATCTTCTCTAATCTTAATCCAAATAAGTAAGAAATGTGGGAGTTGTACACTTCGTGGCCAAAACTGTGGAAAAGAATTTGGGGCAAGGATCTCTCTGATAGTGTCATTGATATTCTACTACATAGAAAAGTGCTTAACCTACCTATTGGTTATGAGACATAGCCTTCTTTTCAATAGGTCAGTTTTGATGTATACTGACATTTCCTCAGGATTTCTCTTCTTGTAGGTACACATCAGTAGCATTTAAGCTAATGGAAATTCTGATTTTCCATTAGAATTTCTGACTGGGAGATATACTGTAGAATATTATGAGTCTCTTTTCCTTTGTAGTTTGTCAAGAATAGCCAATGATTGATGTGGCTGTGAAATTATTTCAATCAACTTTGATTCATAATGCGCTATTGATGGACTTCAAAGCTTGCTCAAATGTCAGGAAACCAGTTGGTGGCTATTAGGATTTACCTAAGAACAACTCATTTCTTGTTTCCCTCAACATGGAGAAGAAAAGAAGAACAGGGAAATATTGAGTCAACCTTTAAAATTTGTTATTATGCAGCTAAACACACACACACACACACACACACACACACACACACACACACACACACACAGTAAAATGTTAGAGGAAATTTCAGACCATAACGGTCGTCAGTTAGACTACGATTAGAAATGATTTCCCTGTGCATTTCCTAATCTAAACTGTTTTTAGATCAACATACAGTGTAAAATGTTAACAAATGCTATGGAAGCCCATATTCAACTGTAAATCACGCTGTTAAAGACAGAAC
Source organism: Rhinolophus hipposideros (assembly GCF_964194185.1). Classification (NCBI taxonomy): domain Eukaryota; kingdom Metazoa; phylum Chordata; class Mammalia; order Chiroptera; family Rhinolophidae; genus Rhinolophus; species Rhinolophus hipposideros. Next base: position 88,622,239 of record NC_138052.1, read on the forward strand.
GTCCTGTGCTTATCTGATCTGGTTGCTAATTACACACACTTTATGACTCCCGCAGCCGTAGATCTGAGGCGCCAGCTGCACTTTGATATGGTAAATTGGGGAAACAGCAATACCAACCTGTTAGAAATGGATGAGGGGAAAACTGTCCCAGGACTTTAAAGTGGTTCAGACAAATGAGGCGAGGAAAACTTATTCCACATTGAAAGATTATGAGGCGATAGCCCATCTGGAACCATCTGGAACATGTCTTCAGCTGCCAAAGGATATTTCAGGCATAAAACACTTATGTCCTCCCCATGCTCTGCAATTACATTTTCCCCGTCTTTTGCCCCCAACATTTAAATAGAACCAAAAATAAGCAGGTTGTTTAACCTGCCATATTTTTTCTCATGAAAAAATGTATGTATATGTTGCTACACATAAGGCACAAAATCACAGTGTCTCAGTGTCTCCACAGGGTCTGGAGCCTTGAATCACAGTCAAAACCAGCTATGTGACCTCAGGCTGATTGCTAAGTTTCTAGTCATCAGTTTCTTCCTCTTGTAAAATAGGCTCGCTCATGAGTGAAGATTAAACATGATAAATTATGGGCAGCTTGCCCCAGTATGTGGGCCATGTTATAGAGACCATATTAACTATTACTACTATTCCTTTCTAGAACACATAGGCAGTTGATCTCAACTTAGAGCTTTCTATATATAATTCAGTTTGTCTCCCTAAACTCAGGAATATCGTAAGGACAATACCAAACATATTCGCTCTATTGAGAAACCTGTGCTTTAGAAGTTGCATGCTATTCTCCAGGTATATCAGGGAGCTTTGAATATGAGCAGTTAATTTTCAGACTCTAAAAAGAAGGCTATTATGGTAGCTATGGGCTGTGTTTCCAGAATTACAAAATGTGCTGCTATAACACATTACCACCAACTTAGTGCCTTCACAATATGGGCTGTGTTTCCAGAATTTGTAATTCTGTGTTTCCAGAATTACAAATTCCTATTTGGCCACTTACCACATGGGCAAGTTACTTTACTCCCTGGTGATACGTACAATTTCCTTACCTGAAAAATAGGGATGCTATTGGTACATACCTTATTATGTCCTGTGAAAAATGCATGAAATAATTTATGCAAGTTGTGTGAAGCATGGGATTTGGGACATAATCAGTTCACAAATCTTAGCTATTTTCATATTAGGAATACAGAGAGTGGAGGAAGGAAAGTTTAAACAAGTAGAACTATTGGAAAGAATTGCCCTTCACTGCCTTTAAACAATGACTGTCTCTCTGGTGACTGAAGGATATACAATATAAAGTCATCACATCTTTAATCTGTCTATAGATATTTTGTCACTTTATAATCTTGCATATTGGACTTATTATAGAAGCATCCCATCCTGGGATGGTCTGTTCTAATATTAAAACATTTATAAATATTGGTTAAAGTTTATATATATATATATATATATATATATATATATATATATATATATATATATGTATATGTATATTCCACTGAATTGTCACATAATTGTTATTATCCTAAATAACAACAATATATAATCACCCAAACCTTTATAAACTCACTTTTCCATTTATTCCCATCGGTGTCTCATATATACTTGTTTTTTTTTAAAGAAACTTGAAATCTTATTTTGTAGTAGTTCTTTCTGTTTCCAACTCTTTGATTCCAACTTTCAGTTCTCACCAAAAGGAGTAAACTATGATATTTCCAGGTGAATTCTACTTATCAATTAGCATCTGCTTTAATGTTTCTAGTTTGTTATTATTGACGCCACTGAGTTTTCGCTTCATTCTCTCTCTACCATCCACTTTTACTTCATAATCTCTTTTTTTTAGTCCAAGCTGGCAATGTTTCTGCAGATTAAAAAATTCTCCAGAAACTTGAGTTTCCTATGTATGTCACAGGGGTTCACTCCCTCAGACAAAAGATTCCTTAACAGATTTTTCCTAGATAACCCATCTCAGTTTTTAGCTTCTTCTGAGATTCCTGAGGGGATCTAATCTTAATCTCTTCAAAAAGGCTTTGTGTGACTGAGCGCTGACTTGTTACGATATATGGATAGACTAAAAAATTTCAAGTCGTCAAGTCTTAGTTACTTTTTTAACAGTCTTGTTTTTCCTCCATTTATCTCTTCCTCAAATTTTACTACAAACAGCAAGAAGACACAGGGCCACACCTTCAATGCTTTGCTTAGACATCTCCTCAATTTCATCATTTACAAATTCTGCTTTCCACACAACTACAGGACACAATTCTGCTAAGTTTTCTGCCATTATATAACAAGGATATGCTTTCCTCCTCCCATTTCTAGTATTATGTTCCTCATGTTCTTCTTCACTTCCAGTAACAGAGTCACCAGTTTCCGTATTTCCATTTACAGTCTATTTAAGGCAATCTTCTATCACATTCCTGAAAAGTCTTTCAGCCTCTTCCCGTTGCCCAATTCCAAATCCGCTTTCATGTTTTCAGGTATTTGTTGCAGCAGCAGCCTGTATTCAATATCAATCTATTCATTTCGGTTTCCTGTTGCTGCTATAACACATTACCCCCAACTTGGTGCCTTCACAATATCAGTTTAACACTGCACAGTTCTGTTTGTCAGAAGACTGACATAGTCCCAGTGGGCTGAAAATCAGCACCTCAGCAACGGTGTGTTCCTTTTGGAGGCCTTAGTGGAGAATCCATTTTCTTCAACTTCCTACCTTCTAGAGGCTGCTCTGATTCCTTGGCTGATGGACCTTTTTCTCCATTTTCCATGCCAGCAATGGGAGTTGAATACTTCTCTCACTGCATTCCTCTGACCTTGCGTCTGTCATCACATCTCCTCTTCTGACTCTGCCTGCCTTTAAGAACCCTGTAATCCCATCGGGCCTACCTGGCTAATCCAGGATAACCTCCCTCTGTAACGTCATCTGATTAGCAGACCGAATTTCATCTGCAACCCTTTTTTCCCTTTGCCATGTAACCTAGCATATTCACAAATTCCAAGGATTAGGATATGGACGTCTTTGAGGGGTCATTATTCTGCCTACAATACCCACTATTCTATCAAATTCCAAGTCATTAATGCCTTACATTTAACCATCCAAATAGTTTAATTCCTGAGGTTGATACACTCTATGCTGGGTGGAGAACTAAGTAAAATGGAGTTGAAGTGTCAAATGTCACCAAGCCCCAATTTTCTAGGCCTGTGTGGAGGTACAGTAGAGTGTTTTCAGTTGAGAAATGAGGGCTCAAAAAAAATCTCCTATGTTTAAGTCTCTCCTCTTCAAACTTTGTTCTGGTTTCCTGGTTTCCTGGAACAGCCTTTGTCTGTTGAGACACTTCATATATCATCAATGTGTGTGTGTGTGTGTGTGTGTGCATGCGTGTGTGTGTGTGTAAGTGTATGTGTGTGTAATGCAGAGTTCAGAGCAATTTTGAGAAATAGATTAAAAAGCTATATCTTGCCTGGCAATCAGAGTAAAAATTCTGATTCTTTCGAGAAGCACATGTACTGGGTTTCTTGAAAGGTCAATCCTAGGTGAACGCTGCATCTAAGATAACTGAATCTCAATTGCTTTTATAATCATTTAAATCCTCTCTCTCTAAAGATGGTTTGGTATACTTAAATTTTTCTTCATCTATATAAAATTTCTCATTCCTCCTAGGGGAATGGTGGACTTTTAGTATAATTTTGATAGAAAAGAAAGATTTCTCCCTAAAAATATCCTTACTTTTTTTGTTCTACTCTACTTGAAACACTTAAAAACAATGGACTTTAAAAAGGCAGTAATAATATTAAATAATAACCTGTAATGCAAAAGTCTATAAATTCAGAAGGTGTTAGGTTCAGAATGTGTGATATTCAACTGGAACGAAATTTGGCATATAGGTTCTAGAGAGTTAGCCATAATTATCCACTCATTTTCCCCAAATACAATTTTGTATATGTGTTCTGAGGTATTATGTTATGAATAAACTTAGTAATATTATAAGGTGTTGACTAAATTAAAGAATCAATGTTTATCAAGTATTTGAGTAGCATTAAATTCTTTATGTGAAGCAAGAAGTTGTTTCTTAATTGCTAAAGCTGTAATAAATAATTCAGCCTTTTAATCTTCTATTTCATGTTTAGGTATATTCTCCACAGAATACTACACTGCTTTGTATTAGTGTCTTTTCACCTACTCCTCTAATTCTTAGAGCAAGCCAAATTACATTCTATAATTATGTCACATTCTTGTTTTAAGCATCTTTTTAAAATCTCACCAATGTGAGGAAACACATGAGGATTCATTAACGCAATCCTGGATTTATCTCACACCTCTCCTTGCCAGCTTGAAATATTAAGGGTTGTTTTACTAAATTGCAAGTGTCTGCTCTTGAGAGATTTTTTTACTGATGGGCTCAGATTAATAAAGTACAAGAATATTTTGATTTTATGATCTCAGCCATTTACATTCCCGATGCTGTCTATGTTTTCTATCTTTTCTCTTTAGGACTTTGATTTGTTTTAATGACTGAAGGCCACTCATTTCTCTCTCGCCTGTGTTTCTATCAGCACAGAAATCAAGAAAGAGAACCTTAAGGGGTTCACAGTAAAGAAAGGCCTTTAATCTTGGTGCTTGCAGACTCACGGAAGTCACTTTGAGAAAATAATTATGATTCCTACCCTTGAATTTCCTCACTTTCCCTTTGCTCTTAAACTCCTTCCTGTCTTAAATTCATCACAAAATGCCCATGACAGTTTTACATTCATTATGGACTGGAGGAAGTACAAAATCCTTACTCTATAAATTTATTTTACTGGCATATAACCACTGCTGAACTCGTAAATAAAAATACCCTAGATCCAACACTGACTTTTGAAAATGAATTTCTACTACCCAACACGTTTAGAATTTGGAGTATTGGATAAGAAAATTGGACTGCTTGCCCATTGAATCATTACAGCCCTTGAGTTAATTATTTTGTACCAAAGTGTATTGTGTAGGAGTGTTAGAATTGCTTCATTGATTTTAGCCAATATGAATTTTCTACAAAGAATTCAATAAATGTCTATGAACTGGAGATCTGAGTCAGGGTAGGAAATTGCAATTCGACATTTTTGAAAACAAAACAAATTTTCCCTTGAATGAGAAAAACATTTTGGGAGAATCTGGTCTAAGCTATTTGAAATGCATTTCCACATGGCCTAAAGAACACAGCCACCACAGTTTAGTCAATTCATCAATTCTATTTAGGTATAAACTGTCAGACATGAGTTGCTCAAAATAGATTTTACTTAGTTGTCCAACAAATATTACTAGATATTTATGAACTATGTTAACAATATATTAATTACTACTAAGAAATAAATCCAAGACCATAACTTTAGGATCATAAATTTATGGAAATAAATATATTAAGATAAATAAGTAATTAAATGAGAAAATCATATTCTTTGTGGCTTCTGTTTTGAACACTTTAAGCTCCAATAGTCAACTGGCCTTCAGGTCAAAAATAGAAAACAAAATATATTAGCATCAAAAAACTTGCCCATTGAAATGGTTTACAGTTGCCTCTGTTGCATGTACAATGAGGAAAGGTCAGTAGTTCGCTAACTGGATACTTTGGTGATTTACACTCGTTTTTTTGAACCATCAAGTGAACAAGTTATATAGCATCCAAACTGGTAAATGGCCCCAACAATGAATTATTTTATTTTTTTAATAAAATATTTTATTTTATTTTTTTGGTACATTTACCATTTTTGTGTGAAATGACTTTTTTTATTCTATTAGTTTCAGGTGTACAAAACAATATAATAGACATTTATCATTTGTATTCCTCACAAAGTGATAACACCCGTCCCCCAATCTACTACCCCTCTTACATCGCATACAGCTGTTACATTTCCACTGTCTCTATTCCTAATGCTGTACTCCACTTCTTGTAAATATATATATATATATATATATATATATACATATATATATGTATATATATATATATACATATATATATGTATATATATATATATATATATACACATATATATATATATATATATACAAAATTATAGTTGACATTCATTATTGTTCAGCTTCAGGTGTACAGTGCAGTGATCAGGCATCTACACCATCCCTGAAGTGGTCTCCCTAATAAAACAAATGTTTATCAGATACCCTACAAAATCTTTACATCATTATTGATTACATTCCCCAAACTGACTTTCATATCCCCGTGGCAATCCTGTGTTTACCAATTGTGCTGTCTAATCCCCTCACCTTCTTCCTCATCCCCAACCCTCTTCTCATCTCACAACCCTCAGTTTTTCCTTTATATCTCTGAGGCTGTTTCTGATTTTTTTCTTTTCTTCAGATTCCACATATAAGTGAGATCATATGGTATTTGTCTTTCTCTGTCTGACTTATTTCACTTAACATAATGTTCTCTAGGTCCATCCATATTGTTGCAAATGGTAATATTTCATTCTTCTTTATGGCCAAGTAATACTTCATTGTATAAATGTACCACAGTTTCCTAATCCAGTCATCTACCAATGGGCATTTCGGTTGTTTCCATGTCTTGGCTATTGTGTATAGTGCTGCAATAAACATAAGGGTGCATACATTTTTTTTTTAATCAGAGTTTTGGATTTCTCTGGAAAGATACCTAGGAGTGGAATTGCTGGATCATAAGGTAGTTCCATTTTCAGTTTTTTGAGATACCTCCATACTGTTTTCCATAGTGGCTTCACCAATCTGCAATCCCTCCAACAGTGCACAAGGGTTCCCTTTTCTCCACATCCTTGCCAGCACTTGTTGTTTGTTGATTTATTGATGATAGCCATTTTGACTGGGGTAAGGTGGTATCTCATTGTGGTTTTTATTTGCATTTCTCTAATGATTAGTAAGGTTGAGCATTTTTTCATGTCTGTTTGCCATCTGTATGTCCTCTTTAGAAAAATGTCTCTTCATGTCCTCTGCCCATGTTTTAATTGGGTTGTTTGTTTGTTTTGGAGTAGAGTTGAGTGAGTTTTTAAATAAATTTTGGATATTAACCTCTTATCAGATATATCATTGGCAAATATCTTCTCCCATTCAGTAGGATTCCTTTTTGTTTTATTGATGGTTTCCTTTGCCGTGAAAAAACTTTTTAGTTTGATGTAATCCCACATGCTTACTTTTTCTCTTACTTCCCTTGCCCAAGGGGATATATCAGTAAAAATCTTACTCCGGGTAATGTCTGTAAACTTTCTTTTCATATTTTCTTCTAGGAGTTTGACAATGAATTATTTTGCAAAACATGTTTACTTTGTGCTTGTTATGTACAAGGCCACACAAGAGGTATTAGGGAAGATATAGAGATTAATAAGATCAATACATCAATAATCAAAGTCTCCATAGATAACTCTAACATAAGGTAAAGGGAACTTCTTAGCATGGCACTGATAGACAGATGCTATGATATGTGCCCACAGCAGCGTACTGAAACAGTGGGGGCAGAAAGTTTGCAGGAATCTGAGAAGAGAGGGTACAGTCAGATGAAAAGGTCAATTTTAGGCTTCAACCCAGGGGCAGCGTGTTAAAGAACACTGCCCAAATTCACATCAAGTGTAAGGACAAATATTTATATCTGGCAAGAACATGACACCAAGACTATCCTAAGTAGTCGTGGAAATGTGAATCCATTAAAAATATATTAGAAAGATTTCTGGAAAGCAATTTAGAATGTATGTTGAGATTCTTGACAGAGTTCATATTCTGGACTCAGTGATTCCACTTCTGGGTCTGTATCCTCATGAAATACACTGATTTGGTCAAGATTTATACATAAAACTGTTTGCTTGCATTATTTATAATATGGAAAAAATGGATACAGCATAAATATTGAACAGTTAAAGACAGCTTAAGTAAATTAGGACATATTATTTTATTGAAATGTGATGAAATTACTAAATAACATAAACTTTAAAAGGAATCACAATGAAAATACTCAAAATATAATATTAAATAAAAGAGGAACAGACTACAAAATCATTTATTTAGTGTGATCTCAATTTTGTAAAATATATACTGCAAAAATACATCAGAATGTTAAATGACATTTTCTTAGACGGAGTTCCTGGAGACAGATTTTGCCCTTGTGAAGTTTATTGAGGTGTTCTCTCAGATACAACTCATGGGAGTGAGAGAAGCAGCATTGGCCTGAGGCAGAAGATGAATGGAAATGTGGTTGCCAGCGGATACTTCTGCCAACTCCACAGTGTGTTCTGGAACTGGAAAGGCCCTTCAGAGTTACTCTGAATTTAAGCAGTGGGGCCAGGACTCTGCATAACTGCATCAACTAGCCGTTGGCTTGGGCTACCAGAAAGCGATGCACCCTTGTTAAGATGATTTCTGGCAGCTGAGTACAATTTCCAGTGAGGGGCATAACGATGAGCTGTCAGCAGCCATATCCCCAATACCTGGGACATGGGCACGTAGCCCTGAAGAAGGGATCTGGGCAGATCACCACAGTGTCTATTACAGGTGGTCATTTCTAAGAGTGGGAAAGATAACAATGATTTCTATTTTCCCCCATTATCTCTTTCTTTAAGAATATGTTTTGATGCACTCCTATTTTTAGTATAGTGTAGTTGTACAATCAGAAAATGATCATTGAATTTTAAATTAAAAAACACTAAAGTATCAGGCCTTTGCATTTGGAGCTCTTATTTGATTCTCTTTATTTCTGTAAAACACTGGCGTAAAAGCTAGAGCTTGGCTCAGTTGTCCGTAACAGGCATTATTTGTACAATGACAGAAATTGTTTTCCTTTTCATAAACAAGACAAGAATGGTACTTTATGGACCGCAAAAATGAAATAGCTACACTGTCCTGTGTTTTTAATGACTAAATATTAGTGTCAGGTATCATTATAAAGCTTTTCACCACTTTTATCTGACAGTCAATCAATTGGTTATCCATTCAAGATTATGGCCAATAGCAATGAAGAGCAAATCGATATGAAATGAATTTGAGGAGTGAATTTGAGATGTCCTCCCATGGCACTGTCCTTCTGCTCCAAATTTCTCAGCCTCAAGCCCTCCTCCCTGAAGTTTTCTACGAATATTTGTGCCTCAGTTAATACTACCCTTCACTGGACTTGTATGCCTTTTAGGTAACATACTCTTAGAGCCAATACTGAAAAGAGACTGGTTGTCTGATAAGCCAGGCAAGGAACTGGAAAAAATGAATGAAGGGCAATGAAAGGCTTTTTTGTTTTGTTTTGTTTTCATTCTACCTGATGCTGCTAAGAATGAGCCCTGGCGGAGAAGACATAGTCTATTTTGCTTCCTAATATGAACGATTGAGGACTTTTATTGCTCAAGTGGGAAACAATGAAAAATTCTGAATTAGCAATGAGAATGAGAGCCACTTATACTGACCCTTACCTTTTTTTTTATTTTCTTAAAGGACAGTGAATAGCAGTGACTTTGTTCAAGGCTGTGGGAAGACAATGAGGACAGGCAGGGCAAGCCCAGTTTGGGAAAGCAAGTCAGAATGTCCAGGATAGATGACAAAGTGACACATCCCTCCTTCCAGAAGATCGCCACCACCTCACTTTGAGTAATTTTAAAAAGTAGCAACAATTGAAGACGAAAATATGGCATATCTGAAATGTACCCTTGATTCTCACATGGATTTTTTTTCTCCACATTCCTAAGGGCAAAGTTTCCATGTATGGACAGGTTTCGGTTGGTCTCTTCTACTGAGGGAAGGAAACCTCCCGGCTCCCAGCGTAGCTGATGTTGGTTTGTTTCCTGCATTCATGCGTCCAGGGAGACTGTCTCCCATTCAGCAGGAGGGTGAACATTTTACAGCATCGGGAGCCAAACACTGAGGAAAAACACCTGTGGTGGGAGACAGTCTCCCTGAACGCATGAGATGCATTTCTTTTCTTACTGGAACTGAATGCTGCCTGATTGGCATTTTATTCCCCCCAAATTCGTCAACTACAGTGACTAGAATTAACTTTGAAGAACCACTTGTCTTGGTTTTCACTTTCATTCATTATTTAGATGGCATTTGAGCCTATTTTTCCTTGGGAAAATGTTATGCTGTATTGTGACACATGGAGTAATCTTTTCCAACATGTCACCCACTGGAAGAGGAGAAAATTTTAATATTCTCAAGGTCTCCTTTTATGAAGTATGATAATCAAGGGGCCTTATGCCAAGGACAAACTATCAATTGATAGGGCTGATGCTTACCATAAAATAATATGGAAGAGGTAGAGTAATCACAGGACTGAAAATTCACCCACAAGACCCGAAATTATCTTGCAGAGTCGTGTTAAGTATAAATCTCATTTAAGGAGATTTGGCACTAGACACAACAGGGTAGTATGTTGCTATTTGATCTCTGACATGGTTTGCCCATGATATTTTCAACATTTTTGCATGTTGAAATAAGTTAATGCAGCCTGGGGCCAAAATAATTTCCAAGAAGTAATTTCAGTGGAAGGACAATCTAATTCCAGGCAAACCTAAATGTCACAGGCTAGAATTACAGCTCTTTAAAATACATAAGAAAAAAATTCAGTAACTATTGGTTGTTTGCTATTTTTTCAATTAAAGGCCTTTAAAAAATAGAATTTTAAATGAGATTGACTCAATTAATTTAGGATTTAGTTGACATAACCTGAAAAATATAGACATGCCCAGTAGGTGGCAGATCCAAAGAGTAAATTTTGGTGAATGAAAGATTTTAATCTAATATTAAGGAGTGTCAGAAGCCAAATAAATAGAGTATTTATGAATCACATCATTGAAATTGTTCTCTTATGATATCAGCTCTAGGAAGATATTTTTCTTCCAAATTCTATTACTGTGGGGTCAAATGATTCAGCTTTATGAAAGCTGAGCTAAGGATAGGGATAGCAACTTGCATTTTTAGGATGTTTTATAGATTGCAAGTGGCTTTGGAGGGTGAAAAAAAGGAACAGGAAGACAGAGAGAGTACTGGTCAACTGCTTGGAGTCTTAATCCCTGGGTTGGAGTCCCATGCCTGCCACCATGACAGAAATGACTGGCTTATGACCAAACCTTATGCTTTCTTGGCACACAACTGGCCTGTATGTCCAGCCTCCCTTGCGGTTACGTGTGGCCATAACTAAAGTCTAGCAATGAAACATGAACATGAGTGCTATGCATCTTGGCCTTGCCCATAAACCTTGAGTAGTTCTCCACGTTCTTTCCCCTTCTTCCTCTTTGAGACAAGCATGGCGACCCTGGGCGCCACAGGCAAAAGAATGTGGAACCACAGCACAGAAAGACCTAGAGATTTGAATCACTGCTTAGAGGAGGGCTGCCCATCAATCAGGATCACCTATTTTGGATTTTACATGAGAAATAATATTCTATTATGTCAAGCCACTAAGAGCTATAGGTTTATCTTGTATAGAAGCTTACATTGTCATAACTAACATGTGCAGTGTTTTTTCCTGACTTTGGTCAAATTATTTAACTTTGCTGTGCCCCTATTTCCTCAGTACAATAAGGTATTATAATACTGATACCACCTTAAGAATTGTTAAGAAGATGTGTGTAAAGCACTTTCACAATGTCTGATGTGTGGTCAACTCACAGCACATGGTAGCTGTCGTTAGTCACTCTTGTTTGGTGCCTAGTTTATGTTCAGCAAGGTACAGTTGACATACATTATCACATTTAACCTTAAAAAAGACCTTGCAAGGCAGGCATCATCATTCTCACTCTGACCAAATCATTACGATAATAAAATTTCTTGGATAATTTCTACACGCTCAGTTCCAAGCACTTCTCGTATGTGTACTAATCTCACAAGCAACCCTATGAGGCAGGTACTATTATTACCCCCACTCTACAGATGAGGAAGTAGAGACACTGAGCTTACTTTTCATCCCAACGCCCATACAGCCAATAAGTGACAGAGCCAGGGTTCAACTCAGGAATTCTGGCTCCAGAATCTTCACTTTTAACTACTGCTGCTCACTGAGGTGCCTGAAGCTTATTGACGTCAAGGGAAGTACTTGAGATCTTATGTCTGAGAGCCCACGGCCTTAGAACCAAGGGATCAAATGAAAACTGACTGCAATTACATCAGTCCATCCTAACCAAGGGATCAGTAAAATGAATTTAAATCTCTTAAAGCAGAACTAGACCAGTGTTGTCTAGTGCCAGTCCTGCAGACTGGGCTGCTATGGTCGTTAGCAAGTTGATGGCATTATACAACGGCTATGCATTGTGACCAGTTCTAAATATTGATGTGACATAGACTCTTGTCTTAGAACAGATTCGAAATTCCCACAAACTCTTGCTGAACAGGAAATGTGGATAGCATTTGCTAAGACCTTCAGTTTCTGTGGATCTTTGTGGTGGGTGTCACCCAGATATTGCTCACAGACAGCTCACTCCAGCAGCAGAATGCAGAACAGGTACAAAGAGACCAGAATTTTGCCTTCTGCCTTTCTGTCACTTAGTCTAAGGTGAACCATCACTCAGCACCTGTAAAGCAGCCTGGTTCCTGGATTTCTGGGGAGATTCTAGAACATTGGTGATGCTAAATAATTTAAGTGTAGATGTAAACGTGACCAATTAGCAGAAATTAATCTTTCTCATGAGGAATGTTAGGATGCTGCAACAGGAGTGAATCTCTTTGTCTTACAGCTTTTGACTGAAAGGTCCACTATGCTGGTAAATGTTTTGCTTTTATAAAGGTATGGAAGGTTTCCTTCTGCAGCAATCTCTGCATTTAAATTACCCATTGAACAATAGAGACTGGCCGATTCATTGTCTAAAATATGTGATTGATTTTCATCATTTTAAGAGCAAGTTCTTTATCTGCCTGCTGTTAAGTCTCAGTGATAAAAATAGTATGAAGAATAAGATGTGCTGAAATATAACACTATATTTTTCTGTTCTTGAGAAGCACTCTGTGCAAAATCATCCCATCAGTTCTCCAAGATTTACACAGCAAAGAGCTATTACTCTGTTATTAATTAAAGGTACAGTCAAGCTCTAAACTAGATAGAGACTGGTATAGGAACAATCTAGGTGACACAAAATTGTATTTATTAGTGAAATCATATGGTTCTCTGCTTTTTCTGTCTGACTTATTTCGCTTAGCATCATACTCTCAAGATCCATCCATGTTGTCACAAATGTTCCTATATCATCTTTTCTTACCGCCAAATAGTATTTTGTTGTGTATATATGCCACAACTTCTTTATCCATTCATCTATCAAAGGACATTTTGGTTGTTTCCATGTCTTGGCCGCCATAAACAAAGCTGCAATGAACAGTGGAGCACACGTATCTTTATGTATAAATGATTTCAGATTTTTTTGGTAGATATGTGGTATATAAACCAAAAACAACAAGAGAACAAGACAAACAAATGAGAAACAAAAACTCATAGACATAGACAATGGTTTAGTGGTTACCAGAGGGTAAGGGGGGTGAGGGGTGGATGATGAGGGTAAGGGGGATCAAATATATGGTGATGGAAGGAGACCTGACTCTGGGTGGTGAACACACAATGGGATTTATAGATGATGTAATACAGAATTGTACACCTGAAATCTATGTAATTTTACTAACAATTGTCACCCCAATAAATTTTTTTAAAAATTATATTTATTAAAGGATGTATAAAAATTAAGGAAGAGGTACTTGGGGCCAAGATTTTATCAATGCCTTTGTTTTATAAAATAAGGTTATGTACCAAATACTGCAACATCTTTATTGTGCTTTTCTGCAACTTTTCACTATATATATATATATATATATATATATATATATATATATATATATATATATAACAAAGCATATAAATATGAGCTGTTAACAGCTGAGATATTTGCTTCATATGATGCTAAATATTCCCTTACACACACAGTAGAACACTGGAGATGAACCTTGGGCTCTGGGACCTGTGTAACTTTGGGCAAGTTATCTACATTTCTTGTGCCTCAGTTTTCTCATCTGCAAAACATGGAAATAATATTACCTCCTGCATAATGTTGTTGTAAGAATGAACCAAGTTACTATATGTGAGTTTAGAACAATATTTAGCCTAAAATAAATGCTTGATGAATGTTTGCAAAAGGGATAAAAGTTAGCTTTTCTTAGATGAACATGCATTTAAATTTATTTTTTAATACAAAAATTAAGATGATTCATTAAAAAGTAATGCACTAATGAGAGAGGATACTTTACCTTTAAAAGGTGAGAAAGAGGTCATAAATAGGATGATAAAAAATCATTTACGTTTCCTAATAGAGACCACATATCAAGGGAAATGAAAACCAAGATGGCAGAGAGTCCAATATATTCCATTTCTCACTTGTCACTGTCCTAGAAGTGTTTTGGGGAAGGAGGAACAATATAAATATCACCCCCATATTCTAATAATTAAAATTAATTTGGGTGAGTTCCATTTTTAAAGGTAACTTGTCTCTGGGAGAGTCATTAACATCTTATAGGAATTTTACCTGCTCAGGTTTTTTTTTTTTTAATTTATTGGGGTGACAAGGTTTTTTTTAACTAACCCATCAGAGAATTTGCAATGTCAAAGACTATGGACTATACATTTGTAAAGAGGGAAGCTTTAGGTGAAATGAACTATGGGACAACGTCTCAGTGTGTGCTTTTGGCCATGTGTCAGTTATCCCTTCTACCTTCAAAACCTCCTCAAAACGCACCAGCAAGAAGCAACAACCACTAGCTGAGGTCAGGTTTTTGTGGGTGATAAAAGTAGATTGAGCTCATTTGGGTGATTCTTCTGGTCTAGGCTAGTTTGGGACATTTTAGACTGCTTTAGGTCACTTTTCTGGGGCCTGGGCTGGAACTATTGGGCTCAATTCTCCATATGGACAGTCATCCTAGAGCAGGCTAGTCCAAGTGTGTTCAAATGATACACATGGCAATCCAAAGGCAAGTGAAAAATATATTTAGCTCCGTTCCGGGCTGAGCACTGGAATAATATTGCTTCCACAACATACCTTTGGTCAAAGTGAGTCATGAGACCAGCTCAGGTTTAAGGATTGAAGCAGTGGAGTCCTCCACCGGGGGGAAGGAGATGCCAAGTCACATCTCAAAGGGTGAGAATAGAGGCATGGAAAGAATTTGTGGTCATTTTTGCAATCTAGCACAGGCAGCCAGTGTCATTCTTATGTTATGCTTTAAAAGAGTGCTGAAGATGAAAAATGAGTATCCCCCCAAATAGGAGAGCATCTAAAGCCATTTTGCATGTTGGCTGGGACCCTCCCAGCCTTAAAATAGCCTTTCTATTTTTCTGGCACCTGCTAGATCTAGTGTCTGATCTGAGGCCAGATTTTGTGTAAATGGAATTACTGGTCAGACTACAGCAAACATGTATATATAATTCACTCTAATTCAATCCATGTGGCTAGAGTTGAGAGATCCTTAATGCTGCTGCCATTTAGGGAAGAATTAATAATGATTTAAAAATAGAGATAATAAATAATTGGCATCACTGTTGTTGCTTTAGTATGGCCAACTGTGAAAGACAACTTTTTATAAACTTCTTCCCCACATCAGAGAGGATGCTAGGATGCTTTCCTAGCAGCTTCAGTAACTCAGAGTATTAATCTATTAATACCGTATGATTACCTGAGGTAAGGACACATCTACAATGGGTACCTTTAGAACCCTCACTTGGGTTACAGAACTGTATTATAAATCTCACTAAGGTTTATTCTGAGAATGTCAGCATTTTAGCAACCACATCTATCAGTCTACAGACTACAAGGTCAGACCCCTCAAAAGAGGCTTCATGAACATACAAAGTTAAGGCAGTTGTTAATGCATTTGACTAAGCAGCATGAGCACCTAATGAAAACAAAAATACTTCTTCAAGAAACACAAAGACAGAAAAGATAACCCTCAGAGGTTTAGAAAATGTCAGGTGCTTTAAAATTAAATTGTATTAGAAATATAGAAAGCTGGAGGTAGTCCAGAAAAATAGTAAGAGAAATCAACAACATTTGCTAAAGTAATTAGAGACAATACTATTGATCTGAACGTTGCCTTTGGATCTTTCCTCTGGCATAATAAATGTAGATGAGATTATCTTTGTCTCCTCAAATCAAAATGTATAGAGAAAGAAGTAGGAAAACTTTAGAGGCTTATCAGAGATGACATGAAAATGAGAGATTGAAAACAATCCAGGTAACTTAAAATCATAAAATGTGGTAGCTGAAAAGATTCACGGAGAACAGCATATCTAATCCCTTAAAGTTAAAAACTGATACTGAGAGAAGTTACTTGCTCAAGTTAGCACACTAACAGATGACTAATGTATTCCCCAATGATTGGTTTCATCCTACTTGCCTTAGGGCCTGATCATAATTGCATTATACATTCCTAGTCATACTCATCCAGCTTTTATGATATTATTTTACCATATATAAAATATCTTTAAATGGATTTCTGAATATTTTAACAGAGTGGAATATTATGGGCTCATAACTGGGCTAAAAAAACTCTCTTGAATTTCTGGCTTAAATCTTAATTCACTTCATTACTGAGTTTTTCAAGTGCGGTTTGTCTAAGTTGGTTTACCAGAAAAAGGAAAAGCTTTAGCTTCCATAAACTTATTTAGCTACATACATCTCTCTTCCCAGTCGAGGTCTCACTCTGCTTCAAATCAGATAAATGAGCTGTGGATTCAGGCAATCACATGAATGAAAGGGCCGTGAACCTTTCGCTTATTTACAGCATAAATGGGCACTCAAAAATGTTTTCTTGGAAGTACCTGAGTTGTTGATTCTATATGAACAAAGCCTTGCCCATTCGATACGAAGGCCACTGGGCAAAACAGACCTAATTATGACATCAGGCATCTCAAGCCTTGGCGACTCCCATGGCATAAGAGCTTCATTCACTTACCTCTAGGAAACACAGTTGTGCTCTGCAGTTGACATGTGATGCTACTTGAGGAAAATAGGAAAGAGGGGGAGACAGAAGATTAGAAAGTGAGAGGGAAATTGAATAAAATAAAGAGCAAGCACCATTTGACAAGCACTTTAGATATTGGGAGGGAAGTTGAAATTAACAGAGGGAGAAATACAGGTCTTGGTACAGTTGAAGGAGATGAGAGGATTCTAGAATCAGAAGTAATGTGAGAAAGGGACATTATATCGTATGGCTATGGATTATAAATTAGTCCACTTTTTCATTATTTTTTAAAATAAGTTTTAAAAATATTAAACTATTTTTATTGCTATTGCTTGTTTTATATTTTTTCGTATGTATGATAATGTCTTTCAGAGATGGGGTCTCATGGGGCCCAGCTTTTATTGTGTTACATCATCCTGTTGCTTTCCCAGTCTTCCACTTGCATTTCTAGAACTTCATTCCTTCTGCACAACCTTCTGCACAACCTCCTGTTTCTGGAAATGGCTACTCACTCTGCGTCTGGTCCCACCCTTAATTCTGCAGGGTTGTGTTGCGACACATTCTGTGTTGATGTGGAAAAATCGGAAGCAACTGCATGATAGTACAGCTTAAAATAAGTACGACCATAGAGAAAAACTAAAATATAAGGATTTGGGAGGAAATACATCTGTGAGAGACAAAGGAAATGAGAAGACTGTGAAGTGTTGCTACAATTAAAACGCTGATTCTAAATCCGTTTGAACTTAAAAACTCTTCTCATTTTTTTCTGAGTAATCATATGGCTCATATTCTGAATGTGTTAGCATAGGCATTCTGCTTAAAATACACTTTGATTAATTCTGAATTATTCAGCGTTAATCAGGTGTTGCTTCAAGTGATCATTTCTGTGTTTCATGTCTCCCAAAATCACAAAGTAGAGTTCAAATGCTTCTGAAGAAAATTATCCCTAAATGAAATAACTTGGCTCTATCAGCAGCTTATCGAGCATCAAGGGTGTTAAATATGCAAGGCTGGGTTGCTGAGGGCAATTTGGAAAGAAAAGGAAACTACTCCTCAAAAGTTGGATGAAGTCCATCTCAGGATAGAATTCTGTTTTAGATGGTCTAGGTGCTTCAGGGCAGCAATGGTAATGGACTGTGGAACTCACAGTGTGTTTCTGAGAGGTGTGGAGCACTTTGGGTTTCCAAGTACAATGACAGCCTGTTTTGGTTTAATGCGCTGACAAAAATATACTGGGGAAACCAAGGCATTTATTACCGTAAGGGATTCCCAATGAAGAAACAGCATGATGCCATGAAAAAGGGTATGATTTCGGCATGGTTGCCCCAGGATTCAATTCTGATTCTACTTCTTACCAGCCATGTGGCTTGCACAGGTTGAGTACTTGAACTTCAGTTTTATATTCTGTGTGACACATAGTGGATACGTAAGCACTGACAGTTGTTAATGTTGCTTTAAGATGGGTATTTAGTGCATAGAGCAATGGTTTGAAGTCATGTGGTTCTCCATATTTCTTTTTTTTTTTTTTTTTTTTTTAAATTAATTTTATTGGGGTGACAATTGTTAGTAAATTTACATAGATTTCAGGTGTACAATTCTGTATTACATCGTCTATAAATCCCATTGTGTGATCACCACCCAGAGTCAGTTCTCCTTCCATCACCATATATTTGATCCCCTTTACCCTCATCACCCACCCCCCACCCCCTTACCCTCTGGTAACCACTAAATTATTGTCTGTGTCTATGAGTTTTTGTTTCTCATTTGTTTGTCTTGTTCTTTTTGGTTTATATACCACATATCAGTGAAATCATAGGGTTCTCTGCTTTTTCTGTCTGACTTATTTCACTTAGCATTATTCTCTCAAGATCCATCCATGTTGTCACAAATGCTCCTATATCATCTTTCCTTAACGCCGAATAGTATTCCATTGTGTATATGTACCACAACTTCTTTATCCATTCATCTATCGAAGGACATTTTGGTTGTTTCCATGTCTTGGCCACCGTAAACAAAGCTGCAATGAACATTGGCGTACACGTGTCTCTATAGAGAAATGCTTTTATATTTTTGGGGTAGATACCCAGGAGAGCGATTGCTGGGTCATATGGTAATTCTATTCGTAATTTCTTGAGGAACCTCCACACTGCCTTCCATAGCGGCTGCACCAGTCTGCATTCCCACCAACAGTGTATGAGAGTTCCTTTTTCTCCACAGCCTCTCCAACACTTGTTACCATTTGTTTTGTTGATGAAAGCCATTCTGACTGGGGTGAGGTGATATCTCATTGTGGTTTTCATTTGCATTTCTCTGATGATTAGCGATGTTGAGCATTTTTTCATATGTCTATTTGCCATTTGTATATCCTCTTTGGAGAAATGTCTCTTCAGGTCCTCTGTCCATTTTTCAATTGGGTAGTTTGTTTTTTTGTTGTTGAGTTTCATGAGTTCCTTGTATATTTTGGATATTAGCCCCTTATCAGAGGAACTGTTTGCGAAAATCTTCTCCCATTCAGTTGGTTGCCTCATTATTTTGTCAATAGTTTCTTTTGCTGTGCAGAAGCTTTTCAGTTTCATATAATCCCATTTGTTTATTTTAGTTTTTACTTCCATTGCCTTTGGAGTCAAATTCATAAAATGCTCTTTGAACCCAAGATCCATAAGTTTAGTACCTATGTTTTCTTCAATGCAGTTTATTGTGTCAGGTCTTATGCTTAAGTCTTTGATCCATTTTGAATTAATTTTGGTACATGGTGACAGATAGCAGTCCAGTTTCATTCTTTTGCACGTAGCTATCCAATTCTGCCAGCACCATTTATTGAAGAGGCTGTCTTTCCTCCATTGTATGTTTTTAGCTTCTTTGTCAAAAATTATCTGTCCATATTTATGTGGTTTTATTTCTGGGTTCTCAATTCTATTCCATTGGTCTATGTGTCTGTTTTTCCGCCAATACCATACTGTTTTGATTATTGTAGCCCTGTAGTACAAGGAAAAATCAGGGAGTGTGATACCTCCAGTATTGTTCTTTTTTTTTAATATTGCTTTGGCTATTCGGGGTCTTTTGTGGTTCCAAACAAATCTGATGATTTTTTGTTCTATTTCTTTAAAAAATGCCATTGGGATTTTAATGGGGATTGCATTAAATCTGTATATGGCTTTGGGTAATATGGCCATTTTAACTATGTTGATTCTTCCAATCCATGAGCATGGAATGTCTTTCCATTTCTTTGTGTCTTCTTCAATTTCTTTCAAAAATGTCTTATAGTTTTCAGCATATAAATCCTTCACATCCTTGGTTAAGTTTATTCCTAGGTATTTTATTCTTTTTGCTGCAATTGCAAAAGGAATTGTTTTTTCTATCTCTTTTTCTGAGATTTCATTGTTGGTATATAGGAAAGCAATGGACTTTTGTACGTTGATTTTGTAGCCAGCAACTTTACTGTATTCATTGATTGTTTCTAATAGCTTTTTGGTGGAGTCTTTAGGGTTTTCTATATATAGCATCATGTCATCTGCAAAGAGTGACAATTTAACTTCTTCATTCCCAATTTGGATGCCTTTTATTTCTTTCTCTTGCCTGATAGCTCTGGCGAGGACTTCCAACACTATGTTGAAAAGCAGAGGTGATAGGGGACAACCTTGTCGTGTTCCTGAACGTAGAGCAAAGGGCTTCAGCTTTTCACCATTAATTATGAGATTAGCTGAGGGCTTGTCGTATATGGCCTTTATTATGTTGAGGTATTTTCCTTCTATACCAATTTTAGTAAGTGTTTTAGTCATAAATGGATGTTGTATCTTATCAAATGCTTTTTCTGCATCAATTGATAGAATCATATGATTTTTGTCCTTTATTTTGTTTATGTGATGTATCACATTGATGGATTTGCGAATGTTGAACCATCCTTGTGCCCCGGGGATGAACCCCACTTGGTCGTGATGAATAATCTTTTTAATGCATTGTTGTATTCGATTTGCTAGAATTTTGTTTAGGATTTTAGCATCTGTATTCATCAGAGATATAGGTCTGTAGTTTTCTTTTTTTGTGTTGTCCTTACCAGGTTTTGGTATCAGGGTAATGTTGGCCTCATAAAATGAGTTAGGGAGTACTGACTCTTCTTCAATTTTTTGGAAGAGTTTGAGCAGGATTGGTATTAGATCCTCTTTGAAGGTTTGGTAGAATTCACTGGTGAAGCCATCTGGTCCAGGACTTTTGATTTTGGGAAGGTTTTTGATGACTGATTCAATTTCCTTACTGGTGATCGGCCTGTTAAGATTTTCCAGTTCTTCATGATTCAGCCTTGGAAGGCTATATGTTTCTAAGAACTTGTCCATTTCTTCTAAGTTATTAAATTTGGTGGCATATAGTCCTTCATAGTATTCTTGGATAATCCTTTGTATTTCTGTGGTGTCCGTGATAACATCCCCTTTTTCATTTCTGATTTTGTTAATTAGTGTCTTCTCTCTTTTTATCTTAGTGAGTCTAGCCAAGGGTTTGTCGATTTTGTTAATCTTTTCAAAGAACCAGCTTTTTGTCACATTAATTTTTTCTATTGTCTTTTTGTTCTCTATTTCATTTAGTTCTGCTCTGATTTTTGTTATTTCCTTTCTTCTGCTGACCTTGGGTTTCGCTTGTTCTTCTTTTTCTAGTTTTTTAAGGTGTAACATGAGGTTATTTATTTGGGATTTTTCTTGTTTCTTGAGATAGGCCTGTAATGATATAAATTTCCCTCTAAAAACTGCTTTCGCGGCATCCCAAAAATTTTGGTAGGATGTATTTTCATTGTCATTTGTTTCTATGTATCTTTTGAGCTCTCCTCTAATTTCTTCTTTGACCCAGTCATTCTTTAAAAGTATGTTGTTTAATCTCCATGTATTTGTGTTTTTTCCTGCTTTCTTTTTGCAGTTGATATCCAATTTCAAAGCTTTGTGATCAGAGAATATGCTTGGTATGATTTCAATCTTCTTAAATTTGCTGAGGCTGATTTTGTGTCCCAATATATGGTCTATCCTTGAGAATGTTCCATGTACACTAGAAAAGAATGTATAGTCTGATGTTTTAGGATGAAGTGCTCTATATATGTCAATTATGTCCAATTCATCTAATGTGTTATTTAGGGCTGCGATTTTGTTATTTATCTTCTGTTTGGATGATCTATCCATAGCTGTCAATGATGTATTTAAGTCCCCTAGTATAATTGTGTTTTGGTCAATTTCTCCCTTTAGTTCTGTTAGTAGTTGCTTGGTATATTTCGGTGCTCCCTGATTGGGGGCATAAATATTGATGACTGTTATGTCTTCTTGTTGTATAGTCCCCTTTACCATTATGAAATGTCCATCTTTGTCTCTTGTTATCTTTTTCACCCTGAAGTCTGTTTCATCGGAAATCATTATGGCCACACCTGATTTTCTCTGGGTACTATTTGCTTGGAGTGTCAATTTCCACCCTTTCACTTTGAGTCTATGCTTGTCCTTGTAGCTGAGATGTGTCTCTTGTAGGCAGCATATGGTTGGGTTTAGTTTTTTGATCCAATCTGCTACTCTGTGTCTCTTTATTGGTGAGTTCAGTCCATTTACATTTAGGGTGATTATTGATATGTGAGGATTTCCTGTCATTCTGTCTTTAGTTTTCTGGTAAGGCTGTGTCTCCATTGTTTCTTTGCCTTTTTGTTGTTGTCTGTTATTTCTGTGTGGTGGTATTCTATGATGTTTCCCTCTGTTTCTTCTTTTATTACAGTATATATTTCAGATTTGGATGTTTTTTGAGTGGTTACCCTTGAGTTTATGTAAAAGAAAGTTTGATATTTAGAGTATTCCAGTTTCTTCAGTACGCTTACTTTCTCTACTCCCATATTCCAGTTCAGGCCTTTACGCTCCCCCTTTTTATGTTTCGGTTGCCACAAGTTGTCCCTGTTGATGGTGGTCTAATAGCCTCCTTTAGTATTTCTTGTAGTGCAGGTCGTGTATTAGAAAATTCCCTCAGCTTCTGGATGTCTGGAAAGGTCTTTATTCCTCCTTCATATCTAAAGGAGATCTTTGCTGGATATATTATTCTTGGCTCATGATTTCTCTCTTTCAATAGTTTGAATATTTGGTTCCATTCCCTCCTAGCTTGTAGAGTTTCTGCTGAAAAATCTGATGATAATCTAATGGGCTTTCCTTTGTAAGTTACCGTCTTCTTTTCCCTGGCTGCCTTGAGGATTCTTTCTTTGTCATTGATTTTAGACAGCTTCAATACAATGTGCCTTGGTGAAGGCCTGTTGGGATTGAGGTAATTAGGTGTTCTATTTGCTTCTTGGATTCGAGGATCCAGTTCTGTCCACAAGTTTGGGAAGTTCTCATCGACGATTTGTTTGAATATATTCTCTGTTCCCTTCCCTCTTTCTTCTCCTTCTGGTATGCCCATTATTCTTATATTGCTCTTTCTGATGGAGTCAGAAAGTTCTTGTAGAGTTCTTTCATTTCTTTTAAGTCTCAAGTCTCTTTCTTCTTCCCTCTGTGTAAATTCCAGGTTCCTATCTTCGATGTCACTGATTCTTTCCTCCATCTGGTCAACTCTACTACCTAAGCTTGATATTTTATTGTTAATTTCTTCTATTGAGTTCTTAATCTCCAGAAATTCTATTTGGTTCTTTTTCAAGATTTCAATCTCTTTTGTAAAATGCTCATGGTGTTCTTTGATTGTGTTTCTGAGTTCATTAAACTGCCTTTCTGTGTTTTCTTGTATCTCGTTCAGTTTTTTCAGAATTGCGATCTTGAATTCTCTGTCATTTAAATCACAAAGGTCCATATCTCTAAGTTCCTTTTCTGGAGACTTTTCACTTTCTTTCTGAGCTATCTTGTTGCCTTGGTTATTCATGGCAATCACTGATTTACTATTTCTCTTCCTAGACATCTACAGGAGTGTCTTCTGCAACAGGTTGATAGGTATGCGAAGAGCTTTTGGAGTTCCAAAGCTCTTTCTGTACCAGATTCAGAGCCCGTTTGTTTCAGCAGTTCTGTTTACTCCTGCAGGGATCCGCCCAGATAGGTGGTGCCAGGGGTGGGGTGAGTTGTGAGAGGTGGCCCAGAGCAATGGCGGCGACCACCACCACAGCCAGTCCTGCTTCCACAGCTCCCTCCCCTTTGCCGGAACTAGTTGAGCTGCGAATCTGTGTCTGAGGTCCACAGTTCTCAGAGCAGCAAATATTCTGTCCTTTGATCCGACACTGCTACTTTATCGCTTCTAGCACCAGGCAGGTGGGGGCGGGGCGAGCTCTGGGAGGGTAGGGAGGGGGCGGCTAGTCTCCGTGCCTGAGGCTTCCGCTCTCTGCTAGGCAGTGAGGGCTTAAACCACCGATTTCAGCCCTCTTCCCTCAGTCTTTGCTCCGAGGTCTGCCGTGAGCGAGCGTTGGGTTCAGCGGTTTTGTATCCTGCCCCCTCAGCCCTGTGGGCCGTAAGCGGAGCCCTAGCAGTCCGAGTCCTTCCCTCTCCCGCAGCTGCGGAAGATCCAGGAGCAGCGAGCTCGGAGCACTGAGCTAGGTCTGTGTCCTGCGCCCGCGCGGCTCGTCTCCGCACTTCTCCTCTCCCTCCTCCCCCGCTCGCGCGATTCACCCACCTGGAGGTGAATTCAGTAGTCGGCCTCTTCGTCTTGCCTGTCTGCTGTGCAAGGAGTCCTTTGTGGAGTTATTGTTGTCCGATTCGTTGTAAATTCCAGGGGAGCGTTACAGAGGCTCACCTCACGCCGCCATTTTTTTTCAAAGTCATCCATATTTCTTTTGGATTAAGCTGTAGTACATGGAAGAGCTCATCTGATTGAAAGGGGGCACAGTTTTCTGCCCCCGAATAGTAATGTCATTTCCAACTTCTACCATAAATCATCCTGTGCTATAAGGAATTGAGGGGTGGTACCAGTGGCTCCAAGATACCATGTGAACATGGAGGAGTTCTGGGAAGGAGGACTTGGCTTCAGAATCCAGAACTGGAGCCAGGCTGAGCTCAGACCCCTTTGCTTCATCCCTGCACAGATGCAAATACCAGTGAGCTGGGTGAAGAGCAGCAGTGGCAACCATGTGCTTGAAGTCAATTTGATTCAAAGTATCCGTGCTCTTATCAGCTTCTAAGGTTGATAGTGTTGACACCACATACATAATACATGTATGCTTATTTCTGAGAATGTTTCTTCCAGGCCTCTAACAACCCATAAAGATTTTAAAGATCAGATTTAACTTAACACTTTTTTTTTCAGTTTTGGAGTTTATTCGGTGAACTATGGAAAAAATATAAACTGAATTTTATGGGCCAAATTAATTCTCTATGCTGAAGTTGTACCATTTCAAACCTATTCCCTCCACATGACATTTTGTTGTTGTTGTTAATTCTGTCTTTATATTTCTTGGTTGGACAATTTATACTTGTCTTCATGAAATTTGAATCATTTGATCATTTTATGAAAGAACAGTGTACCGCTTTCATCATTTATCCCTATCTTGGTATACATTTTAAAAATATCTTCACAAAAGAAAGGGGGTTCCACTATTCAGTGCATTCATAGATTTACTTCCCATAAGTAGTATCCTTTGTCCAATTCCCTGTTTGTTTCTTGGCATCTCCCTGACTATTCCCACTTTTTTCCTAAAGTTGCTTTGGGAAAAGATTATTGTTTTCTTATCAGTTATACAAACCAAAAAGTTCTAGTTCCCTTTTCTCTACTCTTCCCTCATCTTCCAGCTCTAATTTGTCACCAAATCCTGTCCATAGACCTGAGAATAAAGTGTTAATATTTTTAAGTATTCTAAAGTATTTCTCACATATATGGTCTTTATTTGTTGGAAATTCTTTAAGAAGTTCTACACACTGAACCTGGGCTTAACGATCTGCTATTTATCAATATTATTTCATTTAATAAAAAAAAGTACTTATTGAGTATATATGCTAGAAACTGTTTTAAGCACTTGAGATACAAAACAGACAAAATTTCCTATTGTCATGAGTTTTCCTTCTAGAAGACAAAGACATAATAAATAAGTAGAACAGAGCATTTTAAATGGTGGTAAGGGGTATTGGGATATGTGAAGCAGGGTGGTATAGGGAGTGCTCAGGGATGGTTGTAACTTTAAATAGAGGGGTCAGAAAAGGCCTCATGGACAAGGTGACAGGTGAGAAGAGATCTGAAGGAAGTGGGACATTATGCCATGTGGACATTCGTGAGAGGAGTGATCCAGGTAGAGAGGACCCTGAGGTAGGGGGTGTTTGAAGTGTTCTAGGGACAGTCAGGAGACTAGTGTGCTTAGAGCTCCATGCATAACTCAACAAATGATAAGAGGTCATTTTTCTCATGATAAAACTGAGAATGAGGCTTTGTTCAAGGGTTTTTAGGACAGCCAGTCTTAGGATCTTCGCAGAATTGGAACCTAGGAACTGGTAGAAGAACAGCCTAATTCTGTTACTGTCTAATGAACACCAAGACAACTCGGGCTAGAACTTACTCTGTGAGATGCTTAGAGTCCAGTCATTTCCCTGACACTTGTTATTTTTGTCAATCCCTGTAGAAGGTACATATAAAATACCCCAAACACCAAAAGGGGTTTGCTTTCTTGATTCAGACACAAGAAGCTGGGAATGTTGCACATATGTCACAGCATCAGTGGGGACATGGTGGGACCCATGTGAAGAAGTGGATAGTGGTAGTGCAGAAACAGTTGTACTAAATACTCAGGTAGGTGGGTAAAGAAATAATAATAATAATAATAATAATGAAATTGGATCTGGCCAAGGAAGAGGTATGAGTTCCAGGGTTTGATTAACAGGAGATGTTTTCTGACAGGTATTTCAACTGCTTTAAAGGAATATTCCAGTCCACGTGTTATCACTCTTGCCCTTCTGAAATAGAAGTGGTTTCCTACACTGAAGAATTTAATAGTGGAAACATAGGTTGTCAGAAGGTTTAAATTACAAATTTGTACTCAACCAGAATGTTCCAGTAAAAGAAAATTATGCCTACCAGAAATCTAGCAATTACTTTTGTCTTTGCTTTTTGAAATGTACTTTAAAAAATAATAAATGCACATAATTTCTAAAGTCAAATACTACCTGGTTTATAACCTAAAAATGTATTGTTTCAACTCTTGTCTTCCTACCTCTTTTTGTTGGCATTCATTATTACCTCTTTTAGCTATTTCTTCAGATATGTACCTCAAGAGTTTCAAATAACATGATTTCAAAGCTATTTGTGTGTGTTTTTTCCAGTCTTATAAGCTATATATTAAATTCTCTCTTTAAAAAATCATGGGACTTTAAATCCCTTACAAGTCCTCCTTTTTTCATCCACCCTTTTGTTATATCACCCTTTTGGATTCAATTGGGTCTCAGTGATTACATAATTACTAGTATTTAAGCTGTATTCCCAGTTAACTTATAAAGTATACTATCATCATTTTTTCCTCTTGCAGATTTAGACATTACCCTCTTTGTTGTTAGCTAAACTTTCCAAGTACTTTTGTTAATTCACTTCAGTTCCCTCTTAAACAAAAAATCTCTTTTTAGTATATTCAAACTCATTAATACTCTTCCAATTTTTTCCTTCCTTCCTTCCTTCCTTCCTTCCTTCCTTCCTTCCTTCCTTCCTTCTTTCCTTCCTTCCTTCCTTCCTTTCTTTCTTTCAGACCTCTTCCTCAGGGGTCCATTCCATTCTTCTGCTCCAAATTCTCTCCTGGCTTCTGCACAGGTGTCATCTTAACTATCCACCTTAGAATTCCATTTGCCTTTCTTTTCCATTGGATCCCCTGTTTTGTAGATTCTTCATCTTCTTTCTTAATTTACTCTGTTAACTTCCTGAGAAACCATTTTCATCTGACCACCACATCAAACAACTGATTTTTTAATTTAAAAACTCTGAACACTTCAACTGTTTATTACATTTTCATCTATTTAGTCTTATTTATTTGCATTGATTGTTTTCTTTTCAAGTGTGGGATCACTCAGGGATTACAGGGTAAGGAGGCTTTCAATTCTACAGTTTATACCTGCTCAATCTAGAAATAGATATACAGCACAGTGGACTCTGACATTACTACTCTCACTGGACTCTGATATGATGTCTCATATGTACATTAAACTCGTGTAACATTAAACTCATGTAAACTCATATGTTCGTTGAACTCATGACATCCCACCAATATCCGCTGCTAGTCTAGTGCTTTCTTACTCAGGAAAGGATACTCAAATCAGAGTCATCATTACTATTTTCTCCTCTTCAACCTCTATATCCAGTCATCTTACATGTTTAGATATCTCTCAGGTTCAACTGCTTTTCACCATTTCTGCTGCCTGTCTCTTAGGCAAGTCAAGAATATTTCACTCACTCCACTGCAAGGGCCTGCATCGCTCTGATTCCACTCTTTTCCTCCTCCAATCCATTCTCTACTCTAAGGCCAGGGATCTATGTAAAACCCAAAGATTGAAGTACACTGGGCTTCAAACTCTCCAAGGAGTCTCAATTTCTCTATGAGAACAGTACAAAATGCCTACCAAGGCCTACAAACTTTCCTGCTTCCCTGATTGTATCTGGCATCTCTCCCTCTCAGCCTTCCCCTGAACTGTTTTGTTGTTGATGATGATGATGATGATGATGATGATGATGATGATATTTGTTTTGTTCTTAAATCCTGTTTTTCCCTGTCTCGGGATCTTGGTGTATGCTTTCGTAGCTTATGGAAATTTTCTCTCCCCACCTTCTCTTTGCTGACTCATCCCCCCACCCCCACCTACCCAGATTTCTCAACTTGTTCTTCATCTTGAACTCTCCTGCCCCCTGGGAAAGTCTCCAGACTAGGTTAACTTCCTCAGGTGTATGCTTCTCTATTACACTGCAGTCTTCATAGCACTTATTATAGCTTTCAGGTTTCATAAGGGCAGAGGTTGTATTAGCCTTCTTTCTCAGCCCAGTATAGTTTTGCGTGCTTAGTAGATTTTCAATAAATACTTATGGAAGAAGAGGAAGGAGGAAGAGAAGGAAGGAAAGAAGGAGAAAGAAGAGCTCAGGGAGATGGGGAGGAAGAAATAAAAGGAGGGTGGGTAGACTTATTACCTAATTTATTGATAGTTAATTCCACGCTCTAACACATTAAATACAATTTCTAAGAGTTTTGTTCAGTTATGGCCACAATAAGTCTGGATAACAAACAATCCCAAAATGCAAAGCTTGCAGACCTTATGTATTTATTTTCCTTCCTCATGAATTTGTTAGATGTCTGGAACATCTCTGCATCCAGCTTCTGGTCATCTGGGCTTCAGTAAAAACAATAGATTGGGTTCACATCTGTGCCACATGATTCTTCATGCTCCAGTAGCAACAAGGGGTATATTTTTGCGACAAATCACAGAATGCAGAACTTGACCCTGAACTGGCACTCTCATTTCCACCCAAGTTCTTAAAGTAAGTCACAAAATCCAATCCAATATCATTGGGATCCCAACCACACAGGTGGATGGTACTGCAGAGTAACATAGCAAAGGGCATAGATATATGATACAGAGAGGGCATGAAGAATTTCAAACAATAATTCGATCTTTAACACTTAGCTTTTTGCTGTTATATTCACATGTTTAAACCCACTATTCTTAATTTCCCTTTGTTTCTATCTGTAGAAAAATTACAGGAGCCAGTCATCCTTCAGACAGCCCCTAAATAAGTTGATGTGGGGGAGAGTAACACTCTATCCTCCATCCGGCCATCATTTCAAGACCATGTCACCATTCTTCTTCCTGCACAAGTTCCCAGGACTAAACTCATAGTTGCCCATAACTAAGTTACCGTTTTTATTGTTCTTCTTTCATCACTAAGAATAAGAGTTTTGGGGGTTTGTTTTTGTTTTGTTTTGTTTTGTTCCTTTGGGTTTTTTTTTGGGGGGGGTGGAATTTGACATTACCAATGTGACTGGCCATCTCACATGGAAGCCACAAATACCCAGTGTCTAATATAGAGAAATTCATGAATGATACACGGATTACAGATTATTTAGGGAAATTGGGGCATCTTGACATACACCTTAATTAGCCCTTGAAGATGATAGAGCTAAGCTCTTCCAGGTCCAAGGCCCTGGTACTTATGTATGATGGAGCATAGGTCTGGTTCAGTATGATATAGTGCCTAAGTCACATCTTCTTATTTTAAAGATAAGGAAGCCAATCCACAGAAGTGGAGTTACCTGTCCATTGGGGTAGTATTGGAATCAGAATTCAGTTTCCTAACACTGAGTTTTGTGACCTTTACATGATAGATGCTTTATGCTGTAATGGATTGGCATCATGAGAAGATGGAGCTTGATGAAAAAAATTCATGCACAAACCATGAAAACTGAAACTATCCCAATAAAACAATTTAATTTCTCATTTCCATGATTTAGTAATTAATTGGTATGTGTCAGTAGAAGATAGAACCGAGATTATCAAACTGTCTTTAATTAAGGGCATGTTCTTGAGTCTGACTCTTCCATTTCAGTGAATTACTTGACCAAATGGCCAACAGATTTCAGGCAATAATACATACATTTAGGTGTTAGATGATGAGGTAATAGGGGAAGAAGAAACAAGAGAAACAGTATAATTTTTACATTAGCCAAACTTCACTGGGCTAGTAAGAATATTTCTTTCTAACAAGAGCAACAATACAAGCTCCCTTGGGGCTTTCAATCTCAGTGTTTTTCATTAGTATGTAAGAAGAGACTTTATAAGCTGCTTTTCTTTAATCCTAAAAGCATGCATAAAGATGATTAGAATTTATCTTCACCTCATTTTATAAAACAGCATTTTTTAATCTAAAAACACTGGGTATATAAATGACCTATACTGTTATTGCTTTTGGAACAGGCACATTATGAATTAAATAGATGTTTGTGAGCTGGCTTGGGTACAGAATCAATGATGGTGGTTCTCAATCTGTTCTCCCACATAACTGGTGATTCACACATTAGTCCTGTTTCAATTATAGGGGTGTGAAGAGATGGGGAAGGGAGATGGAGTAGACTCCATATACTTGGAATATATTTTTAATTTAAAATGTTTCCATTAGTATATCTTGAATCTTTGCCAAATGTTGCTTTTTATCTTCAATTAAACTAACAGATGACAAAGGACCAACGATGATTGGACAAAGAACCCCTATAAATGGAAAAACTATTTTCCTGGACACATGTGCTCTGGATTGCAATTTGACATTAAATACATATGCTTAATTCATATTTTTCCATTGGTTGAACATTATTGTTTCCTATGACAGAATTAAATATCAGTATTTCGTGGTATTTTCCAGAAAGCACCATGCCTTCCAGATGCTCTACCACCTGAATAAATTTTAGAATCTTTTCTGTATTTCATTTTCCAGGAAATCATATCTTTTGTGTTCCAAACAACAAACTGAAAAATGAATCTTTGGAAAGTAACTGTTCATAATAATAAAGACACATAATAATTATTTGTGCTTTTAAGTTTCCAGATTTTTCACTTTCATTATGGCATTTGAGTTCTAATAGCACCTTCCTCTGTTAGGCAGGGCCTATAGTGTATTTCCATTCTCCAGATGGAGAAACAGAGAATTTAAGTAATCTTACACAATTAGTAAGAGCCAGAGGTATGATTCAACTTCTACTTTTCTCATGCCAAATCCAGTGTTCATGTCCACCACGTATGTCATTATGTTGTTAATACAGAAAAGAGTGAACAAAGTCCCAAGTACTGTATAAAAACCAATTCAGGAAAAAGTGGCAACATAGCAAAAATCAAGTCCTAAAATCATCAGATCCCTTTTAATACACGGAAGTTGCCAAGAAACTTAAAATAATTTTACCCTTGTTAATATTTTCTCCAAGAAGAAGAGTTATTAATATTATGGAACAGAAATAGACTATTGGAATGCTAGTATAGTCAAATACCATGGTAAAGAAGCAGTCTGTAAAACAAAGCAATTTTCACGTTGAAAGGATGATGCAAAGAACATTGTTGAATTTTTTAACAAATTTTGCCCCACAAATAATTCTGTTCAGCGAGAGCTTTTGTTAATTCCTACTTATATAATAGTCATTCTACAAGGGGAAAAAAACTTGGTTATTGTGTATTTGGGGAAGAAAATCTAGGTTGACTTAAAACTTTATTCTCTATGCTGCCTTAGGTTTATGATTTAAAAAAAAAAAAAAAGTCATTCTCTTTTTATCTCTTTCCTCCCCAAAGCAAGTCAAGTAATGACCTTCTAAATTACACATTGGTGAAGAGATTCAATTCTGACCCCCACTTTCACTTCCCAAGGGCTTCAAAGCACTTCTTTAATTTTTGAAATAATCATGAGGGAACCATCATGAATTCTGTTTACTTATAGGTCTTGGGCATTTATTTATATAGACCCAAATATTTTAGTAAAACCTATTCTTTCAAGACAATATGGAGGTTTCTGGGAATTCCTTACAAACACATGTGGACCTGTCAAGCCACAGACCTGGGAAACATTTCCTTAGTCAACCAAATCTTGAGAATGAGCACCACTTTGTCTATCATACTTAAGGGTTACAGTCAATTAATCATTCATCACATACTTATGCATTCCAAATCACAATCTGGTACTGTCCGTACCTATTGTAAAAGCAGTAACATGCTTGAAAATTAAATTATCGACAAGTCTAATTATCAACAAGTCTCTAAATCAGAAAGCAAAAGTTCCTCCTCATTAAGAGATGGGAATATACTCCAATTCTTAATCCAGTTGGAATACCTTTCTCCCAACTAACGCAGCAGAGAAAAACTTTACCTCTGTTTTAGCATCCACTTACTCCCCATTTACTAATTATCATCGATGTTAATGTTAAATATGAAGAGAGAAATTTTAATGACTGACTTGGCTGAAAGATAATAACTGTTCAATTCAGAGATAAATGATTTGACACCATTCCACAGATGGTTAGATGATTTCAAAGAGAGTCTCACCATGAGGAAACTGTAGCCACAACAATGGTAAGTCAACCATGACTTACAGGTCACTGGAGGTCATAGGGAACCACCTGGAGATACTCTTGTTAGCAGAGGCTGGTGAATAGGACATGGACCCTAAAACCAAAAAAAAAGAAGGCTTTGGAAGAAGATGATCACGTCTGAATGATATATGTCAAACGATACCACACACTGAAGCCAGAAAAGTATAAGAGAGAAAATTTCTGGATGAATGAAGCATGGAACTTCCCTCCAGGGTTTATAGTATCCCACAGGAGTTTAAAAGGTGGAAAGGTACTGCAGGGTTCTCATTACTGACATCTGATAGTGTTGTCTTTTTTTTTTTTTTTTTTTTTTACAAAGTGATTAGAATCTTAAGAATTTTTACTGGCAGGAAAGCCCCAGACTGTTGACTAGATTTCTGGATGGACTTGTGGTCACTTGACTCTTGGCCAAATGAAGATATGTGAAAGGTCTTTATAACCTGAACAACACTGTCTACACTTAAGATGGTACTCGTATTATCGTTACTAGCATGTCAGTGCTATGGGAATCACTGGCATAGAGACTGTGTGTAAAACTTTTGTTCTGATGAACTGTCTTTTAGCCTCTTGAACCCTTGATAAACTCATCCCCATCATGTGAAACTCTTCTGCTGTTTCAGGCTCATTGAGAACATTATGGCAACTCAGCTCCTTCCACCTCATTAGCGTTGCAGTGCAATACAGTGGGGAGCAACTCTCAAGGTTGCAGCGTGGCCGTGAATGTGATCTCTGATGAGCAATACAGAGAAGTTTAGATTGGCAAAGTGGCTTCTTAACCATTTGGAAGAATTACTGCGTACGCCGACTAATATATTCATTTCATTTTAGAAGTAAGTGAAATGAATATATTAATTTTCAGTAGGCCTACCAACAATAACAAATCTGTATTTAGTGCTGAGGACACAACGGTAAATAGGGCAGAAGTAATCCCTGCCCTCAAAGAACTCAGAGGCTAGTGAAGAAGATAGGTGATCATAAGGAATAAACAAAGTAATCACAACACGTGAATGCTGCAGAGAGATGGAGATGTTCCTTGTCTCTGTCTAACCTATTGGAAAATCTGTTCTTGGTCTTACCCCATTTCTTAGTGTGTTTGTTTTCTGTTTTTAATATATTTTTAAGTAGCTTTATTGAGATATAAGTCACATACATAAAATTCACCAATTTTATGGTGAACTCAGTGGTTTTGTATATCCCAGAGTTGTGCAACTCCAATGTCTAATCTTGGAGCATATTCACTCCAGAAAGAAAACCCATACCCATTAGCAGCCACTCCCCATGTCCCCTCCTACTTCCCCAGGAATTTACTAACATACTTTCTGTCTCCATAGAGTCAGCTATTCTGGACATTTCATATAAATGGAATGATATAATATGTGGTCTTTTGTGTCTCACTTATTTCACTTAGCATAATGAGAATATACGAGTATTCTAAGTGAAATAAATCTATCAGAATTTTATTCCTTTTAAGGCTGAAAAGTTTTCCATTGAATGTATATACCATAGTTTGTTTATCCATGCATCTTTTTTTTTAAACTTTATTAAATTTATTGTGGTGATATTGGTTAGTAAAATTATATAGGTTTCAAATATACATCGTCTGTATACTGTGTTTCCCAAAAAATAAGACCTAGCTGGACCATCAGCTCTAATGCATTTTTTGGAGCAAAAATTAATATAAGACCCATCTTATTTTAATATAAGACCCGGTCTTTATGATATATGATATGATATGATATGATATGATATGATATGATATGATATGATATGATATATGACATGATATAATACCAGGTCTTATATTAATTTTTGCTCCAAAAGACACATTAGAACTGATAGTCCAGCTAGGTCTTATTTTTGGGGAAACACAGCACATATAATACTACATATTGCATTGTGTTCACCACCCAGAGTCAGTTCTTCTCCTTCCATCATCATATTTGACCCCCTTTACCTCTTCTACCACCCACCTCTGCCCTTATCCTCTGGTAACCACCACAATGTTGTCTGTGTCTGTGATTTTTTTATTTGTGTGTTTGTCTTATTTGTTCGTTGCTTTCAGATTTATATGCCGCATACGAGTGAAGTCATATGGTTCTCAACTTTTGGGTCCGACTTATTTCGCTATTCATGCATCTCTTGATGGACTTTTAGCTTGTTTACACTTTTTAGCTATCTTGCATGATGCTGCTCTGAATGTTGGTATACAAATACCTTCATTCTTTCTTGCATACATTCCTGCTTTTCCAAAGCAATTGCACCAATTTTTATTCTCACAGGTGATGTCTAAGGTTCCAACTTCTCTACATTCTCTCTAATGCTTGTTACTCTCTGTCTTTTTAATGATGTCTATCCTAGTGGGTGTGACGTTGTATCTCATTGAGATTTTGATTTGCATTTCCGTAATGACTAATATGCACTTTTTTTTATTTGCTTTTTGGCCATTTGTATAACCTTTGGAGAAATGGGCATTCAAATTCTTTTCTCCATTTTTGAAATTGGTTGTTTGTGTTTTCATTGTTGGTTGTAAGAATTCTTTATATACTCTGGGTATAAGTCTGGTATCAGATATGTGATTTTCAAGTAATTTCTTTCATTTCATAGTTGTCTTTTCACTTTATTGGTGCTATTATTTGCACCACAAAAGGTTTTAACTTTGATGAAGTCCAATGTATCTATTTTTGCTTTTTTTAAACCCATGCTTTTGGTGCCATATCTAAGAAACTATCACTTAACCTAAGGCCAAAAAGATTTAATTCTACATTTTCTCCTGAGACTTTTAAACTTTAAAATTTTACATTTTGGTCTGTAATTTATTTTGAGCTAATTTTTTGTGTGTGGTGTGAGGGAGGAGTCCGTCTTCAGTCTTTTTACATGTGTGCACCCATGTAAACCAGCACTGTTTGTTAAGAAGATGATTCTTTGCCCCATTTAATTGTATTGGCACTATTGTCGAAAGTAATTGACCATAAATGTAAAGATTTATTTCTGGATTCCCAATTTTATTCAATTGACTTATATGTTTATATTTATGCCAATGCCACACTGTCTTGATTATTGTAGATTTGTAGTATACTTTTATATCAAGAATTGTGAGTCTTCCAACTTTGTTCTTCCTTTCCAATACTGTTCTGGCTATCTTGGGTCCCTTTTACTTCCAAATGAATTTTAGAATCAGCCTGTCAATTTCTACAAAAGCCAGTTAGCATTTGGATAGGGATTGTGTTGAATCTGTATATCAGTTTGGGGAGTATTGTCATCTTAACAATTAAAGTCTTCTGATCTATGAAACAGATATCAAAAAGATTATACAGACATATTTAGATATTCTTTCATTCATTTCAACAATCTTTTGTAATTTTCAGTATATAAGATTTGCTCTTATTTGTTTAATGCTTCCTTAGTATTTTATTATTTTTGATGATATTATAAATGGAATTGTTTTAATTTAATTGTGGATTATTCATTGCTACTATGTAGAAATACAATTGGTTTTTTGTATGTTGATCTTGTCCTGTTACCATGCTGAACTTGTTTATTTTAATCATTTTTCAGTAGCTTCCCTAGGATTTTCTGTATATAAGATCATGTTATCTGTGTTACCCCATTTTTAATCTTTAATTGATGTTGCAGATACAGAAAGAAAAGAGGATTTAAGGGATCATGACCAATATTTGAGAAGTTTATTCTTTGTGTCTCCAGGGACCAATTTTATGATTAACAAATACATACAATTTAACAAAAGATATATTTGAGCTCAAAGTCAGAATAAAGATTGCTATAAATACAGCTGTCCTACAGCACAACACACTGACTTGAAAAGTAGCAAACACACTCAATAACCAAAAGCATTCAATCAACAACACAATTGCTCACAATGTGTTACAGAGGGGATTAGAGCATCAGGAAATGGGCTGAACTACATGACTTCTAGACTTTTTCCAATCTGGATGTATGTTACTAATTCACTCTGTCCTGCTCTGACTACTTTTATTATGTAGATATTTAAATAAAGAGTTGTGGAAAGGATCAATTAGAGATTTTACCTAACAATAAATCGGACCACAATGCTTTTCTATATACTTCTTTGGGTGCAAAGATAGGTTTCTATTCTCAACCCTGTAGGGACTAGGATATATACTATTTCAGGGGTTCCTAAATTTTCCAGGAGAAATTCATCCCTTGGTAAGAACTGCTATCAGGCATCAAAGGTATATAAATACCAATTTTACGCACTGCCTTTCAAAGTGTTTTCATTCGTAAAATATCTCCATGAGCTTCCAAATGCAATAACTCTTACTCTGCAAGGAAACTTGGAGCTCATTGTAGTGGGCTTAACCCTGCAATTTGGTTGTATTTGACTTCTACAGTAGAACACTTGTAGTTTCACAGTGTAAAAAATAGGAATGAATTTTTAAGCAAAATGGAAGTGGTGGAAAAGAATTCAGAGTCTCACACACTTGATGAAAGTAGAAGGACCAGATTGTAAAGGAGCATGACTGGGCTAGGACCTGGAAACACACAATTGTCTCCTAGCAAAATCTACATGGCAATTTCTCTATAGTTGCCATCGTAAAGAATTTTATCTAACTATTTCTTCTGCTCTTGCCTCACATTCTCAAGATTCAGTCCTGGAAGAAAGTAGCCAGTCAATCAATGTTAGCTCACATACTAACTCCACTGAAACACGAACAAGGAAAAAGAAATACTCCAGATCTCTCAGCTTTATAGGTGGAGGCATGTAGAAGGAATTATCCTCCCACCAAAAGACACAGAATGAGGGAGAAGAAACTCTCCAGAAAGAAACTGGAGTATTGTTGGGCCATCAGTCAAAGAATACCAAGTACTCTCTTCATACGCAAATGCATTTGCTGAAATTATTTAAGGCCAACTATAAATTTAATCCTGGAAACCACAGAAATCAATTACTTTTTTTTTCTCTAGATGTGGCACCAGGCCACCCAGTTTTGTTTGTTTATAATACAAGGAAATACAGCCAAGATTTTGGCCCCGAAAATGTTCATCTTAGGGAATGGCCTTTTCTTTATAACCCTCGCCCCAGTGTGAATCAAGTGGCCTAGTTTTAGTTTTAGACCATTATTTTAAAATCTGACTGTTTCAATGTACTAATAAGGCGCATTATCTGAGTGCTGTTTTTCAACTGCCCTGGTTTCTTCTTTGTATTACTACTGTCATTTCTTGGCCTAAATATTTTTTTAGACTTAATGATGCCTTAGTGTGTGTATCCTAGGCTTTTTAACAAAGGCAGTTAATTTAAAAATCAAATAAATAAATCTTTTTGGACTTCTCCATTCTAGCTCAAAGCTAGAGCTAGAAGAAAATTGCCTCCCTTATACTTAAAGCAAATAGGATATAAAGTTAACCATTTATTCAATATAATTCAGAACATAAAGGATCAACATAGTATAAAAATACATTTTGTTGTTCCTTTGAATCACAATAAAGAATCAAAGTTTCTTACCCTTTAACTTATGTATAAGAAGAAAGAGTTTGCAATTCCCAAAGCTAAAGTCTCATGAATCATGATTTAAGCCAGTTTGTTCAGTGCCACAAAGGACTATGACTCACCTCTTATTTTTATTTCATGCTGTGATTCCTTAAAAAAGTACAGGTTGGTCAACAGAGTTCATGTGGGTAAAGGATTTGAACACCAACCTAATCTAAGGCCAATATAATCACTGTTTTTATTAGCTCCCTCTTGTTTCCTTAGCTACTACTCATCAGAGACAGGTGGCTGATTATTCCGATTGGTTCAATCAGCACTTAACATTCTAAGGAGTTACTGTTGGAGGCCAAATTTAATTAAGATTATCAATAGTCTCCATAATACTAATATTGTATTTAGCTTGCTATCCTGAACTAACAGAAATTCAATAAATGTTTCCACATCAGGAGGCATTTGTAATTTCAGTGAATATATTTTGAAGGAAGGAACGGAAACCATATATAGAGTGAGTACAAGAATCAAGGAAACTATACACTCCTTGTTCTTTTGGTTTGCTTATATCAGTCTTCATCTCAGAAAGCATTCATGGTGTCTCTGGCTACAACTGATAATCAGGATCCTTATACAGGAAGTATGATTTGGAACCACTGATACTGTCTTTGGAAACAGGGATTAAAATCATCCATCAGAGTTAATTAATTCCATATTGAAGCAAATATCTCAAAGATGGTTGCCTCAGACCTAGACAAGCTCCTAAAGTTATGTTAGGATCCTTCCCATTGGCCTCCTTAAGGTTTGGATTAGCAAGAGACCAGCAAAAACAAACCGTGTCTAACTTCTTCAATTCACATTCACCAAAAGGTAACTTAAATAGATATTATCTGAGTTTTGTTATCTTACAAATATAAAAAGAACATACTACAGCATATTTTGAATTTCATGATATATAGATTATATGTGAAACAATTTTAATATAACAAATGTTTGCCCAATAAATTTATATTTCAATTTTATTTCTGCCTTCTCTAGCCTACTTTAGTATTCAGGTTCTGTTTCTGAGACCAACTTTCTAGTAATCTGTAGTAGTCAAATTTTATGCCATGGTGGCCAATGGAGACTAGGGTATGTAAAACACTTCAATAGGATTGCTCAGAGAAGGCATTAGCTGCAAAATGGCTTAACATTGGTATTGTTTTGTTCTAACTACAGTGTCAAGACATCTCTTTCCCCATCCAATAGGAGTATATTTTCAGGTTCATTATTTCTGCTAATTAATCTAATTCCTTGATTGTATCCCAAACTTAAACTCAGACAGAAGGCATTTGAGGTTACGTTGAGACAAGAATTTGCAGGTATGATAACACCGACCAATATTTGAATGTTACTTTACAATTTACAATGTTTTTCACATATATTTTGCTATGTGATACTCTCAAATCTCATGGGATTATTCAAATTAGCCATCTTTTACAGATGAGGGACTTCAGGCTCATATTATCAAGCTTAAGAATGTACATATTGTGCACTTGGGTAAAATTTCCTATTGAGAGAAACTAACAGCTATGTTGGAATATTTGAACTAATGTCCCACAGGTGAAAGTGCTACAGATAAAACATGATCATCATGACCCCTTGGTGACATAGGTTACTATTATCCTTGTTTTATAGCTGAGGAAATTTAAATGTGTGTTCCAACCTTGGCTGGCACACTGATTCACCTTGAGTCGTTGAACAAATCACCATCCTCTCTGGGACTCTGCATGAGGAGGTTAGATCATATTATAAGTCATTCTTCTCTCTGGCTTAAACTTCTGATTCTTTGCCCTCTCAGGATATCTGGGGCCTACCTATATTGCGTACTGGTGTTTTCTGTCGTGCAGCCCATCCTACTCCGGTATACTTAGTTTATTACCTTAAAATAAAGAAGATGCCCAGATGATGGAATAAAGAGGTACTCTTTCTAGATCTGGCAGAAGGTATTTTCATCAGGATGGGAGATGATTCTTCAAATCTGTCTGCCAATATCTGGCTCGGTTGATCTCACTTTTGGTCTAGTACAGGCAGATAAAATGACAGAAAGAATACAAATATTAGGTCAAAGGAGGGACATCTAACACAAGATGTGATAACTTGTCACTAAAGGACAAATGGCTTAAGATGAATCAACCCTATCTTCATTTCAGCTAAAGACATCTATTTGTATGTTCAGTTGAGAGCAGAAAGAGTACCTTAGGTACCCAAAATGCTATTAGTGTCATATAAGACACCATTACTCATTATTCTGAAGTATCATTGGGGGGAGGAGGGTCATTGTAAAAGTGAGGATTTAAGCAGACACCAGCCACATCATTAAAAACAAAACAAATGAAAATTTACAAACATTTTAAATAACCACAGTGCTTGGAAACTTGTAAGTCATTAGAAATTTGCTCTCAATCTCAGCCCACCTCAATCCCAAGAGTATATTGTCAATAATAGTTATGTTTTGGAATGGTTCACTGGTTAAATTAACATAAAAGAACTAGATTTTAGATTTTGAAATGGTTTTTGGAATTTTGGAACGGTTCATTGATTATATTCACATTAAGGACAATTCCAGAACCTAATTCATAATTCTGTTTATTATATATGACCAGTATTCTGAAATATAATAGCTAAAATTAGATCCCTTGAATCCTAGCAAGTGCGTAGAGAATAGCTATCATATATTGCATTTGGTTTATAAAACTGATTTCCTTAACACTAGTGTTCCACACAGGGATCTTTTTATGTGTTTGAAAATTAAGAGAATAAGATCTGGGCAAAGTAGATTTACATGCATGGGATCTCAACACTTTGGGGGAAGAATTGCTTTTTGTTTGAGGAAGTATATAGGCATCAGGGAATAGATTGCAGTGGTTTCAGTTTAAACATACATAGTTCATCTAAGTGATATTTAATTAATATTTCCATAGACTTACATATATTATGAATGGAAGAATTTTCAACATAAAGTGATAATAGATTTCAGACTACCAGTAGATGTCTGATTCAACTTACTACATGGTTATATCTTGTCAGTATAGACAATTAATGAACTACAAATAACTTACCATGTTTATCCTTAAAGTCCCATAGTGTACAGCTATTGTTTGATCTGAGATTGTTCAGAAAGTTCAACATCCAGTCCAATAGTGTTAATAAACAGTCCAATAGTGTTAATGGATAATATGGCAACAGCCAGGTTTAAAATGCTAACACACGCTTGGAGTGATGGAACTGTGTTGGTTAAGGAGGGAAGGGAAGCACTGTGGAGAGAACACACCCAGTCGGCCCATCCATCTGACCTTCTCTGACAGCTCAGAGGGTCATATCTGTTCCTGACCCCAGTGAAATCTGCTGAATCCTAAAGTCCTGGGATAGACTTTGCCTATCCACTGACTTTCTGTGTCTGTCACAAAGTGAAGAGAGGTCTGAAGTCTTCATCCCCCACCAGAGTATAGGTGTTCTCCTCCCCTGATTTTCCTGCCAGGAGTCTCAATTTCATCAGCAGAGAAGCTCAGCTCACATTGCATGTAATTAGTGATATGAAATATTCCTCCAGAAGACTCTGCGCATGCGTTATGTGCCATTGAGTTGTCTCTGACTCCTGGGGACATCCACAATGTCCTGTCTTCAACAGCCCTGCTCAGCCCCTGTAGACTCACTCATGATTATGGCTTCTTTTATGGAGTCAATCCATCTCATATTTGGTCTTCCTCTTTTCCTGCTGCTTTCTATTTTTCCCAGCAGTATTGTCTTTTCCTAAAATCCCTGTCTTGTCATAATGTGCCCAAGTAAGACAGCTTTCATTTTGTCATTTCTGCCTCCAGCAATGTTTCAAGCTTAATTGGCTCTAGGCCCACTGGTTCATCTTTCTGGTGATCCAAGTTATCCATAGAGCTCTCCCTCCAACACCATATTTCAATTGAATCACTTTTTTTCCTATCAACCTTTTTCGCTGTTCAACTTTTGCATCTTTACATAATAACTGGGAAAATGAGGGTGCGGATGATCTCAGCCTTGGTTTCTAATGACACATCTATATTCTTAACAATTTTTCCTGATTCTTCCATTGCTGCCCTTCTGAGTCTGAGCCTTCTCTTAATTTCTTGGCTGTGGTCTCCATCGGAATTGACGATTAAACCAAAGTAAGCAAACTCTTCACCAATCTCAGTGTCTGCATTGTTTGTGTTAAAGTGGTGTTTCTTCTGCAGTCATGATTTTTGTTTTCTTGATGTTGAAATGCAGATATGGAAGTCAGGAGTCCTGGTTTAAGCTCTGGGCCTTGCCATACATCTCATAAATCATGAGTGGTGAGGTCCAGAATGTAAAGCAGGACCCCCAACTTCCCTATCTGTGCTTGTCTTTCCCAAAAGATTTCCCCAGCTCTCTTGTTGCCTAGCATTTTCCACTACCAGAGCAATGAATCAGACACAGATCTGGTACCTGTGTGTCCTTTGTTCACTGCCTGGTAATCATTTAAAATACCATCTCCAGTACAGGGGAAGCATCATCCCTAACAAAATGGAGGGACAAAATCTTGATATGGGGTAGTAGGTTGAAATACCAGCCTTCCACCCTCACACAAATAGCAACCTTTAAAAAAATCATGATACGGAGGCATTAATAATTGCCAAGTCTTGGAAATTTCTGTTCACAATTTAAATTCTAAGCCCAGCTGTGTAATCGCCTCCTTTTAGATTTAGCTTCTGACTTCTGAAAGCTTGGAGATGGTGCATTTTGTTCTAGCCGCCCTAGTAGATTAGATGCCATTTTTCATCGGAGTGAGACTGAAAGAGAGAGCAAGAGATTGAGAGAGAAGTAATTGCCACACGTGACCTTATCATTTATATTTCCTACCATTAATTAGTAACTCAAGAAGTTTCCAAAAAGTGAAACATACATTGGTGTAAAGAGTATCATATAATTTTCCGATTTAAGAACCACAATATTCCTGAATATTTCGTGTTTCATTTTCTATTTTTTTCTTTTTGGTTAGTAGCCTGTTATTTTTATTTCATTCTTTTCCAGTTTCTCAAGTTGTAATTGACATACGGCACTGTATAAGTTTAAGGAGTATAGTATAATTATTTGACTTACATATATTGTGAAATGATTACCACAATAAGTTTAGTTAACAACCATCATGTCATATAGATACAAAAAGAAAAAGAAAAAATTTATGCTGAAACTTTGAGGATCTACTATCTTAACAACTTTCAAATATACCACAGCGTAGTGTTAACTGTTGTCATCAGGTTGTGATGAAATTATACACACACACGCACATACACACACATATTCATCTATTGATGGACACTTGCATTATTTCCATGTCTAAGCTATTGTAAATAATGCTGCTATGAACATGAAGGTACAGATATCCCTTCAATCCAGCATTTGTGTTTCCTTTGGATATATTTCCAGAAGTGGAATTGCTGGATCATATGATTCTATTTTTAATTTTTGAGGACTCTCC
Organism: Rhinolophus hipposideros; assembly: GCF_964194185.1. Lineage (NCBI taxonomy): Eukaryota > Metazoa > Chordata > Mammalia > Chiroptera > Rhinolophidae > Rhinolophus > Rhinolophus hipposideros. Next base: position 88,666,136 of record NC_138052.1, read on the forward strand.
ATACTGTTTTTCATAGTGGCTGTACCAATTTATATTCCCACCAACATTGTACAGGGGTTCCCTTTTCTCCACAACCTTGCCAGCATTTGTCATATTCTGTCTTTTTGATGATAGCCAGCTTTTTGATGATTTTAATGAACATCTTAAAAATTATATAAGTGATAATCAGAAAAGCCCAGTCAGATGCCCATATCCTTTGCTCCAGTTGAATGATTTTATTTTACTATCAGTTCTTAAGTGCTCACTACATGCCTTGTGTTATGGTGAGACATTTGTTTTTATAATCGCTATAAAATCTCATCTAAACCTCATAACCATCCTTTGAGATAAATATTATTATCCAATTGTAAGGAAGAAAAAGTAAAATACTTTTCTGGGCTCACACAGAAATTAAGAATTTAAATTCAAATGTGGCTGATGCCAGTGGCTATCCTTTAAACCAGTACAAAAACAGATCTGATATAGATATAATCTCAATATTATGTTCTGGCATCATTGATTATCTTTACAAAGACTTTTGTTATTCTCATTGCTTTTCCTCAGTTCATAAGGCAAATCTTTGTGCCAATAAAGAACACTGTACACTAGTGTGTCATTAATTTCCTGAGTCAGGACAAGGCAGCATTTCCAGGATAAAGAATAGCTTCATTGTTGTCAAAAGCTTGGTGTTACACCGTGATGTTAAGGATGTGTCATTTTAAAAATAAATCACAGACATAATCAAACTCCACTTATAGCACTAGAGAAAGGAATACAGCTGTGTATAACTCTGAGCGCCTTCTCTTGTACATAAACACCATCTGCTTTCTTTTTTTTTTAATTTATTGGGGTGACAATTGTTAGTAAAATTACATAGATTTCAGACGTACAATTTTGTATTACATCATCTATAAATCCCATTGTGTGTTCACCACCCAGAGTAAGGGGGTGGGGGGTGGGAGGTGAGGATAAGGGGGATCAAATATATGGTGATGGAAGGAGAACTGCTTTCTATTGTTTTATATGAAGTTTTTCATTGCAGGTTTTAAAAATGCTTTAAATTCAATAATTATCTGACAAGTGAATCATTAGAAAAAAAGAGAGAAACATGATTCTTTGTACTCTAGTCTCTTACAAAGTAATGACATCTCAGTAATGAGGTTCAGATACATTGTGATGTGATCCGTGTCCCTTTTAATTATCAGCCAGCTCTTAGAGTCACTTACTCTGGTCAGACTTTGAGCATTTGGGGAAAAGATTCCAGTCTTGGCACCTCCTCAGGACGTCTCTAGTGGCATTTATGAATGGTTCTGTGCACTCAGCAGAGATGCAAGGTGGGTCATGAGGGTTTTCTGTGGCCTGCTGCTACTGACAGATGACATAGGAGAGAATTTAGATGACCTAGGAGTTTTGGGATACAATACTAAAGGCATAAACCATGACAGAAAGAATTGATAAGCTGGACTTCATTAAAAGGAGAAATTTCTGCTCTGCAAAAGATACTGTCAAGAGAATGAAAAGACAAGCCATAGACCGGGAGTAAATATTTGCAAAAGATACATCTAATAAAGGATAGTTATCCAAACTATACAAAGAACTCTTAAAACTCAACAATAAGAAAACAATGTGATTAAAAAATGGGTCAAAGACCTTAGCAGACACCTCAGCAAAGAAGATGTACCGATGGCAAACAAGCATTTATGAAAAGATGTACCTCATCACATGACATCAGGAAAATGCAAATTAAAACAAATTAAAACAAACAGCCACCACTACACACCTATTAGAATGGCCAAAATCCAAAAGAGTGACGACACCAAATGCTGGCAAGGATGTGGAGCAACACGAACCCTTGTGTGTTGCTGGTGGGGATTCAAAATGGTGCAGTCCCTTCGAAAGACAGTTGGGCAATGTGTTACAAAACTAAACATACTCTTACCACACAATCCAGCAATTGCACTCCTTGTTATCTACCCAAAGGAGCTGATAACTTAGGCCCACACAAAAATCTGCACACCGATGTTTATGGCATTTGCATTCACAATTGCCGAAAACTTGGAAGCAATTAAGATGTCTTTCAGTATATGATGGATAAACTGTAGTCCATCCAGACAATGGAACAGTATTCAGTGCTAAACAGAAATGAGCTATCAAGTCATGAAAAGCCATAGCAGATCCTAAATGCGTATTCCTAAGTGAAAAAAGTCCATCTGAAAAGGCTACACACTCTATGATCTTAACCATATGACATTCTGGAAAAGGCAACACTATAGAGACAGTAAAAAACCCTATTTGGCAAATAGGGTTGCCAAAGGTTAGGGGGTGGGGGAAGATGGATAAGTGACACATAGAGGATTTGTAAGGCAGTGAAAGTACTTGGTGTAATACTATAATGGTAGACACATGTCATTATAAGTTTTTCCAAACCCATAGCCTGTACAACACCAAGAGTGAACCCTAATGTAAACTTTGAACTTTGGATGACAATTTGTGCCAAGGTAGTTTCACCAGTTTTAACAAATGTGCCACTTTAGTAGAACATATCAACAATGGGATAGGCTGTGCATGTGTCAGGGCATAGGATATGTGGGAAATCTCTGTACCTTCCTCTTAATTTTGCTGTGAACTTAAAACTGCTCTAAAAAAATAAAGTTTATTATTTTTTAAAATATTTTATTCAAGATAGCAGTGATATCATTAGTATTTGTTTGCTGCTCCTGGCCATCGCCTTACAGATGGTCCCTGAACAGCTGTGACATTCTAAGAGTTCGTAATTTTCTTCCACAATCTCAAGTTAATGCACAAACTGGTCCTGGGCAAAGAATCCCCACCATTTGCAGTAAGTTTTCAATGTTTCTACAACTCCGACACCTCTATCATTTTACATGTAGTCAGACTCCTACAGATAAATAGCAGCTACCTGGTTACACACACATGCCTTTCTTTCCCACTCGAGAAAGTAGGTGGATGAAAGTAAATCTTTCCTATTATATTTTTAAAAGGAAATAATTCAACAGTTTTAACAGTTATTCACAGCAAATTACTTGTGTTCTATTGTATGATTGACCCTTGGGTAAGATCACTACTCTAGAGAATAAATTGAACTTCCCTGACCTGGAAGTTTGTTTCTTTCTATTTATGAAGCATAAAATCTAATTGAATGATAATTTACAGTAATTCCATTGGCTCAGGATTTTTCTACTTTCACTTTTGCCTCCTCTTGACACTTCTATAATTTTTTTATTTTTTTGCCTTGTGAACATCTATTCTTTTTTTTTAATTAAAGTTTATTGGGGTGACAAGTGTTAGTAAAGTTACATAGGTTTCAGGTGTATAATTCTGTAATATATTAAAGGATTTACTATATATATTCACTTTGTTGTAAATTACTAGGGACTCTTTTTGAAAGAAGTTGGTATTTAAATTATATGTGAGAAATGTATATATCCCTGGTTTAACAACCCAAGCAGTTCATTTACTATCAATGACTTATAATACAAACCATGTTATCAAACAAGAGAAATGGCTAGTTTGACATTTTTCCACTCAGTATGTTTACTGTAAAGGAATATGAAATTGACCATTTTCAGTTACTTTGAAAACAATGAAATGGAAATAATAATGGCCTTCCCAAGAAGAGAAAGAATAAAATGTACATTTATCACCGTGTTTTGTTTTCGTTTTGTTTTTAATTTTATGTTGCAACTATGAAGTATGTCCTATGTAGCTCGTAATGGAACTTTAAAAATAATGAAACTTTAAAATTTTTCCCTAGGTCATTTCAAACTTCACAGTTTTTAAAAATGCAGTATATTTTCAATTAGAAGTGACAAAAAGACACCAAATAGTAACTTTATAGTTTAATAAGCAGTTTTTTGCTTGGTTTCCAAATCTGAAATAAAAGCAAGAAACTAGGATCAAATTATAGAAAATGTTTTTACTATGTAAATAGAGATCATAAGAAAAATAGTGGTTATAAATCATATGGCAAAGTGGGTCTTACTGTTCAGTGATCATGCCTACGAAGGGGTAGAGTTAGGGTTAGGGCTAGAGTTGAGATCAACATAACATGGCTGAAGAATCTGGGCTGGCTTTGAACTTGCTTGGCCAATAGGATGCGGAAGAAATGATGAGTGCCAGTTCTGAACCCAAACCTCCAAAGACCTTACATTCTCTGCGCTCCTTCTGGCACCACTGCCTTTGTCTGAGAAAGGAGGTTGAGATAACACATGAAACACAGCTGAGTTTTCCAGATGAGGCTCTCCAACCCCTGTACTACCCGACCGCACACCCTTGAGCAAGCCTAGATGAGTTCTTCCCTCTTTGATACAACATCAGGAGAATGGAGTTTCTTCGTTTCTAGCAAGAGTGGAGCAGACTCATGATTCAAGCATAGCCTTTGACTATGGAACTCAGTAACTTGGTTAGAAAACAATACGTGTGTGTGTGTGTGTTTCCACTCCATGCAGGCAATCGTTAATGCGATTACAGGCACAATAGTGTAACAGTTACGGGCATGGGCACTGCCACTTGGAAGCTATGTAACTTTGGGCCCACTTCATGCAGAGGTGATGATAATGACACCTTCCTCAAGGAATTGTTGAAGACCCTACTCTTCTTGGTTCTTCCCTACCCAAATATTTCTTCTTCTTGGGATCTACGGATTGCTGTTTCTCTTTCTGTGGCCTAATTCCCACAGGCCATGCTATGGTACAGATGTTTAGATACACATCTTTTTTTTTTTTTTTTTCATTCTGAACAGGGACTACCCTAGTGATTCATGTCATCTGTGTTCTGGGTTACGATTCTAATCAAAAAATAAGTTTATTAAATGAATTACAGCCAAGAGTCACTGTAGGAAATTACCTGACTACCATTGTCATCCTAGATATTTTTATCATTCCAGGTTTGCAATAAGGCTTTGAAATTTCATTTTCCAAAGATATACTTTTGCTTATCCTAGACACACAGAGTGACTGGTCCCTATATTATAGGCTGAAAAAGCTAGTTACATTAAAATAAAGTTGTGGGGTTTGTTTCAAGTGACTAGGAAACTAATTGTTAGCATTACATCTTCAGGGAAAGACTGAAAATTCAAACACCATTATTCAGCTGTTTCTAAGTGTCCATCTCTACTTACTTCTTATACAAGACATAGGATCAATATACTCAGTTAAATGAGGGGTCCGTGTGGCTTTAGTCCTTGCCTACTGCCCTCTTTCCTGCTACTCTGAGGAAGCCAAGCCCAGGGCACATGCAGTTGCCCTATCATCTCCATTTGGTAACAAGCCTCACAATTCTAGTTCTGCGGAAGTGAGATTGATCGTCTGTCTTGCCCCCGTGGATGGGACTACAAACCAGGCCATATCCCAGTTGACAGCAAATTTCCAAATGAGGCCAAGAACATTTAGAAGTGGTTAAGGCTCTGACTTGGTATTTGTCCCCTGGAGATGCCACAGTGCCTATTTAATTTCCTGACATTTTTCAGACATGGGGAAAGAATCTGGCTGATGAGTCACCAGTATTAATGGGGTTTTGAATTCTATTTGCTTCAGCAGTTGCTTCTCCATTAGTCATTCACCTGCCCCCCCCCAAAAAAAAAAGAAAAATATCGGGCAAACTCTGGGGAAAAGGCAGTGTCGACAGCCAATCAGTTGTCATTTTCATTATCAGACCTTGGCCACTGCCTCATGGGGAAAAACGGTTGTTTCCTTGCCTCGTGTGTGTCTGTTGGAGAAGCTGAAAATAACTGTTGTTTAGATACCGCCTTGATGAAGAGGGCCTTGTTTGTTTAACAGACAGAAAACACCTCTGGGGCTTGAACACTGTGAACCTCCTGAATCATAAGAGAGCAGAGAGTTACATAATATTTCAGTACTTTTTGTTTTTCTGGTTCCTGAGGATTTTGCATATCTGCATGCCCTGATATAAAAAGGAGAAAAATAAAGTGAAGCATTTGTGTTTAGGGCATTTGTGAATTTCATTTCACAAATGTCTACACAAATCCAAATTTTGAAGTCGAAGAATTGGAATAGTTGCAGCCTTGCTACTTGTGAGGTTCTCCAGCTGCCAGCATCGCAGGTACATTTTTAAGGGCCATGCCAGCTGGCTCCCAGGAACAACTGAGCTCGTCTCTTCTCCCTGTTTGAAAACTGCAAGCATAGTCTATCCTTCTGTAGGTGTGTGGTGGGGACTTCTCAATTTTTCGCACTTCCTGTGCCTTTTAGACTAAAAGGGCATGCTTCAAGAGAGCTCCTGTTGTGAATGAATAGAGGATATTTTTATTCAGAGAGCAACATGTTTTGAGTTCTCTATGCTGAATGATGAGCCCATACCAGGATCTCAGCTAGTTGTTCTCAACTATTAATTTGCATAAGAATCACCTCGAGAGTTTGCTTACAATCCATATTTTCCAGATACACCCTTAAAAATTCGGGCCATTGATTCCATTGTATGCAACAGATTCCAATGTGTGCAGCGGGTGGTTCCTACTCCATGGAGCAATGATTCAACATCAACTGGGTGTCCTACAATTCAACTCAAGTCTGACAGTGTCTACACAGAGATGGCATCAAATTCCACGGGTTAGGGGTTCAGTCCTACAAGACCAAATCCTCCACACACATGCAACCTCAGATGCCAGCAGCAAGCCCAGGGTTTCACCTGTGCTCCTGACCAACTGGCTATATATTGGAGGTTCGAAGGACTGCCCTCCTTGGGTTTGATTAATTTGCTAGAGTGGCTCACAGAACTCAGAGAAACATTTACTTACGAAATTACTGATTTATTATGAAAGGATGTAATGAGAAATAGCCAGATGGAAGAGATGCTTGGAGCAAGGTGTGGGGAAGGGGCACAAAGCTTCCAGGCCCTCTCCAGGTGTGCCACTCTCCCAGCATGTTCACAAGTTCACCAACCCCAAAGCACTCAAAACCCTGTGCTTTTGGGGTTTTATGGAGACTTCATTACACAAGCATGATCAATTAAATCATTGATTGCTGGTGAGTGATACAAAACTCCAGCCCCTCTCACCTTCCCAGTCAGGGGTGTGGTTCTGAAAGTTCCAACCTTCTATACCTGGATGGCTCCCCTGGCAACCAGTCCCCATCCCTGAGTGCTTTCTAGAAGTCACCTCATTAACATAAACCTAGTCGTGGTGGAAAGGGCTTGTTACAAATAAGAAGACACATATTTCACCTTTATGGCTCTGAAGTAATTTCAGGAACTGAAGACAAGAAACCAATTATGACAAAAGATGTTCTCATTACCCTTATTACTCAGGAAATTCTAACAGTTTGGGGGGCTGTGAGCCAGGAATCATGTATAAGAAATATATTTTGGTCATCTGCATGACCAAATATATATTTGTTATAAATCACAATGCCACACACCTCCAGTAGTTCTCGGGTAAGGCCCAGAAATCCTTAGTTTCATAAGGATGTTGGTGATTCTGATGAAGGTAGTCCATAGTGCAAATGCTGAAAAGTGTTGGTCAGTCCCAGTGCAGACTCTGAAGTCTGCCCTGACATAATAAGATGACCCATAGTAGTAACACTTCACTAATCAGCAATAAAGCTGCCACCACCAGTTTAACTAAGAAAGGGGAATACTGGAGAACTCAGGTTGAAAATTACATAGCTCTACCCAGAATCCAAAGCACTTTCTACTCAGGGCAAATCCAGAAAGCAATATGGTATCTGTACCTCTGGATTGTGCAAGGAGCCAAGGTGCCACCCTCAGCTGACCTGAAGAGCTGCTTTATCACCACCTTGTCCTGGGGTTTCCGAGGTTCCATACGATCTCATGGGAAATATTCAGTGCCTTCTTGCTCTGGGGTTGATTTCAAGGGCAAAAGACGTTTCTTTGAGTTCTGCCAGCTCCTGCCAGGAGCCTCTCCAAGACCAGTCAGGAAGAAGAAACTTCACTTATTTCATCAACATACTTGCGGAGAAGACAAACCCTGGTAGCTCCCTGTTGGATCCTGTTTATGAAGGGAAGGAAAAATATGCATTTCAATAGCACGCCGACAAGGCAGTATGGTCTCTGGCACAGATACTGACACCATCACCATGGAGAGCCATATCTTAGGCAGGAGAGGGTCTTGTATCCTCCTCCTGTTTCCCATAGCAATGACGTCCCCTCCCCAGTGACTCAGGACTGCAAGGTAGCTTACAGTGGAAGGCTCAAGGGAAGCTAAACAGAATACCAGGGATGGGGCATATCAGAGCCCCTCCCAGCCACAACCTCAGTCGAAGCAATTGCCATGCTATGCTGCCTCTTGTCACCTATGTGGCACCGTTCCCCCGAGGAGCCCATGGCCGTTCATGTCCACAGGACCATGAACAGGGCATTCTTCCTGATTATAAGCCCTTTTTATTAGTTAAGACTTCCAGATTATAGAGAATGAAAACTCAACCTAAAGGAAGTAGGTCTTTTATAAAAGTGGTGAGGGGTGGGTGCTTATTGCTTAAGACATGGCCGTTTAGGGATTTGAACAATGTCACCAGCTCATCCCCACCCCACACTTTCTGTTACATTATCACATACCTGTCCCTGCCAGTACGCACCATTCCACAGACAGGTTTTTTTAATGCAGAGGAAGATGTCTGCTGGTACCCACAAAACTACATGACTATGACTTCTGATACTAATAAAGAAAACCAATTATATTTCAGTGAGAATTCTGATCAACACTGCTTGAGTCCTATACCCACCCCTGAATCAAATGCTGTGCCAGAGGCATGATTTTCCCTGATTATCAACCTTGAATTATGACCTAATCTTGATAGGAAATTGTGAGGATGAGTAGGGGGTAGGATCACAGGGGGAGGGGTGGTGGGGAGTGAAAGGAATGGTTGGGTAGCCTGCAGAAAAACAAAAACACTTATCTACTCTACCTTTCTCGTGCCATTTACTTCTCATTCATTGACACTCAGCTCAAATGCAGCCTCCTATGGGAAGCCTTTCAGAACTCCCTCAGGCAGAACACTTGTCCTGAGTACTGGCTATTCTTCACAGATTGTTTACTTATCTGACTCTCCCATAAGACAGACCTCCTTAAGGACAAAAATGAAATCAAAGAGATCAACTTTATCTTTATATCTTGAGCACTTAGCATCTTTCATGCCCTATAATGATTTTCTCATAAAGCCACTGGAAAAATAAACACCACTCAGCAAGAAGCAGCAAGATCTGAGGTTTGCACCCTCATCCAGAGCAAAGCTGATCTAAATGGACCAACCGACCCTTCAAGCATCCCCTGGTGGGGCTTTCCCCAAACACAATTGCCTTCTTTTTTTCCATTTGAAATTTCTTTTGAATTTTTAAAAACAGCTTTATTGGGGGTATAATTTATATACCCTAAAATTCATTCCTCTTTAATGCACAATGCAATGATTTTTGGTAAACCTACAGACTTGTGCAACCATATTATTATAATCCAATTTTAGAACATTTTCATAACCCCTCATGTGCCCACATATGGCCACTCCCCTCTCCTGCTGCAGCCCAGGTGAATACTAATCTACTTTCTGTCTCCATAGATTTGTCTTTTCTAGCCCTTTCATGCAAATGGAATCATCCAATATGTGTCTGGCTTCTTTCACTTAGCATAATGTTGGCTTACCCATGTTGTAGCATATATCAACATTTTATTTCTTTTAATTTCTGAACAGTATTGTATTGTATGGATGTATCACACTTTGCTTATCCAGCTTTGCATGTTCTTTCTCCATCCTTGTGGGAGAGTCAGAAAGCGCGTGCATAGAGAAAAGAGGAGAGAGCAGAAGCAGCCGGTCTTGCTGGCCTCAGATTTCAACTCCTTTGCTGGTGAATGTCAACACTCTCTTCCCAATTACCATAGTCCAGCAAAATGCCACCACTCTCCATAGGGAATATAGCCAATAATATTGTAATAACTACGTATGGTGTCAGATGGGTACTAGACTTATTGGGGTGATCACTTTGATCACCCCAATAAGTGATGGGGTGATTAGACAATCACTATGTTGTACAATTGTTATACAATTGTATGTCAACCATAATTGAAAAGTGAAAAAAAAAAAAATCAAATGCTTTCACTCTGAACTATAGACCATCCTGGCCGAGGGATGGGACAGGTGAGGAGATCATGACTACAATAATAGAGGAACCCAGCCCAGAGCCTTCTCTAAGGTGAATATTTCAAATGTAGAGTCTTTCAACTGCTACAGTAAAAAAGGATCCAGTTTACAGGAAAAGGATTTGGTATGAGCTTGAGGCTTTGCATATGTAACTGGAGAACATTCCAAATTCAACTTGCATAGTAATTGCTCTAGAGAAGGTGATATCACTTGTATATTTATATTTTTAAAAATTCTGCAAGAATCTTACAAGTACCTTTTGGGTAAAAATTATTAAAAAAAGAAGCAATTTTATTTTTTAAGGAAAAGGATAATGAAGGCAATCTCTTACAAGATAAAAACATATACTTTCCAGTACTAATTTTTCAAGTGTGCTTCAGATACACCAACACACACACACAAGAGACACACAACACACACACACACACACACCTTTTTGTTTAAACAAGCAAACATCCTTTACTTTTCATTCTTCACCAATTAATGCCATTTACACTGAGCTATGCTAATTAAATAAACAATTAGCTCTGAGGTCACATTGTAGGGATAATGGGGGTTGTGGGGAAGAGAGTATTAGAAAATTAGCTCACACATTACGAGATTTTATTTCACAGCATGCATGCAAAGCAGCTCTGCATCCAGGGCACAAGAGATTACTCATGAAAGGAATTTACAGTGAAAGATAATGACGGAGCTTTCAGCAAGCCATCAATCTGCTGGTTGTTCCTGGAGGCCCCTAGACAGAACACAGGCCATGCTGAATGGAAGCAAGGTGACATTTGCAGTACATGGCTCATTGAAAAGAGCAAGTGTATGCAAGCCCAGGAATCGTCTGGAGGGAAAATAAACCTTGCTATTGCTAACATCATTGATGTAGCCTGTGAGTCTTTCCTAGCTTTCAAAGCCCTTTGGCAACCTGGGGATATCTCAGAGAATTCGAATAATGGCTGGTTTTTACTAAAATAGTTGACCCAGCTGGGAGCGAGGCAGAGAGTGGAACACACTCTTTCTTTACAAAATTGCAAGAATAGCTTCAGAGATATTTCCTTGTCATCCAGTCCATACTCTGCTATCCCCTTCCCCCAATTAAGTTTCAATATGAAAGAACTGTTGTATTCTCTGAATTTAAAAAGTCAGTTTTAGAGAGCAAAGGTAATTACTGGGAAAAGACTGGATATATCACTGTTTTATTAAAGAGAACCGTTTTCAAAATGCCGATCTCTTTATTTACTCTAGGGAAAAAGTCCTGACGACTCAAATATGTATATGGAAAGATGTACGGTGATGTGGAATCCCTCTCAAACCCCTGTATGTCCCCATATTTTAACCTTATTTCCTACCTATGGCTCCATTACACAAGAACACACGTTCATTATAGAAATGTCTTGGAAGAAAATGTCAAGAAAAGTCTTAATCTTCTGTGATACGACCTCAGTGATGCCGTCATGAACATTTTATCTATAAATCCTAGGCTTTTTTTAGTAAACTCAAATGGGTACATATGAACATGGAAATGTGCATACATCTATTTATAGGTTCTTTTTACAAATGAACACATCCTGAAATACATTTTGTGATGTATTTTTCTTCACTCAACAATAAAGCATGCACATATTTCATGTCATACATTTGCATTTTGATTCCAAATAGCTATATTGTTTTATAGTATGGATGTCTTATAATTCATTTAAACCCAGTTAGAAAAAAGTCAGCAGCATGACTGCGACACAAGAAAATTCCCCACTTTCATGGATACTCTACTTAAAATACAACTTGACCCTTATTCATGCGCACCCAGCCATGCATATTACTGCATCATGATATAATAGTACAGAAGGCTGCAGTGAATCTGGGAAACTGCAGGAGTCCTGGAAGAATTAAAAAATGTTTTGAGTGATGGAAGTATTTTTCAGAACCCGCTGGAGTGTGAGTTGATTGGAAGCATCTTAGATATCCCTGTCTGCTGTAACACCTATCACAGTTATTTTGCACACAGTAAGTGATCAAACAAATATTTGTTGATTGGAAATGAATCAAGGAAGGGAGGACACAGGTGATCCTTGCCATGATCTGGAGAACTCTGAACTTAAGCAATTGCTCTTTGTGTCCCCATACAACTGGAGTTAAAATCTAACTCTTTGGAATAAAGGCAAATGAAGTGGACTGGAGGTCCCCAAAATTGCCAGAAGAGTCAGAAAAAAAAAAGATTTCTGGCTTTTTGACCTATGTATAAATGGCTTCTAGCATCAGTGAAAGGAATAAGGAATATATGGAATTGGCGGGTGAAGATTGCAATTTCTATTTTGCAGAGAAAAATAGGTAGATATGTCTACGGCTCTAGAGAAGGTCTGATGACCATAACAGCCAGTGAAATCGGTTGAAAACTCTTTAATTTCCCTGTGCTAGCTGGAAAGAACCTATTCTTCGACCTGCCTGATAAACCATCAAGCCAAGCCAAATCGTTCCACATTTCTTCCCTATAACAGCCATTTTTTTTCTTAACATACAATGTCTAACAGAAATCTCACTTTTCAAGCAATCAGGAGCAGGACTCCAGCTGATTTTACATCATCTTTTTGTTGTAAAATGTCTGCTAATCTTCCATTTTATAAACTAGCTTCTATATTCCTTTCAGCAAACTGGAATGTTCTTAAACTATGGACAGACCTCAGATATTTTTCACTGCAAATGCTAATGGCAAAACCTCAAAGTTAGTCATTGCATCCCATAGCAGAGATTTAAAATGCTGCTTAAGTTACCAATCTGACCCCGTACACTCTGGCCTTCTGCTGGGTGAAAAACAGCTTTTCCTATGTCAAGTTCATCTGATTAAAATATTTACTGTACGTAATCCTCGTTTAGCTGGTGGGCTTTGCCACAGAAACTGTCTTAGCAACCTAGATTAGCACCAGCAGGAAAATGAGCAAACATCTGAAAGGACAGAAGCACCTTATCAAAACACCTTACTCCTAAGAGGAACAACTTCTGTGTGTGGGAATCCCTTGGGAAGCGAGCACCAGTCAGTCATATAAACAGGAGCACACCAGGATCAAATGCTACGTTAGCCTTTTGCCATCATGCTTGCTTTTGTGCATAGAAAGCCAGACTAAAAATGACAGTCTAAAGATGGTCACCTCAATCTGTAACTACACACCAGTTGGAATTACAATTATTGGAGCTTGTCAGTCTTCTTACTCAGCCCTGCCAGCTTCAGGCGTAATAACCTGCAACAAGATAACTCAATCCCAGGCAGTTTCTAATACAATCCATTTATTCTTTCAATAATTATTCAATTGAGGCCAACTAATGTCAGGCATTCAGCTATGGCCTGAGGATGTAGTTGGGAATGAGATAGATAGATAGGATCTCATTTTTCATGAAACTTGCATGCCAGTAAATAAAGATAGTAAATCAATCCAACCATTCCTTGATTCATCGATCCATCCATCCATCCATCCATCAGACATGAACAAATAAGCAAACAATCTCAGATATTAAAAGTGCTATAAAGAAACAAAAGTAAGTAGTGTGAAAGGAGAGTAGGCGGACACTAATTTAAGTAACTCAAGTTTTCTTCACGTGTGATCTAAGCAGAGGGAAAAGCTAGTGCTCAGGGATCAAGGTAGAAACAAGTTTGACATACAGCAAAAACAGAAGAAGTCCAGAGAGCCCAAAATATAGTAAGTGGAGTCCTGTTTTGGTCTCATAATCTGGGCTGGACATATAGTGATGCCTCCCTGGGGTCAGACCCTGTCTTATGGTTCATGAGGCTGGCTGTGTCCTATTTTAATCAAGAGATACAGCCATTTCTAGTCCCCATTAAGAAGATTCCCTGTGATGGTCCCCACTATCCTGAAGGTCTCATTGCTGGATCCACAACACACCTGATCTGCATTCTTGGCAATCTGGTCACATCACCTTAGTTATTGCATTTTAGATTGCTGGCCAATTGCGCAGATCGGTTGCTCCAGTCCTGACCATGTCTGATCAGATCTTATTCCCCTTTTCTCACCAGCCCAGGATAGCGTGTGATACTTTATGTATAGCAGGTTTACTAATGTATAGTTAATACAGTAAAACTCACTCAATTTAGTGAACATTTCTATGAGTTTGACGAATGCATACAGTCACATAACCATCACCACAATAAACATATTAAAGATTTCCATTAGCCCCCAAACATTTCTCATGCTACTCTGTAGTCATCCCCCACTCCCAGACTCTGGCAATCACCAATCTGTTCCATTTCCCTGAGTTTTGGCTTTTCCAGATATCAGATAAATGGAATTATAGAGTATGTAAACTTTGGAGTCTCACTTCTTTCACTTAGCGTAACGCATTTGAGATTTCTCCATGTGATTGCTTGCGTCAGTGGGTCCTTTCCTTGCTGAATAGTATTCCATTATGGATACGTACCACAATTTGTTTTTCCTTTAAGTAGTTGCAGGGCATTTCAGTTAGTTCCAGTTTCTGCCAATTGTGAAGAAAGCTTTTATAAACATTAATGCACAGGTTTTTTTTCTGAGGATACATGGTTTAATTTCTCTTGGGTAAATATCTAGGCGTGTAATATTCAGGTTATCTAGCAAGTGTATTTTAACATCAGAATGACAAACTTTTAATGACTCATTTGTACTGAAAAATGCACCTTTGGATGACAGAATGAAGATTAAATCTGGAATCAAAAGACTTTCGTTCAAGCCACACATTTGAAACTAACAATTTTCATGAATTTGGGTAATATAGTTCACGATTTTTCTGAACTCATTTTCTTGTCTACGGAATGTGGATTATCATAATTTACAGAGGCATGCTATTTTAATATAATCTGACTGGGAGAATTTTATAAAATACAAGTTACTATATTTTATTAGAAATTATTATTATTATGTTTCATTACAAATCTATTACCAATGAGAGGTCATTTTAGTGTGTGAGGCATGCTACAAATGACTGGCACAACATTGAAAAACAAGCATCCACAAGCCACACATCTCCACCCTATGTCTCGTTAGGATAAGAAGTTCCAAAGTTGCCCTGTCCAATAAGGTAGCCATTAACCACATTGTCTATTTAAATTTAGATTAATTGAAATTAAATACAGTTAAAGATCCAGCATCCTCAATCACACTAGTCACATATCAAGTGCTCAACAGGCAATGTGGCTGGTGGCTACCTTTTTTGACAATGTAGATGATAAAACATCTTCTTCATGCAGAAAGTTGTAAGGAGGTGTTGGTCTAGAGTGCAGATACTATGCCTTTGGTCTTCTCAGAAAATAAATACAGAAAAATTATTTTACAGCCCATTTGCTAGTCAATCATAATAATTTTTCTGTGATGACCCTTATTCATTTTGATTTGGAGACTTTTAATCAGCCCTATTTGACCCCACACCCAGGAAAGGTAAGCCCCAGATAGCTGCGCATGAGTAATGAAATATTGCACATTTCTGGTCTGCTCCTCTTTGGATCCAACCTTTTCTGAGTCCTTATTCCCAACTGTCTCATTTGTTATCTTGTTCATGCTCCTTTGGGCTTGACATTCACTTCTAAGCCCTTTGTCATAGTTTAGGATTTTTCCTCTACTTTTCTGGAATATCTACCTCTAAAGAGTATCGTGAATAGTCAGTTTCCCCAACACTAATCCAATTTATGGTGCCGACCCACACTCATGCTGACGCACCTAATCCCGCATAGGATGGAAGACACGCACAATGACACTATCGGGGCAGCAGGAGCTGCTTAGATTATGTCAAGACTGTTGACTGTCTACAGGGGTCATGAATCCAAATGCTTTCAGGAACCAGGCAAGCAGTGTAAATGAGTGAAGCAGGCTGAGTGTAACAGTAGGGAGTGGAAAGTATTGAATCAGCCTGGAAGCCTACGCCCCATCAAGAGAAGCTAAGCGAATACAAATATATGTACACTACACAGGCAATTGGAAGTACAGAAATTGAAAAAGAAGAGGTAACACTGTTTCTTTTTGTAGATGATGAAATAGTGTCCTGGAAAAACCCAAGGGAGTCAATGCCAAAACTAATAAAAATGGTAAAGATAGGAAGATATAAAACTAGCATACAAAAATTAATAACCTTCATATACACAAACAATAACCAACTAGAACATATAATGGAAGAGCAGACCTTATTTATAATAGTAAACAAAAGAAAAAGAAAAAAGAAGAAAGAAGTTGAACAAGAAATCTGGAAAATCCAAATGAGAAAGGCTTTAAAACACTCTCCAAACAAAACGACAAAATTAGATTGGAACAGATGAAAGAACATCCTTGTTCTTGAACAAATCTACTTAACTTCATAAGCTTATCAAGTTCCCCAAGGTAATATATAAATTGATGAGCTCAATAAAAAAACTAAGGAGTTAACTTTTTCTGGAGCTAAGTAAGTTTATTCTAAAGTTTACATGCATTTCTTTCCTTTCTTTTATTAGTTTCAGGTGCACAAAACCATGTAATAGTTAGACATTTATCATTTATATCCCTCACACTGTGTCAACCTCTCTCCCCCCATCCACCACCCCTCTGACATCGCACACAGCCATTACATTTCCACTGTCTCTATTCCATTCCTAATGCTGTACTCCGCTTCTTGTAACTATACACACACACACACACACACACACACACACACACACACACACACACACACACACACATATAAACTTGTAGTTGATGTTCATTTTAACCTTTCAAGAAAATCTAGGAAAACCCTAAAAAGAAGAGCAATGAGAAGGGATGAGTTGAGTTCTGCCAGATTAAAACATAATGTATAGTTTGCATAATTAAGGCAGGGTGGTCCTGGGGCCCAAATAAAAAGAAGTTATGAATCAAAAAAAAAAAGTATACAGCTTGTATAATTAAAACCAAGTGGTCCTGGGGCTCAATTAAAGGGGCTAGAATTTCCAAAAAGAAAAAGAAAAAAATGAATAAATACAACTATAGAAATTTAAAACATTTTGAATGGAAAAAGAGCTGTCAGAAAAGTAGAAAGACAAATTACAAGCAGGGAAAAAATATTTGCCACATAGACAAAAGACTAATCTTAATTTATAAATAACTTTTAAAGATGAGGAGGGAAAAAGAAACACCAAAAGCCCAACATGAAAAATAGAAAGAAGACATGAACACATAGTTCAGATAAAAGACAAATTAGCATTTAAGCAAGCAAAGATGTTCAATTTTGCTTATAATAAAATAAATGTCCAATACCACACTGAGATTCTGTGTCTTACCTCTCATATTGGCAAAAGTCAAAAGCTTGAGAAACTATGTTGGCAAGGTTGTCAGACTACAGATACTATAGTCGTACGTTGCTGGTGATTGTACAAAATGATACAAATCTAAGCTGGGCAGTTGGCAGCATCTTCCATAATTACATGCAATTACCCTATCACCTAGCAATCCCAATTCTAGGCAGGTACCTGAAGGCATACTTCCACAATATGAAACAACAAATGCACAAGATTATGCACTGAGGTATCATTTCTAATTGCAAAAGATTGAGAAAATGAGAGAGCTTTATGTACTGGTACAGAGTAGATTCCAATATATCTTGTCAGATTAAAAAAATTAAGGTACAAAATAATTATAGGGCATAATGTGCTATTTTTAACAGCTTTATTGAGGTATAATTAATATACACAGAACTGCACCTGTTCCTTGTGTACAGTTTGAAGAGTATAAACAAATGCAAGCACCCCTGACACCATCACCACCAGGTCATAAATCCATCCAACACCTACCAAAGTTTCCATGTGTGCATTTGTTTTGTTTTGTTTCGGTAAGAACACTTAACATGAGCTCTACCCTCTTAACAAACTTTCAAGTGCATGACATTACATTGTTAGCTCTAGGTACTAAGTTGTATACCAGATCTCTAGAGTTTATTCATCTAGCATAACTAGATGAATATCCAGTGAATAACAACTCCCCATTTCTTCTAGCCCCTGGCAATGACTATTATATTCTTTGCTTCTATGAGTTTGACTATTTTAGATTCCTCACATAACGGGAATCATGCAGTATTTGTCCTTCTGTGACCGGTTTATTACACTTAGCATAATGTCCTCCAAGTTCATCCATGTTGTACCAGTGGCAGGGTTTCCTTCTTTTCTAAGACTGACTAATGGTCCATTGTATGTGTTTACCACACTTTCTTTACCCATTCGTCTGTTGAGGGACCCATGCATGGTTTCCATGCTACTTTTGCATATTTTTTAAAAACATGGACAAAATAAGTGAAAATGGTTAAGAGGGTAAGTGGAAACAAAGGGGGAGGAATAGGGATGGAAATAAGAATTCTATGGGTATACCTTTTATAAATACCTTTTGAATTACATAAATGCTTTACTTACATATTCCAAAATAAAGTTAAGTCAAAAAGGATGAAAAAATTCACAAGACATCAGCAGGCTGAATTGACCCACCCCCCTCTACCACCAGTGATCTCTGTAATTACCTGCAGCCTTAAGGACTTCATTGGCTTTCTGGGGTACATTCTGAGGCTGTGAATAAAAAATATGTGCTTGGGAAAGGAAAACTGAGATTTAAAATTAGGTTACACTGACTGAATTCACCTTCATAAAGACTAATAGCCAGTTATAATTAATTAGCTGTTCAATTCTGTTAGTTTCACAATGTGTAGAGTGATATTAGTGATACGTCTTTCGTTCTGGCTTATAATATTATTTTCCCAAAGTGATTTTGATCAGACTAACTTCAAAAACTTATTATTCAATTTCTAAGATTTCAGGAAATGAGGCCTACTTTCTCCTCATTTTCATCATCTGACTCACACAGCATGCCCCCACGGCAGAACAGCAAACACATTGGTGTCAGCAATTATCGGCTGACTCATGAGAGAACGTTCACAATTAACCTATTGAACATCTCTCCGGCAGGCATTTCATCCTCAGTAGGACCATCTGCACTGCATTCACCCAGTTGAGGAGCCCAGCCAACCCACCGTGTGTTCTCACACACATTTCCGCTCTGACGACTGCCCAGAAGCAATCCATAACCCCACAGTGCCCCTGCGTCAGCAACGGAGCAAAAACTCAAAATGTTCCCTCTAAGCGGAACAGACTGTGTCTGGGTTACTCCGTACCTTCCGTGCTAACTCTGAAAGCACCTCAGGCCCTAGGAAAATGATTCCCTACCCGCTGCAATCCTTCACAGAACAGTTCACAAAATGCTATCAGGATTAAGAGTTCACCAAACTTTTGTTTGAATAGAGACAGCCATTTGGCATGCTGAGTGGTCATAGGAAAATTGCTTACTCTCTCTAAATTTCAGTGTTCTCATTTGTAAAACACCTCACTCACAGGCTTTTGTGTAAGAATTTAGTGAGATACTCTATGTGTACCAGGGTCTCAAATAAGCATACAAGTCCCACTATTCAATATGTTGAGAAAAGTTAGTTCTTCTATCTGTAAATGATGGAAGACTCTTTCCCTAACAATCCCCATCCTCCACCCACCATGAGCACATGGGGAAAGAAACAACTACAGAACAATAAAACAGTGAAGCTTGCTATTTAAAAGATCTCAAATTCTTCCAATTTAAGGTTTTCTTTTCGGTGACACAGCATATTTCATGTACATTGTTTGTCAAATCCTTCCACCCTATTTCTCTTCTGCAAGATGGATTTCACGGAGACTTATGGTAGCAGAGAAGAGGGAAACAAGGTGCTGAGCTCTGTCTGTTATTCATGCATGCCTACCGCAGAATGGCTGGGCTGGTCTTGCTTAGGCTTGAGCTCTGTAGAAGTGCAGTGACAGGTTCCCTGGATGGATGTAGTTCTTCCACTGCTGCTTACTGCTCACTTCTGTAGCTGACACATCTGTGATCCTTTTCTTTGGCTCAGCCAAGACTTGCCTTGCCACTGGGCCCTGCTTCAGTGCGCATGTTTGCTGTGACACCTGGTTGTGACTCCCATTTTCCTCTGTCCCTGGCAACTCTACCTCTAGATAATTTTAAGCTGTTCTCCTCACCACCACCAATATACAGGCTTATAGGAGCTTCTGTGTCCCCTGCTTATCCCACTAGGTCTAAGGGCAGCTCAAGAAAGCTAGCTTGTCTGTCTAGCACTCTACTCCCTACTATGCCACCATTCTCTCACACATATAGGGCTAACTGTATAGCAGTCTCCTCCCAGGATATCAAAGATAGATTGGGATCAAAGCCCTTGCTGCAAATTTATCTCATCGCACATAACACCCTTTTCACTCTGGTCCTCCCTATAACTTTGGTTCAGAGAGAGCTAGCAAAGCATACGTCATCCTCCAACAATGTTCTCTTCACACAGGCTCTTTACTTCTTATTTTGTCTGGAAGGGACATCACAATGCAATATATCCTCCTTCCAGAAGTGGCATTCGACTTGCCTAGGTCTCCAGTTGCGTAAAGGTGAATGGGGAACAATTAGAGAAACCAATTTACTGGTTAGAGAAGCTCCAAAGTAGAGTTTCTTTGTTACCTACGGTTGCATGATTCACATGAAGAGAATATGTGAAAATCTCCCTATGAAATATATTTGCAATACATATTCATTCATTTATTCATTTAACAAATATTTACATATTACATATTACATATTACATGTCTGGGGATACATGAATAAAATATCATCTTTGTTCCTCCTGGACATAGGACAAGGAGTTCAATCTTTAACATACAAAGAGCTTTTATAAATCAGTAAGGAAAATTAAAGCACAAAATTTGACCAAGGATATGAAAATAGTTCTCTCAAACACACACACACACACACACACACACACACACGAGACCAATCAATATTTTTAAATGTTTTAATCCACTCATAGTGAAATGAAAATTACATTTCTAAGATACTATATACTATGTTATCATGAGACTCTATCTCAACTTTAGCTGAGGCATTGAAACACTAGATTCAAAGGAGACCACACGTTAAAATTTCTAAGTAATGAAGAACAGCCAACTCTTAACCTTTCCTCTCTAATAAGTGGAAAAAGAAAGGTTAGAACACTGAAGTTTGAGGGAGGACTTGGGAAGAGTGTTTTTGACAACTAGTAGTTTGCTGAGTTCCACCCCTGAGAGCAGCGAGGGAGCCTGGACCTCTGACCATAGATCTGGAGAGAAGAGTTTCACAGGGATCCTCAGAGTATAGTGACTCATTCAGCACATCTTTATTGACTTGGGCAAGTCGGGGCTGTACTAAGAGCTGCAGATGCAGCAGTGAAGAAGACACAAGAGACACCATCATAGTGGAACTTACAATGTCCTGAAACTAGAACGACTCTTTCTGTTCAGCTATTCAATTTTATATGTTGATCACTCATTCATAAGGATTAGATTGTGGGATATTCCAAGTGAACTGTGGATAAATCTATGCGAATGAGGCGTAGTATGTTACTTCACCTCCTAGAGCAACCAGCTCCAAAACTCTTATAAAAAGAAAAGTTTCTAAGTGCTTGCTTTTGTGTTTTGTTTTGCTATTTCTGCCAGTGATAAACACTCAACTGATCTTTTTCTTCTTTATCTCAAGTCTTGTTTATCAGATTGCTTTCACCATGAGAAAAGAAAGCTCTTCATTCCTAATGGATCGTCATCTTAAAAGATCAAAATAAAACTCTCAACAGAACATCAACATTTAGTCTGACTTCAAAGAATATATATATATTTTTTTTCATAAAACTCTCTTTTGGAGCCTGATTTCCTCTGAAAGGCAATTTTCTAAACAATATTCAGCCTATGCCCTTCCATCAATATTTTCTATGGAATTTAATGGGAAGGTGGTTAGCTCAGAGCTGGACATGGCTCTGCTTCCATGGTTGTCCCCAGGTCACCCCACTACTTCAGGAAAGAGGGAGTGCAGTGGTAGGTCCCAGTTAGAGAAGGGCAGCACTTTGTTCATTCAGAAACTATAGCTATAGACCATTTATTTTCATTTTCATTATTTCCATAGTCCCTTTCTTTCTTCTTCATGCTAGACCCCTAAGAATGGCATGGTTATGAATGTCACCCCTTTCCAGTGGCTTGATATGGGGCAGCTGCCCAAATAAGGCCACCCATCAGCCAGTGACGGCTCTCCCTTCTTTTTCTTCTCTTTGCACGAAGTCTTTTGTGAGCTTATTTGTCACATCTAAGCATTCTCTGAGTCTCCGTGGTAGATATACTATAGAGCATTTTGAGTGTCTCGGAAGATGGATGCTTCCATCTTCTCTGCGATGCAGCTAAGAGTTTACAATGTCTAATACACACCCTCTATTAACGCGTTTGTCTCTGAAGAAGCTGTTGACGGTTGCAACGCTTCAGATGAAGCCATAGCTTTGACTCTCAGCTTCATGGCTTTCAAATAAGACTAAGTGGGAAGAGTTGGGAGTTTATTCTGATACCCAGGGATCTATGGGGCAAAAATTACAATTAGCAGGAAAAATGCTAATTGGTTATAGATTTCAGGAAGATGAGTGGAGGTGGTGAGGAAGAAGAGCTTTCCCAATATAACTGAAACACTCTGGCGATTCCATGTATGCATGTACTTGGATGATTTTTGCTTGTTTTTTATTAACTTTTTATTATGCTATAATTTCAAATGCACAGAAAAGTTGCAAGAATGGCATAAAGAATGCCTGTAGATGTTGCATGCAAATTCATCACCCATTTATATTTTTGTGAATTTGGTTTTGGTTTGTTTGTATATCTTTTAACCTAGAAATTTTCACTCTAGGTATCTAACCACAAAATTTCCTGAGACACATGCATACAGATATTTGTATGAAGATGTCAATAGTTTATATTATTTGCAAGTTAAAAAATTAGAAGCAATCTAATTATCCATAATAATCTAATAGTTATATAATGTGGTAGATCCACTGTGTAGAATACCATGCAGTCATGCAAAAGAATGGAAGGAAGATATATAGAGAATGAATAAAGCATTTCTAATCATCATTATTATATAAACTAACCAATTTCTTTCTCTTCCTTTTCCTTACTGATTGAACTCCAATTTTACTTGAACTAGAAATGTACCCAGATAAAAGCTTCCTTTCAAAGAGGGGTAGCCAAAGCTACATAGACAAAAGTTGCTGCGCTTCTGGAAAAAACTTATTTAAAGAGACTGGCTCAGCCTTTTAGCTTGTTTTTACATTCTCCCTACCTCTTTCTTTCTGACTCTTGTTTGGAATAAGGATGAAATGGCTAGAGCTCTGGTAGCTATCTTGGATCATGAGGTGAAAGCCACATGCTAAGAAAAATGAAACAAAAATGGAAAGAGTGGGAGGCAGCATTTGTCAAAATAAGATGCATAAAATAATCTGATTTTTGTTTATAAAAACCATGTAAATATATGTTCATATAGCATATAATATTATATGTATGCTTGTGTGTGTGTGTGTGTGTGTGTGTGTGTGTGAGAAGATACTCAGAAAAAAAAATTAATGATATATCCCAAAATAGTACAAGTATTTTCTCTTGGTGGGATGAATCCAATGTAATGGCTTATGAGAAATTTCCTATTTTTCCCTCTCTCTCTGTTTTACTTTCAAATGGTTTGAATTTTTAAGGGCTTTTTACATGTTATATTTGAAATTTTTAAAATAACTAAAAATGTGTAGCCTTATATTTCAACTATAACTTTAATTCTGAATATTCATTTATATTTGATTCCTTCAAGAACTGTAACTTTGATAAAGCCAAAAGCAATCTGATGGATTTTCTAGTTCCACCTTAGAATGTTACAGATGAGCATCCATTAGCTTAGAAAGGTGGATAACATACCTCAAATTAATTAAATTAATGACATGAATTAGTTTAAAAAAATCTAAAATGATCCAGGTGATCCAAATGATTCAAATGATCTTACGTATTTTATCATTTATTGATAAAATAAATGATAAATTCTTCATTTCAATCCTACAAGAGACCCAAGTGTCTCTATGTTATAGATGAGGAAAGTGAAGTTTGGGTAGTTTATTTCATCTCCCTGAGGGCATATATCAGTTAAGGAAAGAGCCAAGATTCAAAATCTGATCTATCTGCTTCAGCTTCTTTCCACTTCACGGTGGTGCCTCCTACACAGACCCTTATGCAAAGCTTTTAAACAAACAGTGAATCCTGACAGCTCCCAAGTTAATTCTTCCCCGTTACTATTTGTTTGCTGAGTGTTTATGCAATAGCCACCAGAGAGCCTCATCCTCAGAGACCCTGTCACCCTAGGCTGCCCACATGGGCTGTTTGATTTAAAGTTGGTTCCAAGTTGCCAAAGGAAGAAATGTCAGTTGTCCTATTAATTGAAATGGGATAACATACAATGCCAATGATGCGTGGCCAACAGTCTCACAGAAAACAAGGAAACATTAACGAGACAGAGGCCAGGGATTTCCAAGTTTCAAGTAGCAATATCCTTCATTTGGGTTCCGTCAGCACTTGATCCTCAAGGGAAATAACTCCAGGGCCACAGAAAAACGGATCATTTTCTCAGTGAAGGCCAATGGATGGCAATACAAAACAATAACAGGGCAGAGGAGAGTCCTAATGGCAGAGAAGCAACACAAGCCCTGAAAAGGGAACTGAAAGCACAATGAGAAATTCAAGAAATTGTAAAATTTCTTCAACGTACTTTGTTTTCTCAGAGGTGTTTTTCCATTGATATCTGTGTTAGTTTTAACATTTTGTAAAGCCTTTTTTCCCCAACTCTTTACCCAAAATTTATACCCTGGAAGATATGTCAGGTTTTCCATTTGGTTTTGAGTTTCCACAGTTTTGAGTTGCACACCTAGGAATTTCTTTTTTCTTTCTTTCTTTCTTTTTTTATTAAAGTTTATTGGGGTGACAATTTTTAGTAAAGTTACATAGGAATTTCTTGCTCCAGGTTAGAAGCTAGGTTCTCACTGAGTATAAGATGTAAGCTCCTGACCAAAAGGCATTTCATGAGATGGCTCCTGCCTACACTTCCAGTCTCAGTTTCCCCACATATTCTCTAAGAGCCAGTCTCAAAAAGCTGTCTGATGTTCCTATAACATGTCATTTCTCTTATTCCTCTGTCCCTCTGCATATGCTGTTGTCCCGCCTGGCATGCCCTTATACTTCTTTGCCTAGCAGTCTCCTGCTTACCTTTCAACACATGGCTCCAATGGCCCCTCAGTTCTTCCCATTTTTCCCAGATGTAACACAATATCACACAAGGACTGTCTTGACCCAGTTCTGTACTCATAGCTAAAAACTCTCAGTTCCTCTTCCTGGGCAGTTTATCAAGACCCCACCTCAACTACTTCTCTTATCAAACTCTGATAGTCCTGGGCTACAATACTCACAAAGTCAACTGCCAGAGGTCTCCCGATACCTGAAACCCTGTGACAGCCCCTTCTTCCTTGGCTCTTCAATATTACTCATAATAACCCATCCTTAGGAAACCTTTGCAAAACCTAGCTAAACCGACTCGACTTTCTATAAGAAGGCACCTTCTACAGTTTCAGTTTGCTGTTACCCTCTTCCTGGGTGTAGCCTTCTCTTCTTTAAAGCTGTAAGTATCAAAAAGTCCTCTGAGTGTCTGTGTCATGTCCTGCCATCTAAAAAAGAAACTATAATCATACCTAATCTCATAGAAGTATGGAACACCAGATGGGTTAGGTGCTCCCGTCTCTGTGCTTCGGATGTTTGGGAATCAGAACTGTGGAATTTACATGCCATCAGAACCAGCTGCTACTCAACAAAGAAATTGCTAATTATGTTTAACACTGCTAGCCTCTATTTCTAAATGCTAATTTCCCCTTCTGGTGTCCCTTAGACATAATGGAACCAAGTTCTATTTCTGGCAATATGGTACATTAGATATCTGTTAAAATATCCCAAATGGGAGCTCTTTGTAGATAGAAAGCTGGAACAAAGACTTCTAAACATTATACGACTCCTTCAAGGACTTTAAGAAAAACCGACTTGCCTAACAATGAAATGTATCTGTCCTGCTCTAAACGCTGGTTGGAGAGAAAAGGCTTCTTTGAGAATTCATAACCACGAGTTGTCCTCACATGGGTTTGGCGTTAAGATTTATACTCTCTGCTTGGCCTGAAAAACCCCAAACCAAAAAAGGAATTTAATGTGCTCTTATGTTAGCAACCCCTCAGAACCTTGGATAAAAGAAATAAATTATTTCTTTAAAGATACATCCCCATAGTCAGACATGCGTAATATCCTTGGGTAGATTCTCACTGCCTGCCCGTGAATCCTCAATCCAAAAAGAAAAAGAAAACAAACATGGTGTCGTCATGTGTAGTGTGATCAAAAACAGTAGAAAAAAACTCGTCAAGAATTTGCTATTGGAATGATTACATATGAAATAGAAGTGCGTTTCAAATGTCTAAAACATTTAAAGTGAACTATACAATATCAAAAAAGAGCATTATTATAGAAAAATCAGGCAAAAAGAAAAATATATGTTTAAATTAAATATATAATTATACTTTAAAAAAATCATTTAACAGTTGAAACAGCAGATGAGATATAGCTCAGGAGAGAATCAGTGACCTGGAAGTTAAATGTGAAGAAATTACCCTAACAAAGCACATGGTATCAATAAAAGCAGATACTCATATGGTAATTTTCATGTTTAGGTGTTGTACAAAATTCTCTAACTGCAATAACTCTTTTGCCTTCCAACAACATTTGATATTCTTTTGTTCCCATTTTACAGATGCGGGAACTAAGACAAAGTGAAATGAAATACCCTGCCCAAAATCATACTACTAATAAGTAGCAAAGATGGAAGTGTAACCTAAACATTTAGACTCTAAAGTTTATAATCTTAACCATTAAGACACATAAAAGAAAGAAAGAAAAAAATGTTTAAGAAAGAAAATATTTAACATTTATCTATCTATTTAGAGTTTCACAAAAAGAAAGAATAGGGGAGAGAGATATATTTGAAGAGACAATGGTTGAGAATAATCCAAAATTGATGACAAAATTAATTATGAGGCTCAGAATACACCAAGTCTTAATCAAGATAAATAAAAATCATTCCACACTGATGTGACAAAAATAATTCATACAGATTGTTTTAGGATAATGATTCTATCAGAAATCATTTCATCTTTACTTCAGAGTATCAGAAAATTTCATCTTTAAGTGTAAAGGGAGAAGTAAGTTCCAAAGTTCTTCTGGCTAACACACAAAAACAGCTATTCAATGTATCTTCCAAGATTATAAGCATTAGTATATATAGTTATCCATAACAACAAATTAACATAATACAATTGACAAGCTTGTCTAATGAACATACATGGAACCCTGCACAGGTAATTGGATAATAAAATTCTCAATAAAATTCTCAACCGTGATATAAGTCACAACAATTGCATTTTCACTGCAAGGCAATAAAGTTTGAAATCTATTTTTTAAATGATAACTTTTTAAACACTTCAAATATTTAGAAATTTAAAAATACATTTCTAAATAATTTATGGCTCAAGGAAGAAATTATAATAGAAATTAGAAAATACCAGAAACTCTCAAGATCCATCCATGTTGTGACAACATGGATGGATCTTGAGAGTATAATTCTAAGCGAAATAAGTCAGACAGAAAAAGCAGAGAACCCTATGATTTCACTGATATGTGGTATATAAACCAAAAACAACAAAAGAGCAAGACAAACAAATGAGAAACAAAAACTCATAGACACAGACAATAGTTTAGTGGTTAACAGAGGGTAAGGGGGTGGGGGTGGGTGATGAGGGTAAGGGGGATCAAATATATGGTGATGGAAGGAGAACTGACTCTGGGTGGTGAACACACAATGGGATTTATAGATGATGTAATACAGAATTGTACACCTGAAATCTATGTAATTTCACTAACAGTTGTCACCCCAATAAATGAAAAAAAAAAGGAAAAAAAAAAAAAAAGAAAATACCAGAAACTGAGCTACAAATGTAACAGGCTCTACTTCTCCTGCATCTACACTTTCTCTGTGGGAAGAAGTTGATATAAGTCACTACTTCTTCGTGTGACTCTCGAAACAATGAGCTCCCTGTCTAGGGGATATTCCCATTTAAAGTTCATTGAGGTGGTAAAAACCTAGATAATGGGCCAGTCTTGTGGGTTCAAATTATGGTTATATCCCTTACTAGTTTTGTGTCTCAGTTACCTCATTCATAAAGTGGGAATAATCATAACTACATACAAGATTGTTATCATTGAATATATATTATCTATCTATCTATCTATCTATCTATCTATCTATCTATCTATCTATCTATCTGGTGCCAAAAAATTTGTGCACATTTTAAGAAAGGAAAACTTATTAAAATTGTAATACTGAACATATACCAATAACAAAAGATGAATACAAGTTATGTTTGACTTCTGCAGTTACTCAGAAGAGGTGCTCAAAGTGGTTACCCTCATCGTCCAGACACTTCTGATGATGGCAAACTACTGCTTGAGCAGCGTTGACCAAAGTGCCCACTTGTATACATTTTTTGGCACCCCCAATATATATAAAATCTTAAAAATCATGTTTGTAGGCAGTCCCTTTCTAACAAGAAACACCTTTCTCTCCATCCCATGCTATCACAGACTTTGTCTAGACTATCTATGTAATATTTCCCTTGAATTATTGTTACTCCCCCCATTCTGGAATTTTCACCTGCAGGCCTTCCTCAAATCAGAACTAGAAGAGATAGATAAAAATGGGAGAATTCCAGGACCATCATGTTCCACAGTCTTCTTTGGCAATATGTTGGTGTTACATGAAAGATTCATCCATTAGAGGAATGAGGAATTATATTCTATTCAAATAAATTTCAAAGTCAAGTTTGACATAACCATTGGTAATAGATATGGTATTTGTTTGTAATAGCCATCCTTTTGGGTAAGAGTAATAAATCTGCTTCAGTGAAAGGAGTTGAGATTGTTCCTTTTGTTTTGCAATTCCTGGAAGAAGAAGGAAAACATGCAGGGAGTGGAGGAGTGGAATTGATTCTTTTATTCTCTTAACATGGGCTAGACCTCTTATTTTAAAGGTGATAGAGCTTTTTCTATTCTATCTACTAGTGGCATGTTGGAGTGGACATTTCCATCATCTATGTTTATCAATTACTCACTGCTTCCCATGTGTGAAGGAGGAGGAGTAACTCATCTGATTGTTTAAAGAGAATCTAGGAAAAAGAGGCAGCTTCTGTGCCTTTCCATCTGCCTTCCGAACAAAGCTTGATATTTATTCTCTCTCCCCATTCATTATCATTCTCTCTCCCTCCCTCCCTTACGCCCTCCCTCCGTCCCTCCCTCTCCTCTACTCTTCTCTCCATCTCTCTGCCTATAAACTGATGAGTAAATCAGGCAGTCCCTGCCTCATTTGTCTGGACATCTTCAATTCAAAGTGGAAACCAAGAAGAAGGAACTTCCTCCTTTTTTAAATACAACCAGAGACCCTGAACTTTGATTAATAAAAGAGACTTGGTTGGCTCTTTATAAAGGATGCTATTGAGCTTTCGTTTTCAGTTCTCTGTGAGCACAAATTATCACATAGAACTGGGAAAGAAAGGGGTGGTGTCTTAGGTCTCTACCCCTCTAATACATACACACTCGTCCCTAATTTAGAATTAGGAATATTGAATAACTTTACAAACTGAGGGGTGTGGGTTTTTTTTGCCAATATGTAATTATTTGACTTATGTTGAGAAGATGAATTAATAAGCAGCCTGGCCATAATAATGTTTCCTAGAAAGGTCTGTTTATGACCTCAAAGTATTATTAGAGTTCTGTTCAACAATTCCGGTAATTTCAGACCATTTGCTAACACAAGTGAAAAAAAAAAAACTTTTCATAGGTCAAGAAGGATTAGATATTGACATTTCTCAGGAAAATACCAAGAAATTTTACATGAAGAAAAAACATAAATAAAACAAATGGGTTAACACCTACTTAGATTGATTATAGGACCCAAAGTACGCAATGAAGGTAAATACAAACTATGGAGTTCATCTTTTCAATGAGACTTATATGCTTCAGGTCCTTCTCAAAAATAATAGATTAAAATGCAACTGTGCAGCTGAATCGAACTTATGGGAATGTCCTCTAATGGAACAATTTTTTTTGGAGTAATTGCAAAGAAGGCAATTTTGTGATTTTTATTGAACAGCACAGAATAATTTAAGGATGTAAGAGCACACACTTTCCATAAGAGAGAACGCTCTTCCTGGAAGGGCTGCCTCTGCTTTGCAACCATGTCTGGGGACATTCCAGGAGTGCCTCCATGGCTTTGATTAATTACTTTCCTTGTATTCTATTTTATTAGGTGGTCACACAGTGAGGAATGAGGACTAATGTGATCAGAAAATAGCTTCTGTTGTATCAAAGGCTTAAAAATAGTCTTGAAATGTGGTGAATCAGGAAAAAAGAAAACAAATGGCCATAACGAGGATCTCAACAGCTGCTCTCTTAACATGGGATCTCCTGACTCTGCATCCTGCACCCCGGCTCTGGGGGTAAGAATTCAACTCAAATTCAATTATTTTTCAACTATATCATCTATATATCCCTCTATGAAAAGGAAATGAGAACTTAAACAAAACAATAAACAGACGTCTTAACACTTCACAATTTAAGCTGGTTAGACTAGTTACAGAAGGCAGTTATGCATGTTGGATGAGCAACCATTACAACTGGAAAGACGCAGAGTCGGCATGATGGTTTATACAGACCAAAGCATTTGGAGAATCCTAAGCTCTCAGATTGGCTTGAAGAACAGTAAACAGTATGATCCCACATGGAAACTGATTAGGTGTAACTCTATGTGTACCCTAGCTGTCGACCCACTGACCTCTCGTTTTTTGACTTTACCCACAATGCAACTCTTGGTGATCAGAACCACTTATTTGGTCTACCATGTGGTTAATACTGGAAATTGTTCACTAATTATTTTGTTTGTTTCTCCAGTCATTCCAGCTAAATGTACTTAGGGGGCCACAGAGCAGCTATTCCACTTTATTAGAGTTCCCAGCAGTGCCTGGACAGTGCTGGGAAAAAAGAGGTGATGAGCATCAATATTCAGAATGTTGCTCCCTGCGGCCCTTAAGATAAAATTCAAATAGCTTATCCTGCTCAACAGGGGCCCTTCATCCTGTCCTGCCAAGCTTTCAGCTTTATGTCTCAGCACTGCCATTATCTGCCTCACCAACACTATGTTCCAAGTATACTGAATTTCTTGCAAAGTCTGCGTCATACTCTCTTAATTTAGAACTTTGCATGTTCTATTCCTTCTTGCAGCTACACTTTTCCCTTCCTCTCAATGACCTGAATTATATCCCTAGTGACTTGACTTAGATATTCTTTATTATTACTTAAATATTCTTCACGAGGCTAGCCCTGAGACCCAAGACTGGGGTCCACATCCCTGCAGGGCACCTCTGTAATACCCTATGCACACCACTGTTGTAGCACTTACCAGACTGCATATGAAGGCCTTATAAATGCCCCTTTACCTGGACTGCCTGAAGTCAGGGTGTGTATCTCGGTCATAGTTCTAGCTCTTGAAATCAACAGTTCCTGCTACAAACCCAGCCTCCATTAATATTTGCTGAGTTAATCAACAAATGCATCCATTTGTTGATGCATTTGTTGAATGGATGTCCTAGCCTTGTGGGTGACTCTCAGTGATCTCTGCTAATAGAAATTATCTTGCTTTAAGGATTCTAAATATTTCTTCTCTCATCCCAGACATTCTGTTTTAGGAGGTAGTTTGTTTATTCTGACATATTGTGGGTACCAACTGAAGATTGTCCTGGAAGCTAAAAATTAGAATACAGTTCTTTATACAATTCCAGGCTTTGGTGTTGATAAAGTAATGTATCTTTTATCAAAACTGTTTTTAAAGAATCTGTATTCATTTTCACATAGGAATCATCATAAAGCTTTTAGTGTGGTACCTTATACACAGCAGGTACTTAATAAATGCTGGCTAAATGAATGAAAGCACAAAATAAGTCTTGCCCAGGAAAACACTTTACTAATAAAATCAGCCTACACCCATGAAAGTTCTCACTCATAGATCAAGAAAACTGAACAAATTGAGACAAACTTGTAAGTTTAGCTTGAAAATTATTAACCAAACAGATACTCAAGGGCTTGGTTTATGACTTATTTGGCTTAACAACCAATTTAGTGCAGTTTTTAAAAATTATTTTTTTTATGTTTGCATGTGTGTTTATAGTAAATATACAATGCCTTAATTACTGTTTTAATTAATTTTTCATTTTTTTCCTACTAGCTGTTTTTGCCATCAGATAGATAGGCGAAAGCATTGAGGTCTGTAGTCTTGCCTCACCTAAGGAAATGCGTGTCTCTTTATTTCCTTTATCATTTCCAAAGGTGGAGGGAACTATGAAGTCCTGAATGCCCTTTTGTTCTTCTCTCTTCTTGAGGCTCTTCTATAAACATCCCAGAGTTTTTGCTTTGCAAATAACATTTCTGGCCTGTCCTTGATTTTCTGAAATCCTCAGGAGAAATCAGTCTAATCAAAGATTATTGAAGTCTGTTGGCATGCTGGAACTCACTTGAGTCAGGACTGAAAAAGTCAAGTGGTGTGGAAGGGAAGGCAGTCATCCGAAACAGCTCATCCTTGGAGGCATTTGAATGAAATTTTAAAAATTTGAGAGATGAGTAATGGAAAACACTTAACCTTAAACTACAAAGGTGAATAGTGGTATCAGTATCAGTAGAAGTTTTGCTAATAGAGTTCCTTTCTTATTCAGCAGGCATGAGTCTTCTGGGAGTCCTTATGTCAAACTGTCTTTATTTCTCCATTGCATCATGCCACAGAGTTGAATAGAAAATCAAAAATCTGTTGAATTCAGGAGAATGTGGCAGGTAGATAAAGATGTCATGCACTACTAAAACTGAAGAAAGAAAACCATAAAGAAAATGTAAAAGTCCAAATTATAGTTTAGTTTGATCACTAAAAAACTCTGTTCAATCCCTTGTAAAGCTCAAGAGGAATTTTCATACCTTGCCAGATGGCAGTTAAAAATGATCTAAATCAATGTTTTATAAGATTGATATACTCTTTAAATAGCACAGTTTTGTGAAAAATTGGGGAAATTTGGATTCTCATCATGTAAATAATAACGTAAGAAATTATAATTATGTGACTTTTGCTTTTACAAAGCACTTTCACATTTATTAACTTTATTTACTCCTATAGTAAACCTGTGGAATAGCCGGGATATTTATTTTCCATTTCACAAATAAAGAAACCAAGAATTAGGTGGGAAGGTGAAATGAGGTGGCCAGAGTTAGTTATGTAAGTATTTTCCCTCTTTTCACTAAATCCACAGACATTTTATTTTCCTCTAGTTGACAATCTAGAGTAGAGCAAAATGCATCACTTTTTTGCCAATGTCATTTTAATTCAATTTGGTGATAAGTTAAAATCATTTTGCACTGGGGAACTAAGTTTCTACAAAGAGAAAATAGATTGTTTCTCTTGCTCAAAGATGGGAGAGCAATGAGGACAGAAAAATAGATTTCTCTATCTTGAGTTCCATGAAGTCAGCTAGTTGGCTCCTCAGGGTCCAAATGTGAATGACATTAACAACTATTACTTGGATTTGAAAATGAGTTAAATTAATTTACAGATGCTGTAACTATCCACCAGGAAGGAAATGGATAAATGATCTGTGATCCAAGCGTGTGATAAAACATTGTAAAATGAATAAGCTGAGTAGAATGAGTAGGAAAAATCACAGAACATAATTTTAAGGAAAAAAGTCAGAAAAGATATTCTGGTAGGTACATCATTTATAGAATATGTGATTTAATATAACTTACACTAAATGTATATGTTAATAAGCTATATAACTTTTAATATAGGTAATATACGACATATCATTTATTAATACACATATGGTAAATATATACACACACAGGTATGACATACATCCTTCATGAGTGGAACATACAATCAGAAATTCAACTGTATATTTCATGAGGACAGAGACTTATTTACAGATATTTTTCCACATCTGGAAGAGTACTAATAAATGGTAGGTATTCAATAATTATCTGAATAAACAAATGAATGAATAAATTACTATATCAAGAGGAGAATGAGAGGAATAGAATGGAGGAGGCTTTTAGGGATATTTGTAACATTTTCTTTATAAAGGAGTTAAGATGCCTATATAACAAAATGATATCAATTAAGTCTGAGTGATGAGTTTTTCTATTTTTTTGAAATACTTTGTGATTTATTATTAATATTTAAGAGCATGTGTAACACTTTTTTCTTATATTGGATATAAAAGAATTACTACCCCCCTCCCACTACCACCGAAAAAAAACCATCTTTAGAAAGTCCACTTTCTATTCCATAGGAGAAACCTTCCCATGCACAAATCAGAGGTTCATCCAAATTTTAGATGTTGTAGAATATAACTTGAACTAATAGTTGAGCTACCACTCTACTTAAAATCACAAGTAATAATCTTATTTTGTAGAAAAATCGCATTATCTCCTTGATGGATAAATTTTAAATGAATTTCTAGAAGCAATAATTAACTATAAGATGGGAAAGAGTAGGTATAACTTTAAAGCAGAGTTAACTTAAATCATCTATCTTTTGTGTAATTATGTTTATTCTGATTTCATTTCTCTATGGAAGAAAACACAACAAAAATATACAGCAGGCTAGACACTATAATAAGAACTAGATAATCAGAAGTCCAAGACATAGTTCTTGCTCTCCATCATCTCACAGTCTAGCAGGCAAGTTAGAGAAGTAAATCATTAATTGTGACACATCATGATAACATAGAATTATTCAGAGGAGTATTGAGCACAGAGAGAGGGTTCTTGCAATCTGGGGATATGAGGAAGGCTTCTGGAGGGAAATCATACACGAGCTAGACCTTGAAAAATAAGTGTTTGACAAATAGAAAATTTAATAGGGCGAAGAGTTGAGGGTAATGAGGGATTTTTTTCCAGGCAGCAGGGCCATATTTGTGAATTCCCAATGGAATAAGAAATCATAGCATATTTGGAGAGTTACAAGTAGGACAATCAGCTATAATCTAAAGATGCGTTTTGGATCATGGCAGAAGTTTGGAAACTGAGACAGGCATAAGACCAGGAAGTACCTTACAATGCCAAGATAATTCTGGACTCTATCTCACAGATTGTAAGGAACTATTAAAAACATTAAAGCAATGGAGTAACATAATCAGATTAGGCATAATGTAGATTAGAGGAGGATGGTTTGAAGTAGGTCAAATTGGATGTAAGGAGAAAAGCTAAAAATCTATTAAAGTGAGAGATGTTCAGATTTCCCTAATCTATGACAGTGCCATCGAAATAGAAAAGGAGACTATTAATTAAAAACACATTTAGGACATCAAGTCTATAATATCTGGGGGTACAACTTTCAAGAGCAAAGATTGTGGCAGTTTGGTAAGACTGCCATAGTTGTTGCCTTCTCTCTATCTAAGTCTCTTTGCAGTGTGACTTTGCAGCCCCTTCCATCAAAATATGGAGCTTCTTCCTCCACACTTTGAATGTAGGCTGGCTTCATGCCTTCTTTGACCACGAGAATGAGGCAGATGTGACACCATGCCACTTTGAAACCTAGGCCTCCTAGCTCTGGAAACTGATGTGTTTAACTCTGCTCTCTCCTAAAACTCCACTAAAATAACAGTGAGGGAAGTAGTTTTTAAAATGCTTAAATACTCATGGGCATCAGAGGAAAAAAGCATCAGAAATGATAAAAATACTGGAATTAAGTTAATTAATTAATTTACTATCAAAAGATCCAATAACACAGATATTAAACTGGTATAATTTGTTTACGAAGTGTTTCTGTTCATGGATCCAACACATTAACAACTATTACTTGGAACTGAAAATGAGTTCAATTAATTTACAGATGCAGTAACTTGATCTAAATAAAAAGTCATAATATGTGACTAAATCATCTACAGCTACACGTATTAAATCATCGGGGCATTAAAACTTTGGGCACAGTTTCTACAAAATACTGACTTTTTTATTATTAGTTTCAGGTGTACAAAGCAATATAATAGTTAGACATTCACACCCCTCACAAACCCCCTCCCCCAAGCTACTACCCCTCTGACATCTTGAAATCATTGCTGATGTTACTTCAGAAGATGTGTCTTCCGGTTTTCTTATGGTTGATTTTATTACTACAATTCCCATGGTGGATGACAAATGTGGGCAACATTTTAAGCAAATTATAAGTTCATCATCATCATCTTTCTTGAGAAATAGAAATTTAGCCCCTAACTGATTATTAAGCATGCACTCTTATCATTCTTTACCTCATTTCTGTTTTAAAGATTTATTGTGAAATTTAAAAAATGTTATCAGAAAAGAATAAATAAGCAACTGTTGAACTACAATATACAATAAATTATAAAACCACCTTATCAAGAATGTTCCAGTAACCTTCTAAGCACTCTATGGCAGAATAGATTAGTCTCTATTTCCCACACCTATTTTGTGTCCACTTAACCTGTAATTTCTGAAGTTTTCCACCAACCCCAATTCACACTCAATGGCAGTCTCGCATCCTTGTGAATCTCACAGGTCATAGCATCACTGGCTAGCACGACTAAAGCTAGCAATAGCTTCATATACTTCTCCCACCACCCTCTGGAACTGAGACGAGTCATCTTCCCCGAACTTCTTGTGTCTGAGTGTATTTCGTTCTATCAGCAAACATCCTCCCTGCCATCTTTGAAAGGAAAGTGGTTGTTACCTTGCATCCACTGTAGAAAGGGTTGGGAAAAGAGGAATGAGTCTTTGTCTTTCAGATTTAACCACATGTTAAAGAACTCTGTTCTCTGCACAGGAATCTCAAAACTGTAACTATGGCAAAAGTTGGAAGTGCATGATGGAGGTCTATGAAACCCATCCCAACTTAGTAAATGTAGCTTCTAATTATAACACTTCACTTCAAAATGAAAAATTCAAGAAAAATGTTAAACAGGACAATAAGCTTCTATCTGACCTGCTTTTGGCAAACTGGGATATAAAATCTTCTATTT
Source organism: Rhinolophus hipposideros (assembly GCF_964194185.1). NCBI lineage: Eukaryota > Metazoa > Chordata > Mammalia > Chiroptera > Rhinolophidae > Rhinolophus > Rhinolophus hipposideros. The sequence continues at coordinate 88,703,293 of NC_138052.1, forward strand.
TGTGCCCTCCTATAGTCCATCCAATAACACAGATATTAAACACAGATATAGTCCAGCTCTTGATCCAACAACATAAACCAAGGGCTCAGGCTCCAGTACCAGGAAGCAGAACCAGGCAGAAAGTACCATGAAAGCTGCAGGGAGGAGACTCACTCCTGGCTTTCAGATTTTAGTCTCCTATCCCTACTGCCTTGTCTTTGAAGACTCACACTTTGGTTACGTAGATTATAAGCCCTCGGCACCAAGGTACTCCAGTTAATACTTCATAAAGATGTTTAAGGATCTAATATGTTCAAAGATTCATACAAGGCACAGTCATTGTCCTAGAAGCAGCTCCCAGTCTTATGGAGATAATATGTATGCACCAGGGGGAGAAAGAATGAAAACATTTCTCCTTCTTGACTTCCTTTTTAAAGTAATATCTCTTCAGGTTGAATGACTCCATGGTCTTCTCCCCCTTCTCATCTCTGAAAGAAATGTTTGTTCCCAATCATCCCAGGAAGTTGCTCATCAGAATGAGGTAGAGAAGACTCGGGACAGAGAATATGTTTAACCAGCAAAGTGTGTGATTGGATTAATCAATTCTGTGAACTCTGTAGGAGAAATGCTGCTCTACCTGATGCCCAATGACCTACTGAAGATTTCCTGAGTCACCTAGTTGTTCCTTTTACAATCAATATATATGATTTGCACAGGTCAGGATGTCATTTCAGAACCATGAATATGTGCCCTCGGCAACGTTTGTACCTTCTCACCCATGGCCTCCCTTATCACTCTAAAAGGAAAAAGGCCTCAATTATGCTATTCCTCAGAAAAAGCAGTGGAATTGTTCCATCTTTTCTTATTCCCATCCAAAGCCAGGGAGTACCTTGTGGAGGAAGAGACAACTTCTATACTCAAAGTTCAGAGACATTAAGAAGGGCCTCGGTCTGCACTCACCACATGTTTGCTGGGAGGGCAGTCCATTAGTAGGGGCTTGAACCTTTCAGTGCACCATTAGAGATATTGGAAATCCAGTGTCATGCTCTTAGAGAGGAATGGGTACCATGGTATAAAATGACAACAGTGTCCTTATAGGCAAGGCATTCACCCACTCATAAATACTCCCACTGCAGTGGATGAGCATATAAATCATCTGGTCCTTAATTGTTCTTACAAATGAGGAAACTGAGACCTGGAGTAAGGTAAAATTGTCTGACATACAGTTAATTGTGACCAGGGCTCAGGTCTTCTGCTTCCTCACCCATTGTTCTTAGAGGAAGAAGATAAAGCTGAGTATAGAAGATACCAGATAGGGTATGAATGGAAGCAGGAAAGGGGTCCAGGAAGAGAAAAGGAATAAAATAGGAGATCCAGTGATATCAGCAAGACCCCATTTATGTCTCAGATGCCCCCAGATTAACTATAGGGTCAGCAGGAATAATAGCATTGCAGGAGTATGTCTCTGTTCTCACCCAAGCCACCCAGACACAGTATGTTCCTGGGCCTTGCTACTCCAACTGTAGGACTCTGACCAGCCACATCAGCCTCACCCAAGGGTTTGGTAGAAATGCACAATCTCAGGCTCTACCCCAGAGCTACTGATCCAGAATCTGCGTTTTCACAAGATCTCCAGGTGATCCAAGGGCACACTAACGTGTGAGAAGCACTGGCTAAGATGCAGGGGGGTAAGGTCCATAGGCAGCAACTTAGATCGCCCTCCACCATCCCCCTCACCCAGACTCTCCTCCCCACCATCGTCCTCCTAGGAAGCCAGGACCAGCTGGGCTGATACAACACCTTGTGATTTCAAGACCCCAATTCACAGGATTTTCTATGTAGCCTCAGAATTCTCAAAGAGGATAAAGGGAGAGTCACGATGCATGAAGGTGGGGAAGCCACAGAATAGTGCCTGGACAGTTTGAATGAAAGATTCTAGGACTGGACAGATGGGCATATCACTTAGATCTGATTTCAGTGTTTTTGTTTGACTTGGTTTGATTTGATTTGGTATGTTTGTTTTGTTTTGTTTGTTCATATCAGGTATCTACTTCATGAAGCAGGCAAATTGAAACTGTCCCACAGACTATTCCCTAAATGTCTCATTCTTCCTGTTCCATAGTAGTTTATACATGGCTCTATTTTATAGTTTTTTCCAGATAAGCACTCTTAGAAGGCAGTCTTCCTACTAGATTGTGAGCTCCTCAAAGGCAAAACTGCATGTTTATTTTCACCATCCTAACAGTTAGTGGCCTACATTGAATAAGCAACCAATAGTGAAAGATTTAAATAGCAAAATGAAAATGAATGAATTGAAGCAAAATGAAGGAGAACGAATAAATGAAGTAGAAAAGAAAGTCCTCACTCTGGGCTTCAACTCTGCTGTTACTTATCTTGTAGCTAGACAGAGTCACATGACTCCTGTTCTTCCGGTTGCTTCATTAGTTACAGAGAAGTCAGCCAGGTGTGTCCTGGGATGAGGTAAGAATCCAGGAACTACAATTTGTAACATGCAATCAGCAAATCACATTACCTTGAAATTCTCAGGTGAGAGTCACCATCCAACATGCGTTCATTGCACAGACCCAACTTTCTTTCTTACACTCTGTTTTTGATTTACAATATATATGCAAGGAAGAAACACATTATCAGAGGGGGTAAAAAGGAGCAATTTTGGTTTTCTCTTTTCCTCAATACTCCCAACCACCAAAAAAATTAAAATATTTAAAAAATGTAAGTGAAATCTTAAAAAATAACCATCTTCTAGAAGTACTTCCCACAAACTCATGGCAATAGTGTTCTCTGTAACCATTTGCTGGCACACATTATGGATCTAACAGTAATCATAACACCAATGACAGTCACAAAATTTACTACTTAGATATGACAAGAAAATGTAAAGTCTCTATTTTTCCTATAACTAGTCCAGTGTTTTTCTCAAGCCCCCATCACTGGATTACCAGAAAAATAAATTAACCTAATGTCCAATACAATAATCTAAACAGTCTCTTTAGGAAATAGCTTTCCATTTGTTAAAAATTCTACTTCTCTTTGATATGTCTTATCTAGTCTGCTTTTCTCCTTAAAATAGTTTCTGGCTTGTAGAGTAAGGAGTTGGGGGAAGGCTTCTGTGTCTTTCGAATCCCAGAAAACAATTGGGGTCCTGTGATGCAATGTTATCATCTCATTCTGGTCTCTAGGTGCTGCAGACATGGAGGGGCCTCTCAGATCCCACTTCTAAAAACAACTCTGCCCAGTTGCAAGGGATTTATGGATAGCCTCTAGCTGTTAGCTCCTTCAAGTTCTGCCTCAACTTTCAAGCTAGGGTCACATCTGGGAGAAAGTGCTTTGACCAATATCTGAGCAAGGGAATGATAATCTAGCCATGCACTTCTTTTGGTAGTCCCCTGCCGATGCATGAGCGAGGAGGTATGGGGTCCTGGACATGTCTATTCCATGCAGACCAACTTTGCTCTGGAATGTCCCATTGGACGAGCAATGACTTTCATGACTGCATTTCAGTCACAAGGCTTCCCCTGCCCGATTCTTCCTCTTCCGTTTTTCTTTCACGGTCTATAGGATAGGAAGTAAGAGAAAGCAATGTCTAAAAAAGCTTCAGAAAGTTGCATCTTCAATAATAAATAAAAGCTTGGTAGAAAGACAAGATGGAGAACCACGCAGATGGAAGGAATGAAAAATGCCAGGTCTCTGAGGTATAAAACATCATAGCGGAACACTCTTCCTCCCATGAAGTTCCTATTGGAGCATCTCCATAAAGGACTAGACACCACACATTTAGTCCTAATGTGGGATAAGGTCCCTTATCCCAAGACCCTTCCAGTTCATAGCAAATAAGAATGAATTGTGCATTTAAGAAATCAGGCTGATCCATTGGCTTATCTATCTTTTCATAGCTATTTTTATTTAATTTTATAGTTATAAAAGCATACACAGAAAAGGTTAAAATTACAGCTCTGTAAAGGAGAGATAATAATCCTATATGAAGAGAGAATGGGGAGGGCATATAGCGATTGTTAAACTTATTCAGACTTTAAATTTGTAGAATAAATGATCAGTATATTTATGTATATTTACATATATGTACATGTAAGAGTGACATATGTGGAGTGTCTCACATGGATTTGTTCATTATACGAAAAATGCCTTTTTAATGAACGTATATTATGCACATGTGCATAATATATATTCACATGTATTATCACATATATTACATATCACATATAACATATATTTACACATATTAAGAAGACATTCTTTACATAATGGACAGAATCAAAAGTGACATTTCATATTATATTGAATTCTGTGCTTCAAGGTTTCCAATTATAATACAGTCTCAGTATATCTGAATATATACATATTAAAAATTAAACCTTTAGTTTAACTCTGACTGGAAATGAATAGAAATACAGATCACAAAATAGAAAGCCTTCTCATTTATTTTTGTTGCATGTAGCTTTCCTTTAATAATATGAGTCTCATGAGGATCAAATCTTAAGTGTAATAAAGGAAAAGCACAGATCACGGCTGTCTTCATCCAACACTCGGAAAAGGCTGTTAAACCAGGGGCTCAGGTTGGCATGGCCACCTTTTTTTTAATTTTCCTAAAGATGCAAGAAGCCTGAAGGTTAATGCACAAAATCACTTCCACCAGTCCCATGAATTTTGAAAAGCCTCCTGCACTGCGCTGATTTTAAATTGCAGAATGGTTCAGTGCTGTAACCCTGACTCTCCTGCTACCATAGCAACCTGTTGGTTCAGAATGAATTGAACTGTGGGATTATCTCTAAAGCAGAGGGGGGAGGGGCTTCTGCTTTATTTATTTTTTAGTCAGCTCACTGTGTAATGCGTATGAATGGGAAGGACAAGAAGAAATGATTCTTTTTCCTTTGAAATCTATGTAGCATTTTTAAAACACTATGTTTATTAAATAATCATGTTAAGTCTACAAGATGTAATTTGTCATTGCATCGTCATTAAAATGTAGAGAACAAATAAAATCAAAATTAAAGTCTTCATTATCTCATTGAAAATTCACTTTACTTTAAAAAGATGGGATTTGGGCAGTGTGTAGAAAGGACAATCATATGAAATGGAACTTGATCTTTTCAGTTTTCCCTGCCCATATTGGGTAACTTTAGCATAAACTGGGATTTTAAGCTTAAAATAAACCTGAAATGTTGGTTCATACCACCTACAGACTTCTGAACATTCCAGTTCCTGGGAAATGGCCCTAGCTAAATTGGAACCCATGACAGATGGAATCAGAAGTCATTGCTTCATCACAAACCACTTTCTCAAAATAGCTGCAGCACAAGAAATGATCCTGTTTGTAAATGGAGCAAAAGTGCTTTCACGATGTGGTCTATTTTTGTGGAAATACATTACATACACTTCTTATATCCCTCTCTCTATGTAATGTCCTCTACTAGGATTTACACAACACAAATGGTTAATAGCTGTTGAATAATTGATCAGGAAATTCTACCTTGTATTTAGCAACTACCTCGTTCTGGGCACTGTAAAGCCACTTCACAAACATTATTGATAAATTATTAAAATAGCTTGTAAGGTAAGTATAATCCTACCTCAGATCCAGCCAGAGTAAGTGCCTGATCTACTGAGTAGCAAAGCCAGGATTTCACTTGGTTTGGTTTTGTTTTATTAGCCCAAAGCCCCTTCTCCAAGTAAATGTTCCATCAGATCAGAAGACTTTCTGGAATTGAAATCTGAATGCCCTTTGATCTATGATACTGAACTGATATGCCAATCAACATTAGAAAGGCTAAATTATTATATGGACGTCCAAACTCACCCCATAACATGTGAGTGAAAACTTAATTGTTCCAAACAACAGGCTCTTGAGAGTTTCTAGATCTCAGGATTAGAAAACTGTCAGTTAAAAAGTGATGTCAACTATAATTTAATACATGTATATGTATTAAATATATATATGCATATATATACATTAAATATATATGTGTGTATATATGCACATATATATATAGTCACAGGATGTGGAGTGCAGCATAGGGAATCGAGTCAATGGAATTGTGACAGCTGTATACGACGTCAGAGGAGTAATAGATTGGGGGAGGGGGTTATCACTTTGCGAGGGGTAAAATGTCTAACTATTACATTGTTTTGTACATCTGAAACTAATAAAAATTAAAGTATGGCATCTGAACAATGCTGTAGAGGGATTTAAATTTTTAAAAATAATAATAAAATGCTCTAAAAGAAAAAAAATAGTGATGCCAGGGTGAGAATCTAGGGATAGATTCAAACCCAAGTTAAAGCAAATATTAAATTTTGTACTTTTTAAAGCATAAACCCTGGCACCATCCTGAGATTTCAGATATTCTGAAAATACCAAGGTCAAAGAGCTTCTCGTACAACTACGGGGGAGGCACAATAGGCACTTCACTTCATCTTTTCTATTAAACTGAGCTGAAGTTACAGAAGTACACGCACAGAGTCCATACAGCAGAGGACAGCAGAGGAAGGTACGCCTGATAACATCTGCTCATTTATTCAGCACGTGTATAATAAACAGCTTCCATGGAAGAGGCATCGGTTGGGCATTGTAGAGGATATCGAGGCTGTTCAGAGCAGATCCCTGACTTCAGAGCTGATAATTTAACAGTGGAGATAGATGCGTAAACATGACCAGCCATAGCTGTATAGCAAGACCAAGAGAAATAAATATTGCAATGAAGGTAAAAGAAAATCACTGTGAAAGCCAGGGAAAGGAGCCCTGGGTGTACGGTTAATGGAAGTGGCAGCATGTGCACTAAGCCTCAAAGAGTGACTAAAACGTGGAAGAGTCCCTCAGGCTGAGGAAGCAGAAGCATCAAGATATAAACGTGCTGGCGCCATGGGGAGTACCAATGTGATTCTTACAGCATTACATCTTAGTATAGGCTTTATAGACCATTCTTCACCCAATCCTTTCAACCCACCACCCACTGTTCTCCTGATGTCTAGAAGTCATGTCAATGATATTGATTTAATGAAAGGGCTTCAAGGAAAAAGGAGTCTGGTAAAATAACAAACCTCAAGGTATCAACATAACATTTTTACTTGAAAATATCCTGAGAATAGAAAAAAGAGTGGTTACAGACATATGTAAATGATATGTAAATTTGCTATAAATACACATGCAGCTTTGGCTTTCCAGAAAAAAATCTTGCTAGTGATTGCTATAATAAACCTTCTGGAAAGCGATACTATCTGAACACTTGCAGACAAATTGTCATCTTTGTTCCAAATCAAAAGGCTTACACTCGCCAGGAAAACCACTAGTTTTTCAGTTCCTGGTTCTTTTCAGCCATCAAAAGTTCCCTGGTCAAAACTCAAAGGATTCCCTAGACTCCCAACTGTCCGAAATAAGAGTCCCAGCACAAATAGTTTTAGCTGTAGTAGCTACGTATTTGGGCTTGCTAAAGTACATCAGCATGTGACTAATCTCCATTTCATTTATAATAACAGTGATTGTTCTATGGAGGTAAAATAACTATAATTCTCACCTATTCATAAAAATGACAAAATAACTTTAATGGTGTAATGCTAGAAAGCATCTTAGAGACTTGCCTAATCATGGCATAAGTCCTTCTAATACTACATAAGTTAAGTTGAAAAATATCTGGGCCCAGTTGTCACAAGCTGACATCCCCTACCTACCCTCTTCCTGCTAAGTCACAGAGGGAACTGAGCTCCAGTGCTTCTGCTACATTTCTTTTAGGTGAAGATGAAAGATTTGGCATAGAAGGACATTGAAATCTGCCTCAGGAATTTTATTTTATTAATTTAATTCTGTAAATGTTTAATTATTTCGTTAACATCATTAACTTCCATCAATTTAATTCTGTAAAAATTTTAAATGGCCTTAAATCTGTATCAATATAATAAAATTGATGTTTCTTTTATTTTTTTGATAAGAATTTACCTTGTTTCACTGTTCCAGAGTCAAAGTCAATTTCTGTTATTTCTCTTTTCTTTTTTATGTCCCTCATTCCTAATTCATTAATTTAGTCAATAACTAGTTTCTATGAACTTTCGATTTTCAGTTGCTGATCTAGGGAGCTGGAAGTATAACAAGGAATAAATAAAACAATAACTACCTTCAGAGAGATTACATTCTAGTGAAGGAAGTGTAGGTAATAAATCACATAAAATTATAAATTAAGAATGTTAGATGTAATCATGGTAAGGATATGAAAAGTGTGTAAGAGTTGAAATTTTAGAAAGAATGGCATTGAGAAGTCAATATTTGTACCAAAAGACTTGTAAGAGACAAGGGGGGAAAATACAGACTTTAAAGGAAAAAAAAAACTTCTGAAAGAGGATATAACAAATGCAAAATGTTGAGATGGGAATATTCTTGGTATATTGAAGAAACAGAGCGCAGGCCTGTGTAAATGGAAAGGAGGGAGTAATGGAGAGAACTAGGAAGTGAGTTCAGAACCAGCACATGCAGGCCATTGTATTAGCACAGCAGTAATTTTGATTCTCACTTTTCAGTATCATTCAATCTAGATTATAACTGGATTGTGCTTGTTGTTGTGTTTAGAATACTGTGAAAGGAGAGTGGACACAGGGAAAACCAGTAGACGGAGATCCCAATAACCTAATTTAAAGATTATTATGGTTTGTAGCATGTTGGTAAGAGTGAAGTGCTAGGAAGATGGTTGAGACAACAGGATTTGAAGCCAATTCATAAAGATTTTAAAAGATAAAGAGAGGAGTCAGGGACAAAACCATGGTTTGATCTAAAGAACTGAGATGGAAAAGGCTGTGAGAGAAGCTGGAATTTTGTCAAGGAGTAGGAAGCCAAGAGTTCTTCGATGGCTATTTTACCTATTGAATATCCATGTGGGGATGTCACTTAGACAGTTGAATTATTGAGTTTGGAGTTCAGGGAAATATTGTGGGCTAAACATACAAATTTGAAAATTGTTGACCAATATTTGGTGGTAAAGACGTTAGGCTTGCATGGGATCCCCTAAGGAATGAGTGTAGATGGAAAAGAGGAGGGTTCCAAGGTCTGAGCTCTGATCTGTAATGTTCAGAGATTGGGGAGATAAAGAGGGCAGCAAAGGATACTGAGAAAGAGTAGTCAGTGAGGGAGGGAGAGACAGGCATGTGTGGTGGCCTAGACACCAAGAGAAGAAGGTATTTAAAGGCGCACACACACACACACACACACACACACACACACACACAAAGTAATTACATTGTCAAATGCTGTTAAATCAAATAAGATAAGGACCTAGAATTGATTTTCAGACTTGGCAATATGGAGGTCATTGTTGATCTCACAAGAGTCATTTCTGTGAAGTGGGGGCAAAAGCCTGACTGAAAGGGTTTGAAAATGTGAGGGAGAATTTGAGTAAGTACACCCAACTCTTTAAAGAGTTTTCCTGTAAAGGGAAGAAGAGATATGAGCCAGTAGTTGTAAAGGGAAAGTGGGGTCAGGACAGGTTTTTATTTGCTTGTTCATTTATTTGTTGGTTTTGCAAATGAAAGAAATTGCAGCCTATTTGTGTGCTGGTGGGGATAGTCCAGTAGGAAGGCAAAGCTGATGCACAGAGAAGGGGAGAATTCCTGAAGCAAGAAGGCAGCATTGAGTGTGCAAATGGATGGGTTAATAAAGCTGGAAGCACAAACCAGTTACCCACAAGAACAGGAAAGCAAAGAGTGTGTTGCTCCAAATGCAGGTGGGTAGGTAAAGGTGGACATGGTAGTCTGTAGATCTTCTCAGTTTGCTTTATTTTTCTCATTGAAACATAAAGCAAGATAATCACATGAGAGTGTAGATTATGGAGGCAGGGCTGGATATGTGTGGACAGAGGGGAAAATATTATTGTCTAAGGAGAGACTGAATGGGTTAGAGGTACATTAAGATTCCAGGAGAGTATTTTGGGCCACTTGAAATCAGTGACCATGAATTCAAAGTGAAATCAATCATCAGTGTGGGTATGTGTCATTCTCCTGCTATGTTCAGTTGTAGGAGAGAAGGTACAAGTGGGTGGAGAATTGGACTTAACTAGAATTCTTGGTGAGCAAAGAAATTACAATGAAATATGAGAGACTGAAGGGAGTTAAGAATGTTTACAAAGGAGTGATTATAATGATGAACACAAAATTTAAGCTTGACAAGGTGGGTGCGGAATCACAAAATGGATGAGGGAGAGTGGAAAGATGGTAGAATCCATGGATTACATTTTTTGGTGGGTGTGGGGAATTATTGGAACTAGGGCACTAGAGGGAGTACACTGGAAATATAGAAGGTGGTTATTAGAGTGAAGTGTTTAGAATTTAGATTTAGGGTAGGTTGAAGTTAATAGTAAGGAAAAGATCAAGGGCATAGCTATACAAGTAAATAGCTGACAGAGGATGGAGCCTGGAAAATGTTAGAGAGGTCATCTTTATGTATATTGAAATTGACAAGTATTAAGACAGGGGCAGTGCTTTAAAAAAGTAACAGTGAAAAAAAAAAGTAACAGTGAGCTGGAGCTATATTTTTTCTAATGCATGAGGGGAAGTGACCTGCGGCAGTAGATGACTGCAATAGCGAGGGGTAATGGGTGGGGTACTGGCTGGTTGCATGACATTTAAAGTAGCAAATCGAAATAGTGTACACCTTAAATTTACACAATGTTATAGGTCAAACATACTATAATTTTTTAAGTCCATTGTTCCAGCTGTTATGGCTGTCCAAACTGTTGGCTTGACCTTTGCTTGGATTTTGTGAACCTCTATTTATGTTTTTGATACATCTCACTAGACTTGGTTTTGCCTTCACTTGTATCTAAGATAATCCACATTAATAATAAAGCTGTATATTAACATACCACACTCCCCAAAAATATTGAAAGAAAAATGTCCCATAAGCAGCCAAAAGGAGCAAGGAAGAGAGTTTCAGGGGAAGCAGCAACCTCAGAGGAGACGTCAGTTTGCCTTAGAGCCAGGAGGTAAAAAGAATATTCACTGAAGAGGTTGAGGATGCAGGGTCTTTGCTGATGACTGACCTTGAGTACCAAAGGGCATAATTCACAGTGCTATAGATTATGGGAAAGAATAGAAACTGGAGTCCAAAAAGGTGATACACAAAGTTTGGTGGTGAGGGCGGGGTGGGTGAGTGTAGGAAATGGGAAGTTTCCAAGTAACAAGACTTGGAAGTCTCATTATAAAGAGCACAATCTGTTTGTCCTAATTGTCCCACAGGCAGGTAGGCTGTGGGTGTTGAGGGGAGGGAAGGCTTGGTAGGTGGGGATCTTGCCAAAATCATACAGACTGCTAGGCTCCTATCTGACTCCTTCTGATGGAGGCATGGACTCCTACAAGGGGTGCAGTCTTAGGGCACAGGCAGTTTCTTGCTTCTTCTAGTGGTAGCCTGCAGACAGTATCTGCTTGAAGGGCTCAAGCTCCTCCTTCTGCTGAAAGAGGCTTCTGGGCAGGAAAACGGGCAGTGTTGCCCTAATCCCAACCAACTTTTCATCCACATCCTGGATGGTACATAGAGCTTTATTTCTTATGCTAGTGAGCCATGTACTAAAGCACTTATGAAAAAAGAAATCTTTGGATCAGAAATAAATAAATCTGATAACTCAATAGCTGGGGATATGATGATACTTCAATAAGGCAAAGATGTTTGCTGACTTCTGTCTGAGAGAAGTCAGGAGGAGAATATAGATCCCAAATTAAATACCTCCCCAACTGCCAATCCCGATGCCTGCAATGCCATCATTAGAGAATCGTGGAATTTCAAGCCTGAGACCAAGATAAAAGCCTCCCATTGTAGCCGAACGCATGTGGGGTTTGGCACCCACTGATTTGTGTGTAAATCCCAGCCTACATCCTCATCAGCTATGTTGTGTCGGTTACTTGCTTTCACTTCCTAATCTCTCCATAGGGCAAGTTTCCGTTGGGTGGAGACATGTGCATAGTTCTCATTTCTGCTAAGGACTCTCATGGAAATAGCCACAGGGCTGATTTAGTATATTAGGAGTGACTTACTGCATGAAGTAGAAAATTGCAGAGAATACACAAAGGACAGAAGGTGTATGTGGACATTAGCAAAGCGTGGCACGTAAATATGTACCTAAACTTTCAGTCTCACAAGTATCCTGGCTCTCTCCATAATCTTTGATTCATAGTACTGTCTTGTGAGGTAGTAACTTTCTATCTTGCAAGTATTTGAGTGAAGACCATTTATTAGAAACACCGTAGAGATAATGCACCTGTTAGTCTCTTCCTCTTAAAGATTTTAGAGTTCCATGAAATTGCATAGAATGATTGTACAGAAAAGAGTCTGGGAAAAATTATAAAGTAGGAAAACCTACATTCAGTGTTTTCCCCTTGAATTGTCTTCTGACCATTCAAGGATTGCCTCCCCTCCCTGCCCCTGACACATACACAGAGAGAGAGAGAGAGAGAGAGAGAGAGAGAGAGAGAGAGAGAGAGAGAGAGAGAGAGAGAGAGAGAGAGAAGTGCCCTCATTTAGAAGTGACTCATACCTCATGAGCCCCTCACCATCACACCTCCAAAGTCCCAACTCTCACGTCAAAGGGCATTTTCCAGAGTCTGTAGTTATGAACATAAGCTTTGGTAACTGATTATGCTAGGTGACTCTGGGAAAGTGATCTAACCTTTCTAAATTTTGTTTTTCCTGATGTAAAAGAGGGATAAGAGACTCTTGACAATGGTATAGTAGAGACCAATTGAAATATAGTGTGTGGAGTGTTGAGTGTAGTGTCTGGTGCTCAATAAGCATTCAATAAATAGTAACTATTATTTATGTCCTTGCTTTTATTTCCTTGTTTTTAAACATTTTTGTTTCGTTGCTCTATATAGTTCCTTGCTGCTGTTGTTTTTGCTTTGTGGCTGATTCCCTGTTGATGTGTCAGGATGCTATCTCCCCTGCTCCCCAAGTAATGCACATTGTAACAATTATGCACTGCCTCGCCCATTGGGGATTCTCTCTAGCACCAGGGCTAAAGAGAGGGAAGCTGGTGTGTGTGTTCCCACTATGTCTGCACCCACTGACTTACCTGGAAGTCAATTTGGGGGTCCTTTAGCCCTTTTCAAATCATACTCAAGAGGCAGAAGCCTTGTATTCTGGGCACCAAAATGACCTGGGAATAGATAGGTTGTTTCCAAGTCTATAGTTATTTCTAATTGCCCTGTTCACAGCTTTTTTTTTTTTAATGCTGGCTATGGGTATGGAAGAATTAAATATTTTTATTTATATAAATCAAGGGGGAAAGGTATAAATATGACAACAAAAGGCAATAAATATTCCATAAGTCATATATATATGAGAAAAATCTTATGCAAGCCTTAGGTAACGGGCTGTTAGAGGATGTTGCATTCCACATGCGTATAGTATGATCATATATTTACAATTCACTGTTTCTTACCTGGGTTGGCTGTGGAAGGTAATGATTTTCTCTTTTGGCTCCATACTGCTTGCTCCATAGTCATTGTCTCTGGTTTTCTAGAATGAAGAGTCCACAGTTGTCCAGAAATAGCATTTATTAATCAACAGTAAAACACACAATAGAAAAGGCCTTATAAATAAAACTATATATTTATAATGCTTTATTTTTTTTGCTTCAGTACTCCACAAAACACTACAGACAGTAACAAAATAATTCAATAAATATTAAAAACTTTCAAGAGAATTATGACACTCTTTATCATGTGTGAGCATAAACAATGCCACAACCATTAGATACACTATTAAACACGACCATAGATATCTTTCTCAAGTAAGGGATATAATTACTTTTTTTTATCCAGTAGTCATAACATTTGCACATATCAATACACAAGAGAACAAGTCAGAGTAAGTGAAGCAGACACCCAGTGGAATGGAATCATCTGCCTGTACATCATTGAAAGGTATTACAGGGTTAATAGGAGAGAAGCCAACACACTAAAGAGAAATGCTGGGGTTTCCTTAGGTGGGAGGAGTGAAAGTAGGGCATTTCATGAAAGCCGCTTACATATTTTCCATTGCTCTCTTAGCAACATGCTCCCTTCCCTTTTCTGCCTTTTCTTGGTTGAGGTATTCCAGCACTTTCATTAACAGATCTTCATCCAAGTACTGTCTGTTTGGGGTATCATCATTCTTTGGGGGCCCTGCAGGGAGCCTTTTGCTTACTGGGGCCAGTTGGTCGGTTTCCTGAGAGCTGCCTTGGCTCAAATGCTCTTTGATGGCCTGCTGGACTTGGTCCCCCTCCTGTAGGTCATCTTCAGAGGAGACTTGACTGGGAACTCGCTTCACCTGGTTTGAATTCATGATCTCAGGGTATTTAACCAGCATCCTGGCCAAATACTCTCCCAATTCTTGATCCTGGTCATTCAGGTTCTCATATGCCATTTGTCTGTTTTCAACCTCTGGCATCCAGGCACCTTTGGAAAGCTGGTTTGCTCTAGATCCCCCACGACCATACGGGAGTCTCGGCAGAACTTTCTCTCGGTTATACTGACTGGGAAAATATGGAGGCTTTTGATTTGCAGCACTCTCCATCCCTAAAAGATTTAAAATGTCCTCAACACTGAGCCCATCTTGTAGGGCCTCTGTCACAGCACGACCAGGTGTTTTGGGGTAGCCATTCTTGGAGATTATCTTATTTTGGAACATACCTGGCTGATCTAAGTCAACCTCAGAGATATCATCTAGGTCAACAGGAAGTCCAAGCTCTGGTTCCACTGAGCCATTTGGCTTCTCTCCAGTTTTGAGCATGTCAATTAAGTCTTCAGGGGGTATCTGTAAATTTCTTGAAATTTCAATCAGCTGATAAATAGACTGAGAATCAAGTGGTTTCTCAAGAAGCCTGGTTGCTCTTTCCCCAATTTGCCCATTCAGTGACCTCCCGCTTCCTGCAGCATTCACTAACCTTTTCAGATAGGCAATTACTTTGGAGACATCATCGGAGAGTTGATCTTTACTTTCTTTTCGGAGATCTTCATCCCTGAGGCCCAGCTGCCCTGAACGCTTCATTTCGTCATTGATTTGTTCATTTTTTTCAGTATTCTCTTTGCTGTCCCTTACCTCTTCCTGGGTTTGACTTTCTATTTTTTCCTCTACTGGGTTCCAATCTTCTCCCCCAACCACATCTTCATAGGCAATGTTATTTACTTTATAGATATCATCTTCATCATCTGTGTAAAGCTTTTGCTCCTCATCAACCCTCTCACGCTTCTGATTGTTTGGTCCCGTCAGTTTCCCCAGCTCTTGGAAGACAGATTCCAGGGTAGCAAGACTTTGAGGAGTATATTGTTCCTCCACTATTTCATTTGTGCGTTTAAAGGGGTTGTCCCTGGAATTCTCTTCATACATAGGAGGAAATCGCATGTGTTTGAGTTTTCTCTCTGGCCACTGAAGGGTCTCATAATCATCAGGCATGTCAATTGGAAAGGTCTTCTCTGAATTCAAGGCATAGGGCTTGTTTTCTTTCAGTGCAGACTGAGGCTCATTTTCAGCCTGTCTCAAGGCTTCAAGTATTATTCTCATCCACTCATCTTCACTCAGGGAATCCCTTGAACTTTCTGGCCAGTGACTCTCATCACCATTTTCTTTTTGCTGAGGGGGAACAGAGACACTTTGGTAGGGCTCATTGTCTGGGCTGCTTTCTTCTTTGTGAGCTTGTTGCCGGAGTTTTTCTATGTACTCCAAAGCCCTGATCATTTCAGGACTGGGAAATCTTTGGACATTTTCCAATCTGAGGTCCGGTTCTTTCTGAAGCAGCTGGTTTCGTTGAAATGAAGCTGCTTGAGCTCCAGAGATGAGGAAAATTAAAGGGATAAGAGACAGGGCTGCTCCAAGCCAGTGAATCTTAGTTTCTGCCATGTTTGAAAGATTTCCTTAAAGACAGAAAACATAAGTTAACAAAAATGAAGCCCACTAGAGATGCTGTAGCAAAAGAAGTCATTGACCATTGAGGGAGAGGGAAGGAAACATAGCAGAGATTACTTCACGTTCAATTTTGGGGGCTCTTTTTAAAATCCATAAATATTTCCTACATGATCCTCACAAGCTAACCACAGAAATCTAGCAACATTGTTACCCATTTGCATCAAATTTGCATGGCATTCACTTGGCTAAAATAGTGACAAAAACACTGATATGGGGTTTCTCTAATTTTATTTTTTAATTTATAAAACATGTAGTTTGTTTTTAGTATGCATTGTTTCTCTATAATAAAGACTTTCCAAAATGAGTTTGTTATGTTAACACACACAAATTATCTTCTTAAGGCTGTATCAAAAAAACATGTGGCTTAGTTCCTAAATTGTTAATCTAATTTTGTTATAGAACTATAGCAGCAGTGACGTTATTACATATGATGAAATGTTAATGTCGATCATACTGAATTACCTTGTGGATGAGCCCCCCCCACATACATTTTTCATAAATAACTTATTCTCACTCTGACACCAAATCCAATTATCAATTTTGGAAGGTCTATACCATAATAACCACCACAGCATGGATCTTCTCAGATCCCAGCTACATAGTAGGCTAACCCAGTGAAGTTTCTTTCTGTGTAAACATATGAAAATAATAAATTAACCTGCTTTAAAATATCAATACTCTACATTCCTTCTAAGAATTTTATTGTCACTGTCTTGCAAAATGCAATTGTGGTTGTATTTTTCATCAACGCTCGAGAGTATATAGTAAATAATAACAGATGCTACAGAAAGAACATAAATTTACTTAACCAGTCTATTTCTGAACTTGTGAGTGTTCAGATTCAGCTTGAATTATGTCTGTGTCTATTTTAGTATGGACCTGTGAAATCTTAAATGACTCATACTGTCAAAAAAATCTTAAAATAACTACTGTGTAACTCCCAGTTTAGATATACACAGACGATGTGTTAAATTCTTCCTACTTAAAAAATTTCATTCATTTTTTTTCCTCTACTGCCTTATTATCTCATATATGAATTAACACTGGTATTAGTTCTTATATGTTTTACATTTGCATTGCTAACATTGAAAAACTATTTTAGCACTTGCAATTTTGTTGCAAATAAAATAAACGTAAAGGAAGTTTACAAGTTTGTTCATGACATCATACCTGGATCATGGTTTTGTGATATATAAGCTATGTAGGTACAATTTTCTGTTAACTTAGATGTCAATTATAGAAAATATTGTTTACTCGATCATATTGGTATTTAAAGTAATGTTTCAGTTTTTAGAGCCCCAAATGGTTATAGTCATAGAAATTTCTTTAGCACAGATGCATATATTTATTAAAATTATTCTATTCAGCAGGCTGTGAAAAAGTCTCTAAAGGCATGTCAGAGAAAACTTCTAAAATATTTACTATGAATCAATGTTTACTAAAATAAATTTTATTTATAAATCCCGAGGTCTAAATAAAACTACATTATACATTCTTCTTTATATTATTTAATGATTAATTTAGCTTTATTAATATACTTTCAACATTGGCACTTGAAATAGTAATTTTAAGAATCTTATTAGTAAACTTATTTTCTTTTAATCCACTATCCTGAAGTATTTTTAGCATATGAGTTATGTGCTTATATTTAAACTCATTATCTTGTAGGTGGGCTTCACTGTGGAGTTGGAGCACAATGTTCAATGAAGTTATTTAAAACAAACTAACAAGTGCTACCCTTTGGTCATTTGTAAGGTTCAGTTTGGTTGACATAGTGCTTGCCTTTGAGTAAGACTCAAGGGATTTCTTTCTCGGGTAGCAGCTCTTAAGATGGTTTTAAAAGCTCTGATATTCTATGTAGGGTTTGGACTAAAGCCTCATAAGTTAAAATGTCTTTTCTATTGAAATTAGACTGGAACATTGACAAATGCAGGTAGATATATCTAATTTGAGCAATTCAACTAGTTAGGATACAGAAAAAAGAAACATTTGTCCCATTCAAAATCTTCGGCAAAATATTGTACATCCTTTTCCACTCAAAGCATAATAATAATAGTTTATACAGTTATGAATGTTTTCCTCATGTGTTCAATATTACCATCTCTCTGTAATTCCTGGTCATATCTAACCTATAACCCAAGATAATATTTTACCCTGAATAAAGGAAGAAGCCTGTGTTCAAGATCATTCTCATCTTCCTTTTCTGGGACTAAAATTTGAAAATACTGTAAGCCCCTTCAGACTATACCAATTCCGAAAAAAAAAAAATTGACAGTTAGTTAATTTTGCAAGGTAAATGTCAAAGAAAAAAATAGTTTCAAAATTGATTCCCTCTATGACTGATGTGTTTAACAGCCTTTGGATCATTGAAAACTTACTGTTAAAAATATTCAGCACATAAATTATATCCCTGGCTTTGTATCTGGTTCTTAAGGGAAAAAACAATAAATCAAGGAAAGAAACAGAATATCAGGCTTGGTTAACTTTACATTAATATGTGTACTGACACTAAAATTCTTAACTTTTTCATGCTTCTTACATATGACTACCTAAATAACATTATGGTTAATAAATATCCAACAGCAACTGATATAAATCATAGATTCAATCAAAATTTACATACACATATAGTATTTTTACATTGGCTGATGAGCAGCAGGTTGCTATTCAGTTATTCTATAGATAGAAGCTTGTCAAACGATCTTTTCTTCTCAGCTAGGCATTAAAGAAAGAACAAGCAATGTAGAACTTTCCAGTAAATCAAAGGGAAAAGCAGTCTCACCTCCTTTTTATATGGCAGAGAAGGTCCAGAGCATGTTCCTGCTGGTCCTCTCAGGCTGCTCGTCCGTTTCAGCACCCGGACAGCTCCTCGGCTTATAGGGAGCCGCGGCGCCTGACTCCGCACTGCCACACTGACGTCACTTTGCTCAGCCACAAACCCGAGCACAAGCAAGCTTTTTCAAAGAACCCGAGAGAAAATAATCACTTTATGTATTTTTTTTAATGCTGCCTGCTTACGCCACCTGTCTTTTTGTGGCAAAAATTGCAGTTTTCTTTTTCCTTTCATCCAAATCTTTGAGGCTTCAAATAAAATGCTCTGCACAATTTCCCTCGGAAAGAAAGAAACCTGTCAGACAGACATGGCTAATTGCAATATAATCTCAACTGCATTCTAATATCTTGAGATAAGGTTTTCTTGTTGCTGTTGTTATTGTCGTCATTGAAAGAAAGTTCTACAGGCAAGGATTTTTTTTTTCATTGCCCACAAAGAAATTCTATTACCATTCCCTGGTATGCTCCAAGACACATTATGAATACGAAAAGTCATATTTCATATCACCACAAGCAGCATTATTTTTCAACTCATATTTACCTGAATAAAAAAGAAAGTTTTCTTTTTTTATATATGAGTAAACTTTAAGGATCTGATGACTTGGAATTTTGCTTTAGAGCTTCAATATAATTTTGAAATTGGGTATTCTTAAGATTTCAGGTCTAGTAGTGATAATTCTGTGTGAGTCTGTTGGTATGTTTTTCAATATCTTATCTCAAAAAAGAAAGCTCAGAAGTGTTAATGAAAATACTTCCATTAAGGAAAAAGAAAAATTCTTTCACAGTTACAAAAAGAATGTGACACATACGTAATTGAAATTCATTAACAATTGAGAGGAAGTTGGACTATAAATATTTTCTTTCTTCTGTTGAATCTAATAAATTAAACACCTTCCGTAAGTGTGACCAATCCAGGGAATGATTTGGTACTAACTCCCAACTTCATAACCATTGTTGTGCTTTGCCAGGTAACCTGATTATATATTTTAATAATTTATATAGTATAAATTTTAACTTTATCTCCTTAAAGATATGAGTTTCTAAAAAGTATGTAATTTGAAATATACTTTAAGTATGCAAAAGAATCTTGTTATTTAAGAGATCCCTTTATATCTGTTAATAAATAATCAGCCACCAATTTATCCATTCAATAAGTTGCAATGCATACTAAGTACCAGATACAAAGATTATATACATATGTATATATGGTTTTTTAATGTCCTTTAGTGTACATGACAAATAAGACAAATCGATTATTTTGACATACATTGGAAAGCAGTAAGAAAGAGGTTAGCCAGCAGTGTTTGAGGAGCATTGTGGAGAGCCACTTGGTTCAATCTAGAAATTCAGGGGGAAAATTCAAGGAGAAGAAAACCTCCTGGGAAAAGAAGCTTGAGCTGAAATTTCTCATTATCAGGTTTTATAAAAATGATATCTATGCTAGGTAAATCACAGTAGTCTTGAACTGCTCAAGGAAATAAGAACAGTTTAAAACCTTAGGGAAAAAACAATCTTGGGGAAAAGGGTCTTTGGTTTCCCCTCTTTTCTCTCCTAGTGAAGATATTCGATTTTCCTAGATGAGCCGGAGACTAACTATGGATTGACATGGAACTCAAACAGGATCAGACTGGAGTCCTATGGCCAATTCACCCAATATACTCATGCTTCGTAATGGGCTCTTAGAGCATGATCAAGTGCTAGGTTGAAGAGACCTGAGTAAACCTTATTTCGCAAGCACCATCTCCATGACACCAGTTCATTTTCTGATATCTCTGTTAGCTTTACACAAATGACAACATTTTCTTAAATCTTGACAAAGGCCACTCTGAGTTTGACCTAATTTGTTTTCCAGTAGTTCTGTGTGGTCGGTTGAACTAACCAGTATCAACTCAACCTCAAAAAATTCTACAATGTTACTTTTAAAGGGTTGAATTGGTTCATAATAGGTCTCAATAGTCCTCAAGAAAGTCACCTTCGACCTGATTAGTTCACATATGTAGAACTGAACATTTTTGACAAGGATAGGAAGCTATATTCCTTAAAAGGCTCCAAAGTCAACCTCTTTCTGAGAATGTCAACCTCTTTCTTGAATCATCCAAAAATCTATATAAGACCTCTCTCAAAAACTCCAAGTAGAAGTGAGCTGTCAGGATATAGCTGCTGGGATGGACTGGTTCCATCAGCTAAAGAAGTGGGTATAGAACGAGCCATACGTAGGTAACTGAATTCCTGCCTACTATAACATACTATGAAAAATACCATTTATGTTCCAAGCACTGTACTTAGACATTCAGCAACCTCATTTAATCCTCATGACAACTATAATGGATAGCTATTTTTATCTCTGTTTTGCAGATGAAGAGACTGAAACCCAGAAATAAGTTAGTGAGCCACTGTTCCTTCACTCATAATTCGTAGAGGTAGGCTTTGAACTTAGCTCTTTCCAATGGTATTTCCATAATAAAGACTGTGGTTTAGGCCCTCTGCTACATGCTAGGAATACAGAAATGAATATGGCATGGAAACAATCATTAAAGATCCCAAGTCTAGAATGTAGTCACTTTGACCACATTCCATTCACCAGAGGCCTGTGTTTTATAGATTTTTCAATGAGTTATATTTAATATATCCCTAGAAGTCATTAATTTTTGGCCAGAAGTTGTTTGTTCTAAAGGGAATTAGTTTCTCTAATAGAAATCTAATATATATATATATATATATATATATATATATATATACATATATATATATACATATATATATATACATATATATATATATATAGTGCCAAAAAATGTACACATTTTAAGAGATGTTATTTATGTATTACTTTTCAAAGTTGAATTGAGTTACAGTAGTAATGCGTAGTATGGTGTTCGCTCCAAAGATGGTGTTAATCAAATGAATGGTAGCGTCATTCACTGTATTACAATTTTAATATAGTTTTTTCCTTTCTTAAAATGTGTATACATTTTTTGGCACCCTATGTATGTATGTGTATATGTATGTGTATGTCTCTCTCTCTCTCTCTCTCTCTCTCTCTATATATATATATATATATATATATATATATATACACATATATATGTCATATATATAGACATATATATATATATATATATATATAGAGAGAGAGAGAGAGAGAGAGAGAGAGAAACCAACCTTTTTATTGACATGAAATCTTTTAAGCATGTATAGTATATTAAAGAAAACTTATAAATCTTTTTTATCACTAAGCCAGACATAAGATCATTGTAAATGTTCTTTACAAAATTTTAATTTTCTGTTAGGTCTAAATTGCAAGCTATCATTGCCTCCAAGAAACAAAGCTCTATATCTTGAACATTTTCAAAACAATTATGCACTGTGTATGATAATGGTTTTTACTAAATTAGTTTGCAACCTCATTATGGTCTAGTTAAGATCAAGCTAATCAGTCACAACTTAAATCTAAGCAATTAGAATGGACTAATTTGTTTTTATAATCATATTTTTTCATCTTGGTCATTTTATTCTTTGTTGTTCAGGTTCATATTTCATTTAGACCATATTTTGATTCTTCTGTCGTTTGTACAAGTAATCCTCTACTTTAGTAATCCTTCAGTTTGAAATTAATCTCTCTTCTGCTCCATTGCACTTCTCATTTTGTTTCAATTTATTATATATGAAGGTGATTATGATCCAAAAGGCCAGTGTGTCCTCTTTCTCCTGTTTCCCCTACCTCCTTCTTTCCTGCCTCTGACCCCTCCCTCATCTTTCTCCTCCATGGAAGACAAGACTCTCATGGAGGAGTCCAGTCTGCTGTAGTATAACCTGAGGTTTTCCAACATTCACTGGGGGTGAGGTGGGGGAGGGATTATCCGTATTGCCTTCCCCTGGTCCCTGAAGGCCTGAGCTACTTTTCATTGCTCATTCCTCACCTGTCTTCCCTTCTTCTCCTTTTCCTTCTTTATACTCCTTGTTTACTCTTTAACTCCCTGATGCATTGCTTCCAAAACTTACTAAACCCTTTTCTTTTAGTTGCAGTACACTTTCTTTATTAATAAATGTTCCTGTTATAAGATCACTTTTTTCAACAACTCACTATCAGAGAAGAATGAAGTGTTTTTCCTCTTCCCTTGCAAAGGCAGAGCTGGCCAAATTGCTATTCAGAGAACATATAAATCAGAAGCTGAGTCCACTTAATTGAATACTTTAACTACCTAGTTTCCCAGATGAAATCTACTAGGAGTCAGGAACTCTGTTTTCTACCACTGTACCCTCATGTCTAGCCCAGTACCTTGCACATAATGGCTGGTCAAAAATATGTTGTGTTGAATTAACATTTTCTCAAAGATTCACACACTCAGTGTTGGAATGTTTTAATCCTTTCAAAGTGTCTTTATGCAAATGAACCGCCTTTATTCATCTGAACTTCAGACACTGCTAGCAAATTAATTTTAGTTTTTTTAAGGAAAATGTTCTTTCATTACAGGAGCATTATATGTTTTTCTACTCTTTCTCATTTTATAAAACATTTTCCTGGTGTTTGACTCATAATTTGAAATTGCACGTAAAGTGAAATGAACCACTTGTTTATTCTTTGTCTTTTTATTTTATTTTTACTTTTATGAAGGTATTGATGGCCCTAAATGGCCTAGATAACATTTAAGACCCCTTCTAATTCTTGGACATTGTGCCTCTTTTCTGTATGAAATTGAATTCATACAATTATTTTTGCATTTATCTGCTAGATATTAAAATATGATCTTTCTCATAAACGCTCAGTGAGAACCACTTAAACCAAATAAATTTAGGCTATCGTCTCCATTGCCTTTGGAGTCTGGAACCATCTGGTGCTTGGAGAGAAAGAAAGTATCATTCTCTTAATCTAATACCATGCGTGTTTGAGCATCTGCTCCCTCAGTGGGTTTGGGGAGAAGGAAGTTTGTGCACTAGGAGTTAATTACTTTGCTTAAAACAACACTAAATGTCTCAATTTTTCTGATTCTTCAGGCATCATTGTTTTGCAGATCAATGTTTACAGTATTTATATTCAAATACTTTAATAAGGATATTTTCTGTTTGGAAACAGCCCAACTACACACTCCTTTTTATCAGAAGACCAGGGCCATGTAGGAAAGTCTTCAAGGTCAAAGTTAAATATCTTCATGGTTGAGTTTAGCATTTTGTGTCCAGGGCTCCCACTGATTCACCAGATGACTTTCATAGTTTGCTTTGAAGGGATTTTAGAGTGCTATTTTGGTAAAATGAATATATCACCTCTGGAGGTGGGTCACTTGCATATATATGAGGTAGGGAGCTAAAAAACAGGCTCCCCGACCTAAAACCTTCTCCCCTAAATCTAGATACTGTGTCTGTTTTCCACATCACAGGCAATTTTTTTCTTGCAATTTTTAGTACAGAGACAAGGAACAAATCAAATCATCTAATTACTTTGACACTTAAAAAAGAAAGATATGATACAGGCGGGGTAATTTAGAGAACATGTTAGAACATGCAGTGATTCTCAAACTGTGGTCCCAGATCAGCAACAGGAGCATGGGGAACTTGACAGCAATGAAAATTCTCAGATCCCACCAAATCTACTGAATCAGAAACTCTGGTAATGGATCCTAGCAATGGGGAGAGGGGTTTAATCCCTAAAACCTCTCCAGGTGATTCTAACAAATGCTAAGGTTTGATGACCACAGAGTTACAGCATAAGAAGGTGAACCTGAGAAAAGGGATGAAGGGTGGAGCCTGAGAATGCTCAAAAGTCAGAACAAAGACCCTAGAAGAGAAGTAAGAACCCTGACAATGGGGAAAGTCCAGCGAAAAATGAAGTCAAAAGGAACAAAGAGTGATATGTCTGACTAATTTACAGTTTTCCTTTGCCCAGCCCCTTTTGAGGTTCCTTGGTAACTCTGATGTGGGGACAGAGCCCCAGAGAGCAGTTTCCAGGCTCTCGGCCTCACGTGGAAAGGTGCTGGCTCAGGTAGTAAATGGACATCACCCGTGACTGGATGGCCATTAGCTGTGGCTACTTGGCCATCAGTTGTAACCAGTGAGCCATTGGGCACTAATATAACTGCCATGGCTACGTCAGCAGAAAATGGGGGCTAGCAAGAAGATGGTGGCTGAGCCTGCAAGTGGAGCAGTGAGGGTTGCGGACAGTGTGGATCCAGCCTCCAGTGAGACTCTAGTAGTGTGTCTCCCCTACCTATGGCTCCGTGGGTGTTCCTTTTTGGCCTCACCATATCCTGCGTTCTTATGTGGGGAGCGGAACCAGAGACTCCGCAGGCCGCCCTGCATGACACCTGATGTGCTTAGAGATCTAAGCCCCCATAAGCAAGCATTATCAGAATGAAACATATCTGCAGCACAGTTCTTTTATGAGTACAGGTATTTGAAGAAGTTATTAGCAGCAGCTTCAAATATATGGGGGAATGAAATTCCCATTGCTGCATAGGGCTTAGAACTGGGAACAGTGATGCCAGGGTCATTTCAATATATTACATGTGGTATAAAATTTGACTACTTAAAGTAAGTCATGTCAATACTATAGTAAATTCATTCCCTATGTCCATCAAAAGATACAGTATTATCATGCCTTTTTTTTCTTTAAATATTTTACTTTAGGGGGTTAAAGTTTCAGTTGACATTTTTTTGACATTTAATATTATTTTATATTAATTTCATGTATATAGCATAGTGGTTAGACATTTGTATAATTTAAGAAGTGATCCCCCTTTGCTGTGAAAAAAACTTCTAAATTTGATGTAATCCCATATGTTTATTTTTTCTTTTACTTCCCTTGCCCCAGAGGATATATCAGTAAAAATATTACTCAGAATAATGTCTGCAGATTTACTCCCTATATATTCTTCTAGGAGTTTTATGGTTTTGGGTCTTAAAAGGGAACCCTGAATCACTGTTGGTGGGATTGCAGATTGGTGCAGCCACTATGGAAATCAGTATGGATGTTTCTCAAAAAACTAGAAATGGAAATACTTTATGATGCAGCAATTCCACTCTTAAATATCTATCCAGAGAAATCCAAGATGCTAAATTGAAAAAATATATGCACCCCGATGTTTATTGCAGCAGTTTTACAGTAGCCAAAACTTGGAAACAACCAACATGCCCATCGGTAGATGACTGGATTAAGAAACAGTGTTACATTTATACAATGGAGTATTACATGGCTATAAAGAAGGATGAAATCTTACCATTTGCAATGATATGAATGGACCTAGAGAACATTATGCTAAGTGAAATAAGTCAGTTGGAGAAAGACAAATACCATGAGATCTCACTTATATGTGGAATCTAAAGAACTGAACAAATGAGCAAAGTAAACAGAAACAGTCTCAGAGATATAGAGGAAAAAGTGATGGTTGCTAGATGGAAGGGGGCGGGGATGAGGGAAAAAGAGAAGGGATTAAAAGCATAAATTGATAACTACAATATTGCCACAGAGATATGAAAGACAGTTTGGGGAATATAATCAATAATGTTGTAAAGATTTTGTAGGGTGTCAAATGGGAACGTGTCTTATTAGGGAGACCACTTCATGGATGGTGTAGCTGCTTGACCACTGCACTGTACACCTGAAGCTGAAGTTGAATAATATTATATATCAGCTATAATTTAATATGTACTATATAGTCATGGGATATGGAGTATAGCATAGGGAATAGAGTCAATGGAATTGTAATAGATACATACGATATCAGAGGGGCAATAGATTGGGAGAGGGGGTTATCACTTTGTGAGGGGTGAAATGTCTAATGATTGCATTGTTTTGTATACCTGAAACTAATTTAAAAAAAAAAAGAAAAAGAAAAAGAAAAAGAAAACCCAAATTGGAGGAAATGTTAAAAATTAAAAAATAGAAGTGATTCCCCCTGACTAGTCTAGTACCCACCTGGAACTATACATACTGTGTTTCCCCTGAAAATAAGACCTGACCAGAAAATAAGCCCTAACATGATTTTTCAGGATGACATCCCCTGAACATAAGCTGTAATGCATATTTTGGAGCAAACCTTAATATAAGACCCGGTCTTATTTTCGGGGAAACACAGTAGTAATTACCATATCTTTGACTATAATTCCTATGCTTTACTTTATACATCCCATTACTGTTTTGTAACTACCAATTTGTATTTTTTAATCCCTTCCCCTTTTTCACCCATGCCCAACCCCCCTCCCATCTCTCAATCATCAATATGTTCTCTGTATCTATAGTTTGTTTCTGTTTGTTTATTTTGTTCTTTAGATTCTACATATAAGCAAAATCACACTGCATCTGTCTTTCTCTGTCTGACATACTCCACTCAGCATAATACCCTCCAGGTCCATCCATGCTGCCACAGATGGCAAGAACCCATTCCCTTCCATGGCCAAGCAATATTCTACCATATATATGTACCACCCCCTCTTTTTTTTTTTTTTAATTAATTTTATTGGGGTGACAATTGTTAGTAAATTTACATAGATTTCAGGTGTACAATTCTGTATTACATTGTCTATAAATCCCATTGTACCACCCCCTCTTTATTCATTCTTTCATCAATGGACACCCAGGCTACGTCCACATCTTGGCCATTGCAAAGAATGTTGCAATGAACATATGGATGTGCCTGTCCCCTCGAAGTAGCATCAATGGGTAGGACTGATCCTCTGGCTGATTGGTTATGGGGTTTGGCCATATCCACAGCTTACAGGCTGTTATGCAGGGGGCTTACCCCACTAAGTGGGATTCACCCCAGTAGGCTCTTGTGCCTGTTGAGACTGCCCTCTGTGTGTGTCATTTGTGGGGCTAATTGGGTGGTACTCTGCTGTGGTCTGAAGCCAACCTTCAGTCTATTCATTCTGGGGTCTCTTGAGAGAGGCTCCAGTGCAGACCCAGGTCACTCACTGCCTGTGACTGGCTGGGGACTGCCTGGTAGGAGTCACAAAGCAATCTGAGTTTGGTCACTGTCTGTGCTAAAGTTGTAGGTGTGTGGGAGAGGCCACACTGGGAACTGAGGATGGCTGCCACCACTACTGGGCTTGGAGTAGCTCTGCAAAAAGCCAGGCCAC
Source organism: Rhinolophus hipposideros (assembly GCF_964194185.1). Classification (NCBI taxonomy): domain Eukaryota; kingdom Metazoa; phylum Chordata; class Mammalia; order Chiroptera; family Rhinolophidae; genus Rhinolophus; species Rhinolophus hipposideros. The sequence continues at coordinate 88,731,122 of NC_138052.1, forward strand.
CCTGAGGCCTCCTGCCACCTGTCAGCTCCCTTAAGGTTGAAGCACTAATATAGCTTCAGGTGGCATGCAAGTAAGGTGAGGCAGGGTCTCAGGAAGTCAGTAGAGTGGGAAGAGTTGTGGTCACTAGGTTAATGTAGATTCTGATTTGGTGTCAGTGCTTAACCTGCAAAAATCTCAGAACATTCTGAAGCTACGGTAGTCGCCACCCACCCACATAGGGCCTGTGGACTCTGATAGGTTTCCACAAAACGATGCGATGCAGGTGCAGTTGGCTGCTCACTGAGAAAGTGCTTCCGGTGTTTGGGGAATTTGGGTGAGGCGGTATCTCAGGGACTCAGCCGGATGGAGTGAGCGGAGCTCACCAGACCAATCAGATTCAGATTTGGCCTTGTGGGGGGCGGGCTCAACACAGGAAAGATGGCGTCCGCTTGCTGGCTGCACACAAGGAGGACCCCAAACAGAGAAAATGGCAACTGTCCTCCAGCCCTCCCAGCAAGGCCAAATACCTAAGTCTGCTCCCCGTATGCCTCGGATGCCTCCTAAGTCACCGTCCTTCTGCCAGAGCCCAGGGTAAGTGCCTGCAAGTGAGTCTGTGCATGGGTCCCTTAAAAGCACATCTGGGTTTCCCACAGCCTTTCATTCCACCCAGATGGTTGGAATGCTGTGTGGACAGAGTCCCAGAAAGCAGTTTCCAGGCTCTTGGCCTCATGTGGAAAGGTGCTGGCTCGGATAGTAGATGGCCATCAGCTGTAACTAGTTGGCCATCAGTTTTAACCAGGTATCCATTGGCCACTGATATAACTGCCATGGCTAAGCTAGCAAGCACAGATTGCAGTTAGCAAGGGGTTAGTTGGTGGGTTGGTTGGCAGAGAAGCGGACAGGCTCCCGCTTCCTCCAACCCAGCCACCAATAAGAATATAGTGGTATGACTCCCCTATCTATGGCTTCGTTGTTGTTCCTTTTTAGCCTCACCATATCCTGTGTTCTTGTGCAGGGAGCAGGACCAGGGTCCCTGAATGACAAATACCCACTGTTTTTCATAGCTAGATATTGTGGGGACTCCTCTTCCTGGCACCAGTACTCTGGGACGGAGGGCCTGGTGTGGGACTGGGGTCCCTCATTCCTCTGGGGGAAACCTCCATGGCCAAGGTATCCCTCCTGATTTTTAGCCATCACATGCAGGTGTGGGGCCCTTTTCGCATCTCTGTAGCTCCTACCAGTCTCAACATTGCTTTTTCTTTATATCCTTAGTTATAAAACTTCTGTTCAGCTAGACTTCAAATGGTTCTCCAGGTTGATTGTTCTATAATTTAGTTGTAATTTTAATGTGTTCATGGAAGGAAGCACGCACAGTGTTTATATGCTTTGCCACCTTGGATCTCCTCCATGCCTTTCTTAGATGGCATACTAAAACATATGTTTTTTTCCTTTTTTTACATCTTTAATTTTGTTCTCATATCAAAACAGTTTTAAATGTAAAATGAAATTTTGATGTAAATATATTTAACCTTTTCCTATAGCTTTCCTAGAGATTTGCTCAGTAGCCCATTATTTATTTCTGTTGTGAAAGCTATTGATATTTGTAAAGAACATCTCTTCCTCAACTTAGAAAGGTTTCATTTTGTTGATTCTTGCATAAATACAGATGGATTTATTTGAGTACAAACTAGCTCATAAATTATGATTGGAAGGTATATAAAATGTCATATATTCTAATCTAGTCTATTGCTTTTATCTATCACATTCCTGATAAATAGCCTTTCAGCATATACTTAAATACCTTCAATGAAAAGTAACTCATTACCTTCCAATGTTACCTGCTCCATATTTGGGCATCTTTATCCTCAAATATTTTTCCCTTGTACTGGATTGAAATATGACTCTTTGTTGGCTTCAACATGGATCCTAGTTACAAACTCCAGGGCTATGTGGAGCTAGTCTCAGTCCTCTTCCCTGTGACCAGAATCATGCCTCAAATCAGTCTGCTTTTTGTAAGTGAAACAGTTCTATTAAATTTTCTTCGTGAGTCATGGTTCTGGGCCCCATCCCCAAAGCACATACTTTGGCTCAATTCAATTTAAGACTCTCAAACAGCATTTAATTCAGAGTGGACATCCTTCATCCCAGTCTCTCTGCCTAGAAAGACTCCCCACCCCCCACACTGCCTTCTTTTCCCAGTCAACCTCTTACTTAAAATGAAACAGTCACCATTTCCTCAAGAGAACCTTCTCTGATTTCCCTGACACGGAAGATTCTCTCCAGAATATTCTCTCATGGACTAAATATCACTCCTGGTTAGTACTTATTACAGTTCTATTGTAGCTTTTTAAAAAATATATTCTTAGATTATTCTCTTCCAAATTGACTAATCTCTTGGAGGACATGAGGTCAGGGATTATGTTTTGTTTCTTTCACTGTATACCCAAAAGCCATCCAAACCAACCTTAAAAATAATAACACCTACAAATAAACATATCAAGACCCAAGCTGACCCCATTCCCTCCCAATCTCTTACTCCTTTTCAATGTCCTCACATGATCAATTATAATCTCTGACCCTCAGTTTTAACCTTGGAGTCATTATCTGCTCAGTTCATTCCGGCACCTTCTGAGTCTCCACTCCCTCAACCCTCTTCTTCCCCGGCTATTGACAATTCTTCCCAGTTGCTCCTTTCTTATTTATCCATTTTCATAGCCCCTTCACATCCCCTTATGTTTGGTTTTTCTAAGAATCTCTCTAATCTTTCATACACGTCTTTTGGAAGTTAAGTGTCGGCACCTTAAGAGAAATAATTTCTACTTCTAATCTGAACCAACACTCAGGAAATGGTTGACAGAATGACTGGGCTGTTTGATTAAAAAAAAATCAAACAGCTCATTTATATTAATTTCTTACTAAGTACAAACTATGAGTCTTGATCCTTAAAAATACAGTAGCAAATTATCTTTCAACATTTTTCCATTATGAGTCTCCTCTGCTTAACTGATGCCAACTGGATTAGCTTTTCATAGTCAAGGTCTTTCACTGCTTTTTTTTCCCTTAATATTCTCCCATACCTCTCCAGTCTCAACTCGCTGGATTTTTTTTTTTTTTCAGTTATATAAGCCTCTCTACCAGAAGGTGTGTTTAATCTCCTCGGGCCTATCTTCATCCACATCATTCTCCTTGCCCCAAAATGGTCTACTCCTCTTCTCCACCATTTTGATTCTTTAAACAGATTTTAGTTGATTCATCCCCTCAGTGAAATCTTCTTTGATTAATCCCAATCCTCCCCCTTATGCAGTTACTTCATTTATTAGCACATAGATTTTTAACTTGTAGTCCATAAATCTCATAAAATTTAATGAAAAAATATATATAATGTATATTATAGTGTGCTTTTTATCAGGCAGTTCCAGAGCTGTAAACAGATGCGCAAATGAGCATGTGACCTTAAATTTTATTGTAGCTCTTAGTACTATTCACTAAATATTTTTGATTCTCCCCACTTCTGGGCATGTAATAGAATTATACTTCTTGGACACTATGCTTGGGTGGCACAGAGCAATAAGTTCTAGCTGTAGAACTTATCAGCTTAGAGTGAACATATCACAGACTTTACTTTCCTTCACCATAGCAGAAGATAAGGTTTGGGATGGGGGCTACTCATACAGGCTTTTCCCAGAGTGACTGCCATGTGCAGAGTTGCCTTCAGACTTTTTATGGGCATGTAGAGTGAACAAGAAATAACGTTGTTTTAAGCAACTAGTTTAGGGGGATTGTTTGTTACCACGTATAACCTAGCCTATCTTGACTGATACAAATATTGAAGTCAACTAGTTTCTAATATTAGTATAACTTAAATATCTATAGCCTTACAGATAGTCTTATCCAGAGAAGAATGATGAGTTGGCAATGAGGAATTTGTGCTATTTTCTGCTGGAAGCTCCTGTTTTCAAAGGAGACAATCAAAGGAGACAGTCTCAAAGGAGACTGTGTTTCCCAAAGTATGGAGAGCATATCCTCAGTACTATTGGAAGTGATTTTATGCCAGGCATAGACATAACATCAAGTAACATTAAATTACATAATTTAAAATGTATTCCTTGTGTAATTTTCCGGCTTATATAAAGAACATTTCAGTTGAGGGCTAGTATGTCTTCAACACTTTTCTAGCACTTGAAAATCCTCCTTTTTTGGCATTAGGTCCAGAGCTTTCTGCAGGTTACAGGATCTAACCAGAAATGTATTAATATCTTTACATTTTTATTGAATTTATGGTTTGTGTTGCCTCCTATTTACATAGGTGATAAAATTTTCAAGTTGGGGCAGTGATACAAACCTCTTTATATTTAGGCTTAACAAAAGACAACCTGGAAAAAATATAGTAAGTAAATAGTAGTACTGATAATGCTTAGAGATAAACATAATTCTCCAAATGGCTAAGTTTTTGAAAATTGTGTGTTCATTGTAGTTCAACCTTGAGTGAGGCTTAATCCTCATGTTTGGATCCAAAACTATGGTTGCATAGTCACATCTCCCTTCCTCTTCTTCCCATCTCCAAGAATGCTGTATTCAATGACAAAAAAATTTTTTTTAGCTTTAAAAACATTTTAGTCCTGCAGTAAAATCTGCCTTAGAACAAACTCCACAGGCAGCAGTTGTGAATGGCATATGCTAGAATACTACTGCACCTCTGTCTCGCTGTGTGGCCTCAGGCAAATTACTCAGCTTCCTTGGGCCTCAGTTTCTTCATTTGCCAAAGGAGGGTAATATCACGTAGGTTGAGGGCCTCTGAGAGTTGCTGCAAGGATCCAATGACACTATAGTCGTGCAAATGCTCCGGGAAGTTTGAGGCGTTCTGCAGAAGCACTGCCTGATTATTGTTTACCTTCCAATCTCTGGGAATTCACTGACACCGGGTTTGCAATGTCTGAATTGTAACCAACCCGAAAAAAAGCAAAAAACAACTTCCTTTATAGCAATGTGATTAGATTCAGGACAGCAGTGCAAGACAAGTCATTTGCAACGTCCCCTCAATGAGAAAGAAGGAAAGGAAGCGCAAGTCTCTGCGTAACTGCTGGCAGCAAGTTCCGCTCTGCGACAGGCGGAGGTGGCGTTTCTCCGGGGAGGCTGCTTGTAGCACGAGTTGCCTTGACTTCGGCCGGGTGTGGCGTCAGACGGATGCAGTGAAAGTCAAAACGCACACAGCTATAGGGAATAAGACGTGAGTCACGGCCACCGGGGCTGAGAGGCGGGCGAATCGGCACCGATGAGCGAGCGAACACCTCCTTTCGGGGCCAGCGCAGCGGCAGCAGCCTCCGCCGCCGCCCAAGGCCACATTCACGGCTTACTCATCAGTTTCTCCGCACAGCCCCACAGGAAGGGGCATGGTGGAGGCAATTTGCACATTATGCATTCATAGAGGCGAAGCCATTCATTGCATTCACCCCCTGGCTCTGTCCTAACGAGTCTCGAGAACCAGGCTGAAATGTCAGGGCGCTTTGGCGTCTTTTCCTCATAGGAGAACTAACGACAGGAAGCTGCCGTTGCAGACAGCGCAGCAGCTGTGTTTCATAGGACCTAGGAATGGGGCTTCGCCGCTTCCAACCCGGGAGTGACTGTCCTCCGGAAGGCTCCCAGCCACCTTGGCTGCTGAGCCTGTTAGAGAGTTCTGAGCCAGTGAGACTCTTCAGAGCCCCCTTTTGGGCTTTTATTTCCTGACCTCAACTCTGAAATCTCTAAATTGCGTGGGTCTGTGTCACCAGTATACATTAGCTGAAGTAGAATTTGGGGTCTTTTAACAATAGCAATCGAAAGCCAAGGATACAAATTCCTGATTTTCGCCTACACAGGTGAATTCCTTCCTTCTGAACAATATGCTTCATTCCTCTTCCTTTCAGCCAAAAGTCAAGAATCATCCATCTGTTAAAAGGAGAAAGAGGCAATTCATGGGCAAGTTCTGGCCCCGCCCTGCCTGAGTTTGAACCTTATCTCTGCCACTTATTAGCTGGGGAGGCCTGATCAGGTTGTTCTCTTTGGGCCTCTGCTCCCTTCTCCATAAAATAGAAATTATAAAAGTAGATACATCATAGGGTTTTGTGTGAATTCAACCAGAACAGTAAGCATTCAATAAATACAGTACTATTATTATTTGCAAATATTTACTGGATGTTTTCTGTGCCAAGTATTGCATTAGGCAGTGAGGACATAAAGTAGATAAGAGCCAGGGGCCGCTCACATGGAGAGGAGTGGGGCAAACATCTGCACACACCTAAATGCGGTTAGCTGGGCTAAATGTGCACACAAGCAGCAGTGGGGGACAAAGACCATGATCAGTTCTGCATAGGAGGGCTGGAGACGATTTCAGAGAGCAGGGAACCTTTGAACTTGGCTATCTAAGACAGATGGAAGCTGCCAAAAGAAGAATAGAAACATTGGCTTCATGTCAACCTCCCAGGCAGTCTGGGTCTTTACACAGGAGGTTCTTCAGTTGTGACCCACAGGATATGTGGCTGCTCTGGACATTCACCTCTGGGTTCAGAGCCTCTCTCAGATACCTGTGCTCCTCCAGAAGACTCTGCATGTCCCAGGAGTTAGCTGTGTTTCCTAAACCCAAAGATACGAAAGCCAGTAAAAGGATGAATCTATTATAAGAACAAGGCAGGGACTTGCTAAAGGCCAAGATATTCTGTATTGTCAGAATATTCTGGTCTTTGGACCTTGGAATTAGAATCTCATAGCTTTTATAAAAAGCCACAATAGGACAGAGATAAACATTTTTTTAGGAATTCTTGGATCAGAAAAGGTAGCATAGGGAAACGAAGGGTATGGTATAATTATCATAGCTAATGTTTATTACGCTTACTCTATGTCTTGCACTTGACAATTACTGTATCTCTACAACTAATCTATCAGGGAATATTATGTGTTCAACTGTATGAAATTGCCTTTTTGGGGATAAAAAATGGTTGACTATAGACAGTTTTATGTGATTAAAACTAATATCACTATTTTGTTGATGAGGAAACTGAGGCTCAGAGAGTGTCAGGAATAGACACCAGAGACCCATAGGTTTCATTTCTAGCTACACCACATCATATTTCTTAGCCTTATAGCAATGTTGGGAGGACAACATGGAAAGGTATAACAAAAATAAAGCCTGGTACATTATAAGATCTTTTCTTTTTCTATAGCAACTAGCTCGTTCTTAATGGAGAAAAAGAAAAGAAATAGACTGGCCCCATTTCCTAGGCAATCAGGGGTTTGGGGTTGGGAACAGGGCCTCCTGGTGCCATGGGCTAAACACGAGGTCTAGTTCTGCTTGCCCCAGATTCTAGAATCTGAAAATATGGGAAATTTGGAAGATAGCAATTCAACACAAGGCTAGATTAGAGGCAAAGGGGGGGAAAAAGCAAAAAGAAAGAAAGAAAATCTTCCTAAATCAATCATGAACACCAAGGAATTGGACAAGGGGGAGAGTCTGATTAAGAAGCTAGGGGAGCAGATTCTGAAAGAGAGGATTCGATAATGAGTAGAACCTGAGGTCAAGGTCAGGACACTGGGAAGGAAGGCCTTCTGTTGGGTTTCTGGAGAGTTGCGATGAGCCTGCCAGGTTTGATATAAACGAATGTTGTCAAGTTAACAAAAGCTCCCAGGATGGAGCATGAGAAGAACACAGAGAATAAAAGAGAAAAAATGTCAAGAGCATGCCTTTGGTGGTGTTGCTGATGGCTGTCTCCCAGGAGCCTCTGCAATGGAAAAGCTTTCCAAAAACTCCCAAAAAGGTCCTTCTGCTATTGTCTTCTCTTTGCTGCCCCGAAACAAGCTATAAAAGGAGGACTGGACACCTGAACATTATGCGCCATAGTTATAGGACCTCTCAACTCCTGTCAGTGTTTAGATTACAGCTTTCACTCCTACAGCCTCACTATTTTACCCCACTTGAAAATGTGATTAGTTAGGTGAAATAAATTTAAACTTGAGAATCTGATGGTCATCTTTTAAGTAAGCAGAATCCCCACTGAACAAATCTAAATCTAATTGGGGATTGCTGGAACCTAGTTTTGTATAATTGGGTCTCATGCAGGCTACGTGGTAAGTGTTCTCCTTCAGCCTCTCACCCCACCCCATGAATCTTTGACAGAAGCAATTCCCTCCTGCAATAGCCACCATTACTCAGGGAATTTTAACTAGGGGTGCAAAATGCAGCAAGATGAATGTGGGCTCTTCTAAACTCACATTTTCATCATTGTGTGCTTGTCTGCTGATTATCTCCCATGTAATTATTTGTCAGCATCAATTAAGACAAGGCCACGGAGCTTACTTTTAGAAATTTTCAAAAAGCAAGTAGTATTTGTTTGGGGACCCTACCCCTTCCTGTCCCCACACAGGCCAGTCCCTCTGTAGCTGCATTGCAAAACCCAGAGCTTAACCTCCAATGAGCACCAACCACATTGAAAGTTAAGTTTCTTCGAGACCTGCTCTCTGACAGAACCAATCTGTAATAATGACAGAAAATGCCATTTGAGTAACCTTCCACGCGTGCATTCCTTCAGTCATTTGCTCATTCACATGTTTATTGAACTGATTGAATTATTCAGGAAGGAATGACCTGTGTCCCTTGCCCTCGTAGAGCTCATAGGTTAGTGGCTGGAGGTGAGGGTGCATACATAGAGTTGGGGTGGAAGAGGCACGTGCATAAATCATTGCTAGATAACACAAAAGAAAATGCATTCTCAAGAAAGGCTCAAGGAAAGAGCCAAGAGAGAAGAGCAGTAATTAATTCTCCCAAGAGTTCAAGAAAGCTTTCATGGATACAGTAGCATTTCAACAGCACCTTGAAGAAAGATTTCAGGTAGAAGAAAGGTGAGGTCAGAACATGCTCTACTGAGGGAAAAGGAAAGAGCAAGGTGCAGAGTGGGGAGGAAATAGACATGTTGCAGAAAACGGAATTCAGTTTGCCACAACAGCTAACATTTATTAAATGTTTACCTTGTTCCAGGCACAGTGTTAAGTGTTTTAAATCCATTGTAACACTTAATCCTTATAATGATCTTATGAGATAGGTTCCTTTCTTAATCCCACTTTATAGAGAAGGAAACTGAAGGCTGAAGAGATCCTGTAACTTTCCCAAGCTCATGCAGTTACTAAGGGAAGGAGCTGACACAACCCCAGGTGGATTTACCCTCCTAACCACACCCACACTCCTGCCAGATCGCATGGAGCAAGGCTCTATGTAGTCTTGATAGAGACCCCCTTGAAATGCCAGGTGAAGGGGTCTGGGCTTCATCTTTGTCACACTTTCTAAGCAGAGAAAGGAAATACATGCCAACACAAGGAAAACTACTGGGGCAGCTCTGTAGAGAATAAATTTGCCTTTTAATGAAAACATTGAACACCTCAAGCCAGAGACTTAAACCAAAGTAAGTTCAGACTTTGAGGTAGGCTAAGAGGTTAGACTTGCAGATGAAGCTGAAGACAGAGGCATCATTAGCTGAAGCAGACCCTTCACACATCCTCAAGGCTATGATCCCACTCCCACCCTCATCCTCTGTAAAAGAAGTCATTTAACTCAATCTTCTCATTCTACAGATAAGGAGAGTGAAAATCTGAGGTGTGTGTTTTTTGCTTTGTTTTTGCCCAAAGTCATGAAGCTGGAATGTGGCTGAACAGAGATCCAAACGCAGGTCGTTTGTCTCCAAGTTCTGTGTTCCTGTTATGGTGCCAGCCCTCAGTTCCCATCCCAGCGCTCTGGTCGTCCTCTCTTAGTCCACATGGCTGCTGTCCCAGGAAGGAAGGGGCGTTCTGAAGTGGGGTTTACTTTAGTCACATTTGTGAAACATTGAACATCTTGATGAAAAGTGACCCCTCAGCCAGGAAGTCCTGTCTCCCAGTATTTAAGCTTCCCCATATTTAAACTAGCAGAAGCACCTCAGCAGGCTTCCATCGTCTCTCTACCAGTTTCCTCCAGTCCAGAGAGCACGAAGAGCCCTGGTGGAGCTGCAGCTCCCGCAGCTCATGTTGCAAAGGGAAGATGTAATCTGCCTCTCGTGTCCGCACCTCCACCCTGCAATGTACACACTGCCGCCAGGCTACTTCAGGGTGCTTTCTCCACTGCCTGGCTTCTCCCACTGTCGTGTTTTGTTGTTGTAGTTTTTTGGGGTTTTTTGGGGTTTTTTTGTTTGTTTTCTTTGGTGGGGGGATTTTGTTTTTTTCCTTCAAAGTTTAGGATGAAGTAAGTAATATAGATGTACCCAGAGAAGATTTAAATAAAACAAATCAGGTTGGGTAGTCAAGTGAGCCAGATGCAGAAAATCAAATTCCTTCTGTATTTTAAACACCAGACTCCAAGAATGAGAAATGAATCTCAAGATCTCTATGGGACTCCTCCTCCCACAACTTCACAACTGGACACATGGAGCTATTTGCCTTACACCTAATTACTCCAAATTAGGTTTTGCACCTAATTGCATTTAGGCCTTGCTGGCTTATTTGTGCATTTTTAACGAGAAAAGGGCAGCCTGATTTCAGCTCTGTGCTCCTCTGAATACCAATCTCTCATTCATTAGCTGGGGTGAGTGGAGAGGAGATGGTGCTTCCACGCAGAAGAAACCCTTTTCATCAAGAGACTCAATATTTTGCAAATTTGACTAAAGTAAACCCCACTAAAGAATGCCCCTTCCTTCGTGAATAGCAGCCACATTGGCTGAGAGGAAGGCCAGAGCTGTAGGATGGGAGCTGAGGGGCTGGCACAGGCGAAGCTGCAAAGGCATCCATGAGAGGCAAATGCAGGCATGGTTGGGCAGCTGTCTGTCTGAGGAAGCTCCATCTGCTAGGTGAGATACAGGACGAGGGGTGGTACTCCAAATCAGGAATGTAGCAGCACTGATGGTGATCTTAGCAGCCAGAAGGATTGCAGCAGGACCTACTTACCCAGAGGAGAGCTTTGCTCATACCCAGGTCAGGTGGGGTGTGAGTTCTTAAGCACCTCCTACATACAATCCCCCAATGCCCAGCCATTGCTCTCAAATTAACAACCCAGTTGCTAACACTGCTCACCAGTCCCTGTAGAGCCTGCCCCTGCTTGTCTCCCAAACTCTGCCTCCTTCCACTCTAGTCTTACCTCTCCATTCCTCAATCACTCAGAGCTTTCTACCACCCCAGGACCTTTGCCCATGCCATCTCCTGAATACGGAACATGGCTCCTAATCCCTCCAAATTAACTTCCATTCAGTCTGTAGCCTTCCCTGTACTCATCATTTCTTCATAAAAGTCATCCCTGACTCCCCAGCTTAAAGCAAGTTTCTTTTTCACAAACTCTCAAAGAACCCAATTTTTTTTATTGTGTTGGCTGTGTTTTTTGTACTCTTGATGCTCTGGCATTTGAGGCCTTGGTAATGGGGAAACCACCCCTCCCAGGGCTAGCTAGTTCCTAAGAGATAGTAAACGACTCTGCTTGCAAATATGTCTTTGATAGTAAAACCAACCAATACAGAGCCTGTACCTCACCATCTCCTTTATCAAACTCCCACACTTCAAGTCAATATTCCCCCTGCACTAAATCACCCCAGGGCCAGGTACTAGACAACTAGGGACCTGCCATCCAGAACCTGCCCAAATGATTCAAACTATCCAAGCCTAAGCTTGCTCAGAACACCTAGCCTGCCTCAGCCACCCCTTCCCACCACCACACCAGTAAAGGCTCTGCCCTGCCCTTTCCCCACTCTGCCTCCTGACTAGCCCTGGTCCTTCCCCCTGTGGCCCTGCATGGCGTGGGATGTCTCCTGTGTCTATGGATCTGAGTAGAAACTTCTTACATTATTAAGAAAATTTCTTTTTCTTCTCCTTTTTTTTTTTTTTGGTTGTTATCTATATGATGGATGTTCACTAAACTTATTACGGTAATAATTTCATGATATATGTAAGTCAAATCAGTATGCTCTCCACAAACATATGCACTGCTGTATGTCAGTTATATCTCAAAAAATCTGGCAGGGGAACTTCTTCCTCCATGACAATCTTATGCACGTCTGTTTTCTTACCATACCTGATTAAAACAAACCCCAGTGCACTTTAACACATTTACTGTCTTAGGATTTTTCTCGGTCACTCCTATGACTATGCTGTCTCCCTCACTAAATTGTAAGCTGCCTGAGTGAGCGTTCCGTAACTGTCTGTGCTTACTTTTGTATACCAGTTCCTAGAACATCTTGAGACATGTTCTAAAAAAGAATAAATACACCCAGTTCCAGGAGAAGTTCTAGCAGGATTACCCAGGAAGAGTGAGGCAGAAACCTGCCATGATGACCAGGTTGACACAGCCAAGCATGAGCACAGACTGGACACCTACATGTAGGTGGGTACCCTGAGCTCCTCTAACGTGAAGAGGATGCCAGGTGAGTGGCAGTAAGGCCAGCTCCAGAGTCCATCAGCTGGAGATACAAGCCCAGTTCCAGTTAGGTCTGGGTCACGTGTCTGTAGACTAAAGGCAGCCATGGCTTGTTGGTAGGGTCTGGGGGCTTGGAGAGACATAGTCAGACTGACCAGTGAATCAGTGTTTTAGTGTGCCCCCACCCTGAGTGAGCCTCCACAGGCCACTTACTTCACCTGAGGATCTCTACCACCTAAGCAGCATGAGGATGCTGAAATTATACTCTAGCGAGGGGCCAGAAAATGGAGGCTCCACCTCGCCAACCAGAAGGGCATAAGTGGTCAAGAGCTTACATTGTGTTGTGTGGGTAGGCATGTGTTTATTTTTATGTATTTATTTTCTTTTATTTTTATTCTGATATAGTTGACATGTAACATTGTATATGTTTAAGGTGTATAACATGTTGATTGATACATTTACATAGTTGCAATATGATGACCATCACCAATACCTCTATCCTGGCACATAATTGTCATTTCTTTTTTTATGGTGAGAACATTTGAAATCTAGTCTCTTAGCAATGTTGAAGCATACAATACAGTATTGTTGACTATAATAGGAGCTTGCTTTTCACATTTGAAAGAAAGCAACTGTGTTCTCAGCCCACCCTTAGGACCCAGCAGAGTGTTTCTGGGAATATGTCCATTGATGCCCGAGGGTATTTTGGAACACATCCTGAATGATGGTTGACATGGCTGTAACTGTAAAATAATAGCACTGATAACTCCCAGGGCTTAATCACAGGGTGCAAGAGTGTCGCTTTGCTTCTCACTTTCTGTTTAAAATGCGTCACAGAGGCTACACAGACATCCCGTGTGGTGTGCTGGAAGACTCTGCTCTGTTCTCTGACACAGCATGTCCAATTAGAAGCCCAGCATCTGGCACCTCTGACCCCATCTGTGGGAGGCAGGCTCCAAGCCCCGCTTCTATTTCCAGCCTGTGATGATGAGCCCAGGGAGGTGACGCATCCAAACACCTCGCCTATTGTTTCTTAATTGACAGCCTGAGCACATCGCATCAAATGATCCTTCCTCCAAACCCAATTAAGTAGCTTGCCTCTCCCAGAAGGCAAATTTTTATAAATTCCCTTTTATCACCATTCTCCGTTGCCATTCCCCAACTCCTAACCACCTACCCATAGCCGAACATACTAATGTGTTTAATGTGTATCATTTTGCTTGTTTGTATGCTTGCAAAATGGGCCTTTTTCTATGTGCGTGTATTTTTAAATTTATGTAAATTGTATTGTTAGCTGTCACTTTCATTTCTTACACTTTTTTTCAATTGTCTCTGTGCCTCTGTGGTTTGGTTGCTAGGCGTTCATCTAAGCTGCACGGTAAGAATGCCCACACTTTACCTGGCCACTGACCCAGTGATGAATACTCTGAATGCTGCCAACGCTCCATCATTGCAAGTGGGGTTGCAGAAGATAGCCCCACGCATGCCCCTAGCATCTGCACATATCCTTATCTTTCTAAGGGCCAGATTGCTCTCCCGAGGTTTCTGAGAGCTCCTCTGTCCTAACATTCCCATCCTGCAGAAGCCTTTGGCATTTTCCAGTCTCCCACTTTTGCCAAACTAATATGTGTAGAGCAATACTTCATTAATTTAATTTGCATGTATCTGATTATTAATGAGTGTGAGCAATCCTCCACATGCTTAATAGCCTTCTGCATTTTCTCTCCCAGTTAAATTGTCTATAGCCTTTACCTATTTTTCTTATGTGGTTGCTATCTTATAAAGCCTGGATATTAATTTCTGATCAGCTTTAGACATTGCGCCTATCTTATCCCATTCTGCCATCTACGAACTTTGTCTATCACATCCTTTGTTTGTTGAACAGAAATCTTTAATTTAGATGTCATTAAATTTATCATTTTTTTATTCTAAGATATTCATTCAAAGTTTTATTTAATAAGATTCTTCTGGTGCGTCAAACCTTAGTAAGTGTGTGTTCAGTGCAGTCAGTCGGGTGTTAGCTATGGTTGTTCTTCTATGGTTAGAGAAGGTGTGTTTTAAAATGTGCCATAAATCATCCTCCATCATGACAATGCTCCGTGTCACACATCACTTCTGGTATATGGCAATTTCTGTCAAATAAAAACATTATGGTGTGTCCTCATCCACCTTATTCACCAGATCTGGCACCATGTGACTTCTGGTTCTTCTCCAAAGTCAAAATGATTCAGGACATCGAGGCAGCCATGACAGCCCAACTAAAGACACTCACAAAAGAGGACTCCAGAACTGTTTCAGAAAGTGGCGAGAATGATGGGATACATGTATTCGAAGCGAGGGGGTTATTTTGAGGGGTATTAATGGCAATGTGTCTTTTACTGTAATTTTTTAAATTTTTTATTAAACGTTCACCATAAGTTTTGATCACAAAAAAAAAAAAAAGATTCTTCTTACCTCCTTGTCACAAAGTATTCTACATTTTTTTCACAAGTAAGTTTACAGTTTTGCTATTTATATTTATATCTTCAATTTCTTTAAGGTCCAACTTCAGTTGCGGTTTAGTAGAAATCTATTTTTATTTTATTTTTCTCCGTATAGTGAGCCCTTTTTCCCAATCTCATTTACTAAAACATTCTTCAACTCCCCACTGATTTGTGGTGCTACATTTATTATATATAAAGTTCTATATATTCACAGGACTCTCAGCTCTTCATTGTATTTTATTGGTCTATGTATCTACTCTTCAACAGATGCCATGCTTTCTTATTATAAAGGCTGTGTAGGATATCTTGATTTTGGTAAAGGCTATGATGCACTCTTAATATTTTAAAATTTAACTTAGATATTCTGGGATCTTTCTTCTCCCAAATAAATTTTAGAGGTTTATCAAGTTCTGTTTAAAGTCCAACTAGAATGTTCAATGGTCTTCCAATGAATGTAAAGATTAATTTCTTGAGAATTAATATCTTTACAATACTAAGTCATTATATCTAATGTCTCTTCATTTATTTATATAATTTTTAATGTCCTTAATTAGAGTTTTAAAGTTTATGTCTTCTTGCACGAGTTAATTCCTGAATACATTATGGGTTTTGTAGCTATTGTGAATAGTATCTTTATTTTCATTATATTATATTTAGTTCTGATATAGAAAAACTCTACTGCTATTTAAGTTTAATCTCATATCTTTAAACTTACTGAATTCCCTTATTGGTTCAAATAACTTGTATGTTGATGTTGTTGGATTGTTTTACATTAGTGATTATATCACCAGCAAATACAACAGTTTTATTTCTCTTCCTAAATCCTTATATCACTTTTGCCTGGGCCAGTACCTCCAGTTCTCTGACAACAGAAGTGCTGATATAAGGCTATTTGTCTTTTGTTAAAATGTAATTGATGATTGATTGATTTTTCTGATGTACAATATTATATTAGTTTAGGTATACAATATAGTGATTAGACATTCATATACCTTACAAAGTGTGCGATCTTAGTCTTTTTACTTATCTTAGATGTAATACATTATAGTTTCTCTGTTAGATAATATTTGTCATAGGTTTCTGAAATATAACTTCATTAAAGTTAAGGAAATTCCTTTTTACTCCTAGTTTATGAAGAGTTTTTATCACAAGTAAATTTTAAATCTTATGAAATTATTTATGTACATGGATTGCAAAAATCATTTTTCTCCCTTAGTTTATTAATGTAGGTCATTTCATTGTTAGTTTTTTTGTTTTTTTTTATGGTGCATCATCTTTACATTCTTTGGGACATCCCTACTTGGTCATTACGTTTTAAAAGATGATATTTGTTTGGTTAGGCTAATTTATTCAGAAATAAGTATGTTTGTCTTTCAAAAAATCTGGTTTTGGAATCAATATTATACAAGTAAGTCTCATAAAATACGCTGGGTTGCTCTTAAATAGCCTAACTCCATTTATTTGTAGGACTTTGTCTAATTAGCTCAGGTTAAAAGATGCATGTTGAAATTTTGTTTGCAAAATTCGAAATGTCTGGACGTGACAATGTATCGTGGAGGGTCTGTTTCTTCTCAGCTCCTAGAGATAGTAATAGAAGCTTGTGCAGGGGAGAAACAAGGTATCTCCCAAAAGTCAGGTGCATCCACGTGTCCTGCAGTTTATGCAGTGAGCTCGTATACTCCATGGCTGAAGGATAAGACATTTGGCTAGCAGAAGGGCACTGGTGAAAAGACTGTCCAACCAGCAACCAAACACACTTATCATTTGAGAGAATTCCCAAATAGATGAGAGGCAGGCTTGGGAAGGAACCATACTTTGCAAAACAAAGGAGATAAGACATTTCTCAACTTTACCCCTGGCAGCTGGGTTTTGGACCTGTGACTTAGCCAATGAACACTGAGGACTTTGAATCTTGATGAGTGTTTCAATGAAGCAGGAGCAATTAGAGGCTTTCAAGAATGTGAAGCAGTGTCCATTTGGTGACAGTTTCTATCTGGGAAGACACGAATGATGGCTAGCTACACTGACTAGTATGGTGAGGTGACCTTGCCTTGACCTTATCTTCCAAACTACCCTACTTTTGCTGATTTGCCAAGTCTGCCTCTGTAGCCCTCCGTTGTTTAAAGGAGCTGCCTTCCATTAATCGCTGCTTAAGTTCACCAGCATTGGTATGTATTGCTGGAAACCAAGAACACTTTCTGGTGTCATCCCTTACCATTCTACCCATGTGGATCCCCAACATTGACGACCTTGAGTCTCTAGACTCTGGGCCTCCACCTGGGCCCTAAGTTGTGCTTCCTCAGCACCCTGTGCATGACTCCATGACCCCACCTGCAACCCTCCGTCTGTTCTTCTGCCTTGCCAGCATGACTATGAGTTCTTTAAAAGATAATAAATAGGTGATATTTGGTTTTGGAGCCTCAGACTCTATCCCAGTAGCACATGATAAAGGTTCTTTGAATATGTTTATTAATAGAGCGGTTTCTCGTTTACCCTAAACCTCTTCCTTACTTCTGAGGATTTGAGAATAATGTGGTTCCCAGAGGAAAAGTAGGAATGACATAGGGAATATAAGCAGGGAGCTTCAGGGCTTCTCTAGGTGTCCAGATGCCTCACTCTCGGGCGGGCTTGAGTCTCCAGTCCTACCCAACTATTAACCTAGTTTTCTTGCCTCTAGATGAACACTTTTTCACTACTTCTGATCATTTATGTATCAGCATCATCATTCCTTTCAGTCATCCAGCCAGTAATCGAATGTTGAATGCATCATATTCTGAATTTATTTTCTTTTTTTCAATAATTAACTAGACGCTCCTAAGGCAGCAGTAAACCTAAGAAGTCCTGTTCCATGCCTCCTCAAGCATTCGAAAATGTGGGGTTACACTAACTTCCCTTCCCCCCACATTTTTTGGCCCTCTTGGACTTCCATTTTTCCAATTACTCTTTGGTACCCGGAAATTCCAACTCCAGCCGGCAATAATACTTAATTAAGGATGTTTGTCTACAAGCTTTAAGTAAGTTTTTCTAATTGCAACAGTCTCACATCCCTTTTGTTCATGTTGGTAAGTTATTTAAACACCATGAATAATTCAAAATCAGGTTTTAAATTGTTAATCAGAATAATGATAGAAGCAATTTCTAACAATTTGACTTGCAGTACATTTGAAAAAGGCCCTAAAACCATTTCCTTCAACAGTTTGAGGCTCTGCCCTCAAAGCAAAACAAGGAATATGCAAAACAGAAGATATGCTGCCCCTCAGAGACAGCCTTCCTCCAAAAGTGCTTGTGTTTGTGTTGGTGACTTCGGACATCGTAATACACTGGAGACCTGGCATCACTCCATGGGTACATTTCACAACTGTGAATATCTTTGCATTCTCCTTCACTACGATTTGCCATCTCTCAATTAGAGACACCACTTAATGGCAATGGAAAAGCCTCTTTCTGCTGAAGGTCATTCAAGTAGGCAGAATTTACAAGTGTCCCATTTGAGAACAATTACGATTTGTTCTTTGTACAAGATATTTCTTGCTTCACCTATGGCCTCTTGGCAGTCTACTTACTTCTGAATATGTGACTTCAGGTTTCTTGTCTCAGAACAAGCCCCAGCTTGCATGTCCAACTGACCACCTGATATGTCCACTTGGTTGTCCCATCATGTCAGCACACCCACTGTTTAACTTATTCCCCATAGCTCAGTTTCTTCCAAACACTGTGTATTGATTGATGCTGGGGAGGCAGCTGAGTATAGAGGTTAAAAGAACATTCGTAGAGCGAGCCTTACACCTGAGATAGAACTCCCAGGTAGAAATTCTGACTTGCTACTTAGAGCTGTGTGACCTGAACAGGCTTTTTAGCCTCTCTGTGCTTCAGATTTGTTCATTGGTAAAATAGACATGATAATGCTAGTGTTTATTTCATAGAGTTATTATGAGGATGAAGTGAGTTAGCATTGCTAAAGCACTTAGACCAGTTCATGGCACATAATAGGCATTCTCAACATGTTAAATAAAATTCTGCTCCACCCCTGGATGGCTCCAGTAACTATCTCGTCTCCATCTTTCTTTTCCAGGCTCATGCCCTACCTCTCCCATGAATCCCTTCTTTCTCACATCAGTACCCAGTGGTCCCTCTCTTTCTCAGATGCAAATAACACATGGAATTGATGGAGTTCTGTTCCCTAATTGGTACATACGTACCATGTTCATTATGTCTCCCAATCATCTGTCATTTCTGCGGGTGTAGGCATCCTTGGGTATTGATGGACTTTCTCTTTTACTGATCATCAAAGATCGGGGCATTCGTAGTTCCCAGCCAGCCCAGTGCTAAGCAAGTAGTAGGCATTGGGTAAATAGTGATTAATCAATATCAGTAGTAGAGTGAAATAAAATAGACAAAAAGAAAAGGTGATGACAGAAAAACATAAGAAGCTCTGAGCCTGAGAGAACAGGTCACGTTCCCTAACCCTCTCACAATTTTAATTCTTTGTTTAGTGATTATGTCTTCCTCTAGAAAGCAACTTCCAGAAAGGTGAAGCTTATGTCTAAAATTACATGGGACATAACACTGCAGGGAATGTATTTCCATTGTTTCTGTGATTGTTAACTGAAAGTATGTGGCTATAATTTGGTAAGGCCTCTGGTCATGGCAGCTGTGATGTCCATGTGCCGGTACAGAAGAGCCGAAATGTGAGAGGAGCCCACTTAGTGCTAATCACCAAAAATCACCACAGTTACATTTGTGCAAAGAAAAGAGAACTATTTAAGCAGGATTAGTAAATTACCCTCTGCCAATAGTTCAACTCTAGAGACTTTTAATAACCTACACTTGAAATTTAACATTAGGGATTGACTATTCCACCTTAACTTCACTTTTTTTTTTTTTTCTTTCCTGACACATAGGAAAAATGTACAAATTTAGTTTGGTGTTGAAGCACAAATGAGAAAAAAAGCCCTAAAATCATCATAATTTACCATGTCACCAAGCACTATCTGTCTCTGCAATTAATCCTTACAGGCACCTCATCGTTTTACTGGGTAGGAATAAGGTGCCTGAAGGGTGACTGACATTTGATTTGCTCCTATTAATTTGTGGGATAAGAGAAATAAAAATTTTAACAACCACAAATTGCTCTGGTGACATTTTATCTGTTTTAACAAATTGCCAGTGCATAGAATGTTCTAGTTCAGTACACTCAATCTAAAATACCTCATTTGCCTTATAAAGAAAGACAACAATTGGGGAAAGGGTTATTTTTCAAAAGTAAAAAAGAAACTGATCCACATCATTGCCTGTTGCAAAGTATGCCTTAATGTCCCAGATTTTCATGCTAAACTACTCAAAAGAGAATCTCTAGAATGACTACAAAGGTACATGAAAGACACTAAACTATAAAATAGAGAGTAGAGACCCATCAGGAAGGAATCTTGACTGTTACAAGTGCTTTTTCTTAGAATGCTTATTCTTGAGTCAACACATTTTAGCCAGAGGTTATCGTTCTTTATGCACTAACTCATTAATGTTCCTGTTAAAGCATAATTTTCCAAAAGTTAAAAAACATGATTCACATACACATACAAAATGAACACATGTCAAATATTGCATTCAACTCATTAATTAATGAGCAACCCAGTAAGATATTAAGACTGATTCAAAGGGAATTAGAGTCAGACAGTCCATAGAAAGCTGAAATTAATTTGCTAATAGTTACAAAACTGGTAAATGTCCCACTAGGCAATAAACTGTAACTGAGAGTGTTACCTATTTTAGGAGTAGGAATTATTTGCTTTGCTGCCAAACAAACATAATTTGCATTGCTATCGTTTTTCTGCAAGCTGTAATGTCTACCTTTGCAGAGTTATGAAATTGCCTCACCCATAGTACATAGGAAATCAAGCAAAGATATTCCCCTTGGAAAATTAGATAATTAGGGGCCGGCCTGCTAGAAACATGCAACTTGGCACCGAAAGGACACTCCATAATGTTGTCTTAGTCAGCTTGGGCTTCCATACCAAACTACCATTCACAGGCTGGGTGGCTTCAACAACCAAAATGGATTTCTAGAGTTCTAGAAACTGACTGGGAAGTTCCAAAAGAAGGTAGGTTTCATTCTGAGGCCCCTCCCTTGACTTGACTTGTAGGCAGCTACCATCTCTGTGTGCTCACCTGAGCTCTTTCTGTGCACTGGGAGAGACAGGGAGCAAGCCCTCTGGTGTCTGTTCTTATAAGGGCACTAATGCCATCCCCAGGGCCCCACCCTCACGACCTCGTCTATTCCTGCTTACCTTTCAAAAGCCCCATTCCCAAATACCATCACACTGAGAGTTAGGACTTCAACATATGAATCTGGAGGAGAACAAAAGCCTTCCGTTCATAGCAGATGCCTTTTGTCTATTTCCAAGTTTCAGGTAATTTTCTTAAATCCTTAAACACTTCAGCCTCTAAGTGGAAAATATTATCTGGTCCACTTTAAAGGTGAGGAAATTAAGCCACTGGAAACAGTTTTGAAGGAATGAGTTGGAGGAAAGATATTCTGAGAAAACATAGGAGAATTAAGTACAATGTGAGAGATTCAAGGTCTGAGATGGTGAGTTTGTGAGTGAGGAAGAAGAAACAGAGAAGAGTTCTCACTTCCTGGCCAGCTGAACTGTCCTGGAGTTTCCTGGCCTTTTATCTGAATGACTCCGGAAATCAATAGTGTTTATAACCAAAATGAGAACCACCATCTGCTGCATGCCTACTGTGTGTCCGTCATTTTATGTATCCTGCCTTGAATGCATGCCATCCTGCAGTGCTATTATTCCCATTAGACAGGAAAATGATTTGGTCATGAATATTGAGTGACTTGCACAGGCCGCTGCTAGCAGACGACGAATTTGAGAGTAAATCTAGTTCTGTCTGTCCCCATTGCACTTGATTCTCTCTGAGCACAGACTCCAACTCCATGCTTCACCTACGAGTGCTGCATTCCTGGTGAGGCGTCACACATCCATTTACTCTCTTTCTGAGACCCTTATATGTGGAAAAATCATGACATCCAAGACACTCGGGGTCCCTGGCACCTTCGAAGTGGGAAAGATGAGAAGACTAGCAGATCCTCTATGCGGGAGAGCAAGATTCTGCTTTGGAAATGACGAGTCTGATATGCCTAAGACATCCAAGCAGAGATGTCAAGTAGGCAGTAGAGCAGAAGAGGACTAGACATGTGAATTTATGAGTCATCAGCCTAAATAAGTTATCTAATGTGATAGGGAAATTCATGCCTCCAAAATAATGCTCCTCTATAAGAATACTCATCAGAATAACAACCAGGCCTGATAGTCAGAAGTATAGTCATGCGAGGTATTAAAATATTGAAATACTTCTCCGCCGGTTGGTTAATAGTGGCTGCCTCATGTGTCCCAAAGGCTCTCTCCGTCCCCTCACACCCAGCACCCCTGGGCCTGTCCACCAGCCAGTTATTAAAAGTATAACATCTCCAAGCAGTGATGATTGAGATTGATTTCTATGCACGCCCTACCACTCAGACCATTTCAAATATCAGCCCGGATTAACAGCCAATATTTCTTGAGTTCTTAATATATGCCTGGCATATGCCAAGCGCTTGATTTGATAGCTTCACTCAGTCCTCACTGCCACCCTTTGTGGTAAATATTAACATCAGCTCCCATTACACGGTTGAGAAAACTGAAGCTCAGAGAGATTAGTAGCTAGTCCTAGGCCACATAGATAGAGACTGATGGAGCCAGGACCTGAGTCCAAATAGTCTAACTTTGGAGCCGCTACACAACCCTGCTTCTCAAGCTCTGACGAGCCCATGTCCTTGGCTGTGTGGCATGATCAGGACATGGGCATATATTCAGCCTATAGCCCTAACTGCCTTTCCTGCCAGGACAGTGACGGAGAAAGTTCCTTCCTGGCACTGAGCTCACAGCTGCTGCTTATGTTCAGCACTGAATGGTTATTTACTTCCTTCAAACTGTCTCATGTAAGATGTGACAAGAAAGCAAAATGGTTATAGACACTCTTTCCTGTCAGACTGTCTAGATTATTTGTATTATGTTTTCACTAGCTAATCACTTGGTGTCACCTGTCACCTTGGTAGCACTTAACTGATATGATTGTCTAAGCAGCCCCATTCATCCATCAAGAATAATGTTCAAAGACACAAACAACATGGTCTTGTGGATGATTTTTCCTTTATTTCAATGTCCTAATAATTCAACGATGATGGTAAAAATATAAGATTTTAAAGCAGCAAATCTCCTTAGAAGATGTTACCTGCTGTAGACTGAATGTTTATGTCACCCCCCCCCGCCCCAAATTTATATGTTGAAACTTAGTCCTCAGTGTGATATTATTTGGAGGTGGGGCTTTTGGGAGGTGATTCACTCCTGAGGATGAAGCCCTTGTGAATAGGATTAGTGCCCTTATAAAAGTGACCCCAGAGAGGTTTTTTACCCCTTCTGCCATGTGAGGACACAGGGAGAAGATTGTCACCTATGAATAAGGAAGTAGATCCTCAGCAGACGCTAAATCTGCCTCTGGAACTGTGAGGATTCGTTTCTGTTGGCTGTAGGCCACCCAGTGGTCTGTTATAACAGCCAGAATGAACTAAGACCCTAACACACACACACACCCTCTTCCCCAAGCTAGAGACTTTCTGACACATGATACGTTGTGGATGAACCTTGAAGACATTATGCTACATACGAAATCAACCAAACACAAATGTACCAATATTATGATTCTGCTTATAGAAAATATCTAGAATAGACAAATTCATAGAGACAGAAAGTGGAACAGAGGTTACCAGGGGCTGCAGGGAGGGGAAAATGGGGAGTTACTGCTGAAGAGGCACAGAGTTTCAGCATTTTCTGTCTAATTTCTGTTTATGCAACTGGCTGAGGAGATCAGAGCCCTATCAGTCAGGAACCCTAATTTTAAGACAGAGGAGGCTCTGTGGAATTCTTCAGCCCAGTTTTCTCATTAAAAAAGAAGATCCTGCATTTTTATCCCTCGTTGGCTCTTTGTAACTGCCATCAATTGGTTAGAACCCATGGGAGAGAGAGGTGAATGACTCCAAACCCACTACACCTGGCAAAAAATATAGAGTTAGTTATTGTTGGAGGTGGAAAATTGTTCACCTTGCCCAAGCAAAGGTTGTGCATTGTGACTAAGGATTAAAGAAGAAACTGAAACTACTTAATAGCAAACTGTGCCCTCTCATCCTACCCCCATTATGTCTTCTGCACAGGAAGAACAAAAGTGTTGACAATGAACTCATCCCAACAACCTCCAGGTGTATAATCTCTTTGACAAATTCCCACAGTTACTCTGGAGAAATAATCCATCTTCCAGTCTAATTAGACATGAAGCAGGAAGTCATGAAATACAGATGTGGAGGATCTGAAGTTGATGAGAAGGCCCCTTTGCTGAGAGATATACCTGCATAAATCAATTGAATGGAAATGATTTTACACTTGTTACACTACACTCTGGACAATGGCATCATTTGGGGTCTTTATGGAGCCATATTTTCTCTCTATCCTTCTCTAAATTCTTCTTTTGCTTTTAATTCTTTATTTTTTCTTTTTTGACAGCAGGAAATAGCCATATTTCTGAGGTATAAAGGAGAAATAAAACATTTTCCATTGCAGAAGAGAGTGCTGCATTTGGGGGAAAAAATGTTTCCTGCTGCAAATCAGTATGTTATGTGCCTTTGCAGCATCCTTCCATTCCATGACTCAAAATTATGTTAAAACAAAATCTATATGTAGAAAAATCCCTAGAGGCCATTTTACCAACACATTACCAATTTTGTCTTTGGATGACAAGATTTCAAATGATTTCCTGTAGTAATTTCCTGTGTCAAGTTTCTTAGAGTGATTCACACTTTATTCTGTTGGGGACCCTGAACTCTTATGAGTTAGATCAGTTTTTATGTTAATTTTTCTTCTTAGAATCTTGAACTAAGTGGTTAGTAATATTAGATCACAAAACAGCCAATACTGCAGAATTAGAGTTTCCATTTGTTACAGGAAACTACTCTCCACCAAGTGGACAGGTGGTTTCCTTGTCACTGCTCTAGTCTGGTAGGTAAAGATTTTATTTCTTCTTTTTACAAATGAACCCATCACGCCTCTACCTGTAAGCCTTTTCTTCTGTTCTCCACTAGTTGTTAAAGCCCAAAACTTATATCCAGTACTACATTATTTTGATCCTTGGGAAATCAGTTTCTTTTCAAGCTTCCAATATGACCTTGAATTCTCTCCTTTTTTTTCTAGCTATGTTGAGGTAAAATTGACAAGTAAAATTGTAATATATTTAGTGAGGAATGTGATGATTTGACATATGTATATACTGTGAAAGGATTCCACCATCAAGTTTACTAACACATACTTACTTTTTCTTCTTTTTGGTGAGAACACTTAAGTTCTACTCTCTAGTAAATGTCAATTATCAGCTATAGTCACCATGAGATACATTAAATCCTCAGACTTCATTCATCTTATAACAGCAAGTTTGTACCCTTTTACCAGCCTCTTTCTATATCCCCAGCCTCTCAGCCCTGGAGAACTATGAATTTGATTTTTTTCTTTTTAGTTTCACATATGGCTGAGATCATACAGTCTTTGTCTCTTTGTCTCCTTATTTTATTTAGCATAATGTTATTAGGGTCCATCTATGTTGTTGCAAATGGCAGGATTTCCTTCTTTTTAAAGTCTGAATAATATTACACTGTACATATATACCACATTTTCTTTATCCTTTTACCCATTGGTGGACAATTAGGTTGTTTCCATACCTTGGCTATTGTGAATAATGGGAGTACAGATATGTTGTCAAGATAGTGATTTTGTTTTCTTTGGATATATACCCAGAGGTGGGATTTCTGGATCATACGGTAGTTCTATTCTTAATTTTTTTAGGAACTTTCAAACCATTTTCCATGGTGGCTGTACCAATTTAGATTCTCACAAATAGTGTACAAGGGTTCCCTTTTCTCCCCATCTTCATCACCATTTGTTGTCTCTTCTCTTTTTGATAATAACTATCCTAACAGGTCTGAAGTGATATCTCATTGTGATCTTGTTTGCATTTCCCTGATGATTAGTCAAGTTGAGCACCTTATGTACCTGTTGGCTATTTTTAGGTCCTTTTTGGAAAAATCTCTGATTGTGTTTTTTGCCCATTTTTAAAGGGGTTATTTGTTTTTATGCTATTGAGTTGTATGAGTTCCTTGCATATCTTGGATATTAACCCCTAATCAGTTATGTGGTTTGCAAATATTTCTTCCCGTTTCTATAGGTTGCCTTTTGATTTTGTTGGTTTCCTTTGCTATTCAGAGACTTTTAGTTTGATGTGGTCCCACTTGTTCATTTTTGCTTTTGTTGCCTTTGCTTTGGGTGTCAAATCCCCCCAAAAGATTGCCAGGAACAATATTAAGGAGTTTACTCACTATGTTTTCTTCTAGAACTCTTATGGTTTCAGGTCTCACATTCAATTCTTTAATCTTTTTTGAGTTGATTTTTGTATGTGGTGTAAGATAGGAGTCTAGTTTCATATTTTGCATGTGGCTGTCCAGTTTTCCCATACCATTTATTGAAGAGGTTAGCTTCCCCCCACATTGTATATTCTTAGCTCCTTTGTCATAAATTAATCAATCATAGATACATAGATTTATTTCTGGGCTCTATATTCTGTTCCATAGATCTATGTGTCTGTTTTTATTACTATTATTTTGTAATATAATTTAAAATTACAAAGCATGGTGCCTCCAGTTTTGTTCTTCATTCTCAAGATTGTTTTGACTACTCAGGGTCTTTTGTGGTTTTATTCAAATTTTAGGATTGTTTATTCTATTTTGTGAAAAACAAAGTCATTGAAATTTTGTAGGGATTGCATTGAATATGTACATCTCCTTAGGTAGTATGGATATTCTAACAATATTAATTCTTCTAGTCTATGAACACTACATACCTTTCCATTTATTTGTGTCTTCTCTAATTTCTTTCACCAATATTGTATAGTTTTCCACGTGCAGATCTCTCACTTCCTTGGTTAAATTTATTCTTAAGTATTGTATTTTTTCTGATGCTATTATAGATGGGAAAGTCTTCCTAATTTCTCTTTCTGATCGATCATTGTTAGTGTATAGAAACGCAACTGATTTTTGTATGCTGATTCTGTATCTTACAACTTTATTGAATGTGTTTATTAGTGATAACCAAGTTTTGGTGCAGTCTTTTGGGTTTTCTATTCTATGAGTTAGGTTCCCTCTATACCTAGAGTGTTAAGAGGTTTTATCATAAAAGAATGTTGAATTTTGTCAAATGCTGTTTCTGCATCTATTGAGATAATCATGTGATTTTTTTTTCTTTCATTCTGTTAACGTGAGAGCATTAAAGCTGCTGTCTTAGTTCTTAGTTGAGAATGTGCTAAGACCTGTCATTGACCCAAAGGGGAGGATTGCAGTTAGCGTTTAGATGCAGACCGATTAGAAGTGAGCATCTCATAAAGTATGCAGTCAAACGCCTTCCAGAGAAAGACTGGGAGATGGGCGTTTTTGCCTGCTGCTTCTGTGTTGAGACCTGCGAGGAGTAGCCATGACAGTGCTCAAATATCTATAAACAACTGCTTCCTTGTTTGCTATATTCCTGTGAGACTCATGAACACAAGCCCTATTGGCTTATAGAGTTGGATATTTAGACCTGTTCCTCAAATGGGAGTGTTAAAAGTTGGGGCACTTCATTCCTCAGGGACAAACTGGGACTTGGTTTCCCTCCCAATTTGTATAGATCTGTGCAGGTGTGGGGTTTGTGGTGAGAGTGTGACTCCACCTTTCCTATCATTTCGATGTGGTACTCTCTTATTCTCCCAGGAAGAGAGCTCTCACCAGAAACCAAATCAACTCACACCTTGTTCTTGGACTTCCCAGACTCCAGAATTGTGAGAAAATAATTTTTCCTTGTTTATGCCACCCAGTCGATGGAATATTGTTATTGCAGCCTAAGCAGACCAAAACAATTTGTTTTTACCTACATTTTTATCTTCTTATGCATTTGTATTTCTTCATGGAGGTTGTTAGTTCTGTTCAATAAATAGTTCTGGTTCTCTGCTTTCCAAGCCCATGTAGAATTTTACCCCTTTATCTCCTCTGTATTTAAGCATGGCCATGGGACTACCTGGCAAACTAAAAAAGCCGGGCCAAGATATACCTCTTTCTCTTCCCCTAGCTCAGGTGATCCTAGAAACACATGAAGTTGATGTAGTATTCCTGTCATCCAGGAT
Source organism: Rhinolophus hipposideros (assembly GCF_964194185.1). Taxonomy (NCBI): domain Eukaryota; kingdom Metazoa; phylum Chordata; class Mammalia; order Chiroptera; family Rhinolophidae; genus Rhinolophus; species Rhinolophus hipposideros. Next base: position 88,759,268 of record NC_138052.1, read on the forward strand.
CTTTGAGTGACTATGATTAGCAAACTTCCTATCCAATAGCAACTGATTGATTGAGAAATAAATCTATGATTTCTGGCATTATTTGTTGCCACAGCATAGCCTATCTTCTCCTGACTGACATAACTTCTAAGCCATAAAAAGGAAAAAAAAAATTAACCTTTTATAATTTAAATAACATCAGCTTTTGTATAGAATTAGACTGTACTTGGAACAAATTAAGCCATGTCTGTTTTCACCTGCCTTGTGGGGTGAATAAGCATTAAAATATCTCTCGAACCCAAACACTCATTATACTGCTCTGTTTTCAATTATTGGTAATTTTATCATAGTGAAGTCAAGTATTTTTATCTTCATACATTCTCCTGCTAAATGGTCACACCCCTAAGAAGAATAATTCATTAAGAAATTTTTCATCAAGAGTAGCTTAGCATGAATATTGGGCTCCTTTATTGACAGATTACTGAATTCTTGAAGGGCAGGGTGAGGACATTGGGTAGGTTGCCAGAGTGGAGTGTTTTGGACAATAAAGGCATGAATCTTCTGGAAATAAAAAGTGAGAGGTGACTCAAAAGGAAAAAGGCTAACATGTCTTCACAATGTTACTCAGGGAAGATTTCAAGACTGCTCAAAAAGTGTAATGAATCCTTTTGTTTATGGGAAATTACTTGTCCTATTTATCTATCTTACAAATAAGAAAAATCTGGAGGAAAAACATAGGGCTGGTGATGTGCCAATTAGAAAGAGGCAGCAAAATAGCAGTGGTGAGATGGAAATGCTTGCTATACATGTATAATTATAGGGCCCTCATCAGAAACGCAACACAACTTCCCTCTGAACTCAGCATTCTTTGTTTCACACAAAGTATGAATAAAACATTGGGCCCAATTTCCAGAAGAATAACCTGTTATGAAAATGGCATCAGTGAAAGAAATGGGGATGGCAGGAACAGTCAGGCAGTTATACTATGTATGCCATAGCACAAATATTTCCATTAAATGTAAATATACCCCACATAAAAATGCTCTGCTTTACAGTAACTACTCTGTTTTGTAGCTTCTATGAATCAAGCTTCAGCTATTAAATGCATAAGAGTGAACAACAGTGTGTTTTGCTAATTATGATCTTCTTTAGTTGGCATGGAGCCTGGATGAAAAAGATACAATTTGCAGCTCCCTATTAAAGGTGAATCTCCCTACAAATGTTCTCTGAAATATACCATTTTTTTCTATATTTCCAAAACATATGAACACTGACAACATACTCTTACTTTTCCCACTCCTGCTGTCAAGATTCTGTATTAATTCTTCTGTAAGGACACTCAAAATTACTGAAATAAAGAGCCAAATGGGTCCTCAAAATGGCAATATTAAGAAAATGCCAAAGAATTTGAATAAGTTCAGTTCTTCTCTCCCTAGTTTTCCTATCTTTATCACTTAGCTACTCCCAACACCTTATTTCTTTGACGTCTTTGTGAATTTCAGGCCAAGAGCCCTCTACTTTATCTCTGAATCAGCCCTCCCTTGTTATCATTTCCTTTCCTTTCCTCTGGGTCTGCAGGGTCTGTCACCTCTAGCAGATCTAACCAATATCCTCTATGCCTTCTGTGCTGCTATCTTTCCAATGTGCAGTACAATGTTTTCATATTGAAACCAGGTACAATGTTTTCAGATTAAAAAAAACACACAATGTTTTCAGATTTAAAAAAAAAAACCTACTCAAAATGACATAAAAAATAAGGCAGAGTAATTATCTCACACAACAAGAAGGCCAATGGTTCAATTTTTTTTCAAAGGCCAAGTTTTATCTTTCAACCCTGAATCCTTATATGTCACCTTTTCTTTAAGCTAGTTCACCAAAGATCACCCGCAGGCATGACACAATCCCAAGGACCATCTCTTCTTTCTTTCTCTTTTTAGAAGCAAGATAACATTTTCCTGTCCATGGGATCTTTCCCAATGCCTGGAATTACATCACATGCTCATACCCTTGCTCAAATCAGACATTGGTAAGGAGACCACCGTCATGGTTGGCTTAGACTAATCTGGACCGCCCTTCATAAATGGTGGGTGATCCAGCCTCCCTTGAAAAAGATGTCTAATATGAGGAAAGTGGTTACTTAAACAAAAATAAAGTCCTGTTAAAAAGAAGGGTGATGAGTATAAGCTATCAATCAAGCTTGCATTTTAGTACAATCCTACTATCCATCTTTCCTACAGCCAGCCACTAGTATTTGCAGACAAAATCATATAGCATGTATGAGGGGTGCTCACTAATGATAATTTGACAATAGGACACTAATGCCTCCTGACAGTTCTTCCCAGAAGGGATATTTTAAACTTCCGTGTTGCTTCATCCCCTAATACTCACATCACTCCCTGAAAATTATAGGGAAAACTGCTGATATCAGATAAGAGCTCCGTGAATTCTCTAAACCAACTCTACAAACATACTTAGAACTGCCCCAAGCTGTTTCTTCTTCCTTCTTGTGACCATGAATAGCTGTCCCTATCCTAAATAAAGTAAGTATTTTACCTCTATTATGGATCTTGTCTTTTTCCCCTCGCCTGGGTTCGTTGATCGTAGATCCCTTCGCTACACTATTTTCAGTCTCTCCTTCACTGACAATTTAATCTTAACATCTGAAGGATGCTCAACTCTATCAGCATGTTCAACTCTAGCCAATTAAAAAAAATACCTTCATTACCCCACATCTCCACTCACTTCCACACTATCTGTTTTCCCTTTCACAGGCAAACTCTTGAAAGTGTAAATCTCCATTTCCTGTCTCTTCTTCCCTGCCTCCCCTCACATCCAAACCATTAAATCTGGCATCGACTCCCATTTTTCCACTAAAGCACTCTCACGGTGCTTGCTAATGACTTCCTTACCACTTAACCCAAGTCACTTTTCAGGCGTTCCCTTACTTGACCTCTTGGCAGCATTGGCACATTATTGTTCACTCCTTCCTCAAAGAAACACTCTACCTTTGAATTTCATGCCATCACACACCCTCATTTCTTTCCTGCTTCTCAGGTTCTTCCCCCATCCTCTGGCCATCCTTGTAATATTGGTGGATTTCTGTCTTCTGTGCAGGGTTCTCTTTTCATCTTATTATGTGCAAACTTCCTGAGAGACAGCACTTCCTCTCATGCCTTCAGTGATCATCTGGGTGGTACATAGGTGAGTGCACCTGTACAATAAGACAACATGGGCTTAATGCCAGATTTTACCACTAACCATTAATTATATAACTTGGGCAAGTTACTTAATTTCTGTGAGCCTCAATTTCCACATTTGTATGAAAGGCATAATAGTATCGACCTCACAGCGATGTTGAGAGGAGAGCAATAATGAATATAAAGCACTTAACTCAATGCTGGTATCTAGTAAACCTTCAAATGTTCATTTTGGTCATTAATTTTATTATGCTAATGACTTTCCAATCTGCTTATCTGATCCCAATCTCTTCTGAGATTCAGCACCCTTTACTCAATTGGATATTCAGTCATTTGACTTGATGTCCAATGGGCCACTCAAATTCAAGAAATCAAAAACTAAAGTGATCATCTTCCCTCCCTTTGCTGAATATGTTCTTTTTCCTGTGTTTCCTCTGAGAATGGCAAGTCCTCCCCTGTGATTGTGAACAAAAAAGGGGCCACATACTAAGCCTGACAAACTCAGGGGAGGCCTGCATGGTGGGCCTTACAAACTCAGAGACCGAAGGTAACCACATAGGATGGTCTGAGCTAAAAATTCCTAACCGTGGGTCATGGAGGGTCCCATCCTAAACCTGTCGCTTCCTTGATCAAGGTCAATCCTTACCTTGAGTGAGCCTGTCTGTGGTCTTTTTGCCTCTGAGATAATATACCTTTGAAATGTCAGAGTGCTCTCCTTTTCCAGACCCCTCAGGGCACAGCGTCCACACCAGAGCACCAGACCACAGAACCCCTCATCGTTATCTTATTCCCTGATTACCATCTCTATGTGCTGTAAATGTTAATTACTAATTATCCTGTACCTACCAATGTAAAAGTTCACGTCTCTCCATTTTACTTTTTATCCAATCCCAGAGATGTCCCCGCTTTGCTTTCTCCCAGCCCCTTAATCCACCACCAGTGGATTTCATGTAACCCTCCTTATGGCTCCTCCTTTGACTCTAATGTATAAAATAAGCTGCAAAACTGTTATTCTCCGGAGCATTTTCTCAATTCATTGAGACTTTGCTCCCTGGAAATTGTCAGTTTGGCTCAAATAAAGTCATAAAAATTCTCCACATGTTTGGACATTTCTTACATTGAGATGATTGTCCAAGTCAGTGGTAATGCATCTCTGAATCCTCCTATTCTGACCAGTTTCAAATCTTCTGCAGTTTACCTGACTCCCTCTCCACCTTTCTCATCATCACTGCCACCACCCTGCTTCAGACCATTATCTCTCACCTGGGTGACTGCTGCAGAGCCCTCTCAAATCATTCTCCACTTAGAAGCTGGAATGTTCATCTTATAACATAACCGAACAATTCTTACCTTGCCTTCCTCACTATCCCCACTCTGCTATGTCCCCACCTTCCAGCCTTTATGAATTTTTTTGTTTCTCAACTATACCATGCCTGTTATGGCCTCCTTGACTTGCCTTATGTTCTCTTCCCTCCTCAGCTCCTACCTCCTACCTCCTCTAACTTCAAATCTCCTCATAAGTCCTATTTCCTCTAAATGTTTTCCCTTACCCTTATTCCCTACACATACACAATTGAGTTAGGTGGTCCTACCCTTTGCTTCCAAAGTACCCGGTACTTCTCTGTTTCTAAGACTTGAATAATTAATCTTTCTCACTAGGAAACATCCATGACAGCAAAGTCTTTGTTTACCATCATATCCTCTGTGTCTATTCCCAAGCTGGGCAATTCAGAGGACTTCTTCAATGAGTGAGTAAAGTTCTATTCCCTGTTCTTTGCTTTGCAACCTGCCTCCTTTCCATCCCTTACGTCAGTTCTATTATGCTGTTCCAATTCCCACATATTTCTTGGTAATGCTCCTTTCATCAAATCTTGTATTCTTTTAGTTCCCAAACCAGGCTGGCACTGAAATCACCAAGGAGCTTTTTACAAACACAGTTTCCTGGTCCTGTTTGCAGACCTACCAATGAAGGACCTCCAGGAAGTTAGATTTTTATAATATCCTAGGTGATCTTGATAATTACTTAGTACTGAGAACCCCTGCTGTATATAATCCCAGTACCTGGTTTATATGAATGTTTCTGAATGTAGAATTGCTCAGATTGACGAATCCCAAGTGATACACTAGTGAATTAGTATGATACCCTTTCCAGGAAATCTAAAACAACATAATTCTAATTAAAGTCACTGTCTCCAAAAGTGCCCTCCCAAAAAATACTGAATTTAATGGAGATATTTTTGGGGTAGATTGATGGGAAATATTTCACTCAAGAACATTTATCTGAGCAACTATGGTATCCTCATTTCCAGGCCAGTCAGTCAGAAACAGAGATACATAAGGTGTGGAATTTATTGCCTAGTGAAAAAAGAGTCACATATGTATGGGCAGATATGTTGTATGGTGAAACAGTCAGAAGAGGTATAAAACAGAAGAGGCATAAAACATCAGTGGAACATAAGAGTACAACTTGGGCTGAGCCTTGAAAGGTTGGCGTACTTATATGTAGATTTGAGGTAAAGAGTATTCCAGGGCCATAAGTATATGAACAAAGGTCAGGCAGTAGGAGACCATGTTTAGGAAATGGAGAGTTCCTAGATCCAACTGGAACATGGAGAAAGAAATGGAAGTGAGGTGGAATAAAAAATATGACAGATGAGAATGAGACTAGAGAGTTAGATTGGAGTTAGATTAGGGTTGGCCTTGAATGTTGAACAAAAGACTTAATTCTATAGGTGCAATGGGTGTTGATGTTGGAATGGGCCATGGTGAATAGAGGAATATCATAGTTAGATATCCTTTTACTCAACAAAACATGTTGAGTGCCAACTAGGTATGGTACTATTCTAAGTGTTCGGTATATGGTGGGGAACAAGGAAAAATTCCTGTTATATTAGAGTGCATCAGGCCACTCTAGTTTAAAAGAGGTAAACACTAGGATTACTTAGTAGATCATTATAAGGGTTTACCTACTAGACAGTTAAGGTCTGAACTAGATCTGGGAAAACAGGTAAGAAAATGAGACATTGAATTGGTGTTTTAAGAATTCTTGGAGAGGTTTGTAATCTGTCAAAACCAAATTGTTCAATATTTCCTTAGAGGGGATATTGGAATTGATTATTATAGAGCTTAAATATTGACCTTCTGAGCAAAAGACTATTATTCTAGGTGGTAACAGATACAGTTACAGGGTTACAAGATAAGTTGAGTTTTGAATAAAGACAAAAATTAATAACACTTCAGCTTTTTCTTTGCAAGTTATGGAACTTTTCTCTTTTTTAGACTGCTCTAACCGATGTGTACTAAGGCAACTAGGAATAAAAATACTTATAGTCTAGTTTTTGATGCTACATAAGTTATTTTTTTTGCAATTAACAATGAAAGAATGTATCATCTAATCCCTAGAATGAAAGACATCACATTATACACACAACACACAAAATATGAAATATGGATCATTTTTAAAGATCTAACTTTAAGTAGAGATGTTGATCACTTTGGACTGAATCATCCCAACAGATCTGATCATCACTCTACTACTAATGTTTACCTTAACCTCAGTAAAAAATTAGTAATGAACTTGAATAACTTGAATTAAGTATGTTTTTAATTTACACTTTTAAAATGTTTGAGCCAAAATGCAAAAGCAGAAATGTACAAGATTTCCTAGACATCAAAGGATGAAAGATGTTTCAAAAACCTTATGTACGGTTGGTTTAATCGCCAAATATAAACGCATCACATAATCAATGCATGCTGAACGGTTAGTATGTATACAAGCCCTGGACGAGACTGTCATTCAACAATGTCTTTACAATGAGCAGAGAGACTGGTGGCTCTCCATGAAGTCTTCATTTCAGTTTAGCATATATCTGTTGAGTGTCTACTCTTCTCAAACACAGGAACACCCCTCCCCAATCATTTTAATAACAAGTCCATTCTAAAACTGATTAAAAGTTTGAGTTCCTCTCTTCAAAAAAAATTAGCGTGACAACCTTATTCCAAACACTCATGTATTTACCTTTTTTTTTTTCTCAAGCAAGCTGGTTAAGAATAGGGGTGTATCTGTTTGAACACAGGATAATCCAACACGTTTAAACCACTCCTTCCAAAGAACTATAGCTTAACATGATGGTCTTACAAGATAGATTCCACAATACTTTCAGGAAAGTGTGAGCAAACCCCAGAAAACAATGTGGATTTTTCTAGATTGGCTGGGCCATTTTAGGCTGAATGAGCATATGAGGCAGATACTATGTTATTGAGGAGGAAACTGATGCAAGTAGAGTTAAATATCTTTCTCAAGGTCACAACTTGCTTACTTTACCCAAGATGTGACACCTTGAGCAAGACATGTAGCCTCCTTAGCTTTAGGAGCATTGTCTATAAAAAATGAAAATGTGCTAGAGTCTTAACTGAATAAAGGACTAAGACAGTAAAAGTTTTCACAGAGAAGTGAACATTCCTTTCCCTCTCATTCAAGTAAGCGCAGAAATTCAGGGACCTATGTGGGCAAAGAGCATTCAACTGCCTTGCTATGGCCTTTGGAAAACATCAGCAGAACTTTATCCCTGTTACTGTACAACTGGCTGGGATTGACTCAGACTTCTTGGCTGTATCTGTTGCAGGAATGGAGTTGTATTTTTTAAAAACAGAAAGTTAAGTGTCTTGGAAGGAAAGATGCAATCTAACCTCTAATTAACAAAGGAAGACTTGCCTGTATTGTCAGGGAATCAAAGAACAAACAGAATAAATTTGCATATTGATTGGATGAAGACAAAGCCAAATGGGAGGAGAAAAAAAAATGTCCAAACGAGGAATTAGGTAGGAAGAGGGCAAAAAATAAAAAAAACATTTTAAAAAAAATCATCAAAGGTCCATGCATGGCTTCAGTAACTAACAAGTTTTCATCAGGCACAGGCACCACAGACAACATACTCAAAGGAGCAGGCACTTGAGGTGGTCAAATGACCAGAATAAGAGCATTGCTGTATCGTAATAAGAGAGGAAGCCTGAAACAGAGACAAGAAATGAAGGTGACACCCACACTGGAGGCCGCAGAAGTACCACCAATCTTTTTCTTTCCCAAAATACAGAAGGCATCAGGAGACATTTTACCTGCAAAGGGTCACACAACAAAACATAAAATGCATGGGGGAAAACATTTTAAAGAGCTTTTGTGTAAAATACTTGCTACCATAGGGAGGAGGAAGGAAAGTAATAAAGAGCAGGAAATGAGCTGATAGAAACAAACACAAGTAATACTGAGAGATGTAAGCCTGGAATTGTTAGGCTCACAAAATGCTTCTCAGTATTAGGAAAGATACGCTAAATAGGTAACTGATTTAGTAGCACACACAATTCCCTTTGCTCTATGGGCCCTTTGTCCCTTCCTTTGCTTGGCAAATTCCTTCACTTTCTTCAAGACCCAACTTAAATCTTATTCCCTTAGCAAACCGTTGGTTTCTACCCTTGGTAGTTCCCAAGGTGAAATTCAAAATTACGCACACACACACACACACACACACACACACACACACACGGCAAGGAGAGACCCAAGAAAGAAGCAGACTACTCCAGATTGGTAGGCATCAGATGTAATAAGCAAGGGAACTTATATACAAGGCTTGGCCACTGTAGACAAAAGACAAATAGATCTCCACACCCGCCCACTAGAATCTTAAACATTTATATAGAGGGTTTAATGGGCTTCAGTCACATATACCGTCTAGATGGTCTCAACAACACTTTACTCTCTCAAGGCTACATTCCTGAAACAGCTCCTAGTGTGGAAATGGTGGGCAGAATGTACATTCCAAGGACAGGGCAGGGGGTGAGGAGTCTCCAATTGCCCAGGTCCAGCTTTGAGTCAACAGGCGGTCATGTCCTTTCAATGACCTCCTTCCACACAAACTTTCCCTGACACTCGTGTCTGAGGCTGACAGCAGTGATCTAAGTCTTTGTTTCCTCTATTAATCTCCTTGTAGACTTGTATTGTTGATGTTTGTTTCTGTGGCTATCTGCCCCAATTGGCTACAAACTCCTTAAGAGCCAAGATTTACCTTAGAAATGTTTCTGTTTGCAATGCACACGTTACATTCTTCTCACCCTGTATGAGCTCAAGGATTTGTGGATTATGGTGGCAATTTGTATAAAAAATACAACATTTATTATAAGAAATGAATGAAATTAGAGAGTCCATATTTTCTTCGTGGTTTACAGAATGGTCACAAAAGAGGCCAGGGATTTTTTTTTTAAGAAATGGAAGAATATTATAGTTTCTTCTTCTAACATCTTAGTTTGGAAATATGACAGTATCCAATTGCAAAAATTGAGTTAAGGTCCTAAAGCACTCACCTGCAACTGCAGTGAAATTAGAAATCCAGTTCTTTAAAAATGGCTGGAATAAACTTTAATTAAAAAAAATGGCTGGAATAATTGACACTGCATAAGAAAAACCTGATGTTATCAGATTTTGAAATGTGGAACAGCTTTAAAACTGCCTTATTAACCACCACTGAATTTTAAATAGTTTAAACATTAACTCTTTGCTGCAGGGCGTCTCAAAAGCAAGAGATCTTGTAATGCTAATTGCTAAAATGCTCCTAATTTGTTTCTAAGGGTTTGCAGCAGCTCTTAATTGCTGCTCTATCTTTGATCAAAGGAAAGAAAAAAAATCATTAATGTTAAATTCATTCAGCATTCCCAATGCCCAACAAAGGGCATAAATGTTAAAGTTTTTTTAAGTACAACCAAAAATTAAAAACTAGCCAATTGGCAGAGACTTTAGTAGCTAACGAACATAGAGAAGGACTTGACTCTTCCACCTGTAAGTACTGAAGAACAGGGGTTCTCAGTCTGGTATGTGGATATCCCATCATCATTCACTGTAATTTTGCAGAAATTATAAGATTGCATTTTTACTAACCTGAGTATTGAAAATATTTCAAGACCATTATATATTTTCACTTCAGTAGCTTGGATATCTTTATTCGTGTCATTTAAAAAGTTACAAATCAAAAAAAATAAAAAAATAAAAAGTTACAAATCACACATAGACTACATAGAGATTACCTGAACATTTTCCCAGAATAAAAAAATGGTGTGGGTTTCATCAAAAACTATTGATTACTTTTACCACAATTCTTCATTTATGGTCAGGAAAATATTTTTAAAATATATTCAAATGAACAGATGAATGCATCAGAAAAAAATTAAGAAAAATAAGGATGAAAAGAAGAGAGCTGCTAGCAGTGAACACTAAGAGGAGATCATAATTCTTTTTTCAATAAAGGGATTCCACTATTCTCTGAAAACATACAATAATTTCACTCAAACAATACCAACACGTATCAATATAATATTAGGGCACTTCTGGTGGACACTGTTGGTTGCCCCTCCAACATCCATCCTCTAATTCTTTCTTGCGAAGTGTGTACCCTCTCCTATGAAATATGCTCAAGGAAGAGAGCCCAATCCCCAGTCTCAGGGTGAATCTGAATCAGCCTTAGCCTTTCATGGCACTCTTGTTCCTTTTGCCAGTGATTATTTTACGGGTGGGCACATGTTCATCACCTGATCAAGGCAAGACTATCCCTCTTCTTTTATTGGAATTGTCATGTCAGGATCTGATACATAAAACTGTGGCAGTCATCTTGCAACCCTGAGTTGGGTGAGCCTGAGAGCGTGCTGCCATTCTGAAGACGGTGGAATAGACAAGTGTAAAGGCCCTAGTCCCTCAATGACTTTATCAAGCTCCTCAGTTAAGAAACCCTGGAGTTGCTAGTTCATATAAAGAGCTTTTCTGAGACACAATTGTGGTTGTTACTTGTAGTTGATAACTGCCTTTAGGATCATAATCGATCCCAAATTTATATTTATGTATTTCTAGATTAAGCTAGAACTAGTACATCTGCTATCCCACCTGGATTAAGTGTTGCTTTCCTCAGAGAATTTTTGCAAAGATCAGAAGAATTAACACATTAAAGCAGTTAAGTGACTGCCACAGAGTATATAGTCAATGTTGGTATTTTTATTGTTATTGTTTTTATTGGTAGTTTTCTCAGCTCTGATTCTAATTCATTAACTTTTCTTTAGCTGTACCTACTCTGCCATTTAACCTGCCCTCTGAGCTTTTTCATTTTAATGTCATCTGTGTTTTTTTCTGTAAGTTATCTTGGGAGCTTTTGAAACCTGACTATTTTTTATAGTGTATTGCTTTATTTCCACATGGATCTTATACTCTTTTCCTCTCTTTAAATTATTTTTAAAGTACTTTATAGACTCTTATTTCATAGTCTTTCCAGTTCCTAGAGAAGACAATTCTCTCTTTTTCAGTCATCTGATAAAAAACAATGGAATGTTTTACTGTGGTTTGTAATTTTTTTTATTTGACCTCATTTTAAGTGACACTTGTTTTTTTCTGTCATGTCCAGGTTATTGAAATATACCTCTGGAGAAGTTTTAATCTTATTTCTACCATGTATCCCAGTAGAATCTCTGCTCTAAGTCTAATTTTCATGTTAATTTCTTATCCTGGAATTTCCTCACCACAAAGGTAGTTGAAATTTAGACTCCAAACCTATGAGATCATAGTTTTTATTTCTCAGTGGAGGCTTATTTTCTACGCACCCTGATCTATACCTGAGATAAACTTCCTTGTTACCTTCTAGAGTCAATAGGTGGTTTGTTTTGTTTTGTTTCTCAAAGTTTGCTTTCCTTAGAACTGTGCACATTCCAGCTTTCTGCAGGAACTTTGGTTTCAGTACTCAGCCCACACTCACTCAGGACATTGTCTCCTCCGACTTTGTTCTTTCTCCAGTTTGGTTTGGCTATTTCAGGTTTTTGTGGTTCCATATGAAGTTTAGGATTTTGTCTATTTCTGTAAAAAATACCATTGAGATTTTCGTACAGATTGCACTGAATCTGTAGAGTAATTGAAACCATATGGTACTGGCATAAACATAGACACAGACAAATAGAATAGAACAGAATAAAGAGCCCAGAAATAAACCCACACATAACCAGTCAACTAACCTTTAATGAGGGTGCCAAGAATACATAATGGGGAAAGGATAGTCTTTTCAACAAATGGTGCTGGGAAAACTGGATATCCAGATGCATTTGGACGTTTATCTTATACCATATACAAAAATGAACTCAAAATAGATTAAAAATTTAAATTTTAAGACCTGAAACTGTAAAATTCCTAGGAAAAAGCATAGAAGAAATGCTCCTTGACATTGGTCTTGGCAATGATTCGTTGGATATAATCTTAAAAGCACAGGCAACAAAAGTAAAAATAGACAAGTGCAACCACATCAAACTTAGTTTCTGCCGACAGAGCACAAAGGCAACCTACAGAATGGGAGAAAATATTTACAAACCATATGTCTGATAAGTTGTTAATATCCAAAATATATAAGCAACTCCTACAACTCAATAGCAAAACAACAACAACAAAACAAAAACAAGCCTATTAGCCTAATTTTAAAATGGGCAAAGAACCGGAATAGACATTTCTCCAAAGACACGCAAATGTCCAACAGATATATGAAAAGATGCTCAACATCACTAATGATCAGGGAAATGCAAATCAAAACCATAATGAGATACCACCTCACACCTGTTAGAATGGCTATTATAAAAAAATAACAAGTATTGCTGAATATGTGGAAAAATTGGAACATTTATACACTGTTAGTGGCAATGTAGCATGGTGCAGCTGCAATGGAAAACAGTATGGGAACTCCTCAAAAAATTAAAAATTGAACTGCTATATGATTCAGCAATCCATTTCTGGGTATATGTCCAAAGGAATTGACATCAAGACTGAAAGGGATACCTGAACCCCTATTTTGATTGCAGCATTATTCACGATAATAAAGATTGGAAACAACCTAAGTGTCCATCAATGGATGAATGGAGAAAGGAAGTGTGATATATACATGCAATGGAATATTGTTCAGCTTTAAAAAAGAAATACATCCTACCACTTGCAACAGCTTGGATGAACTTGAAGGGCATTATGTTGACAAAAATACGCCAGTCACAGAAGAACACATATTGCCTAGTTGCACTCATATGAGGAATCTGAAATACTCAAACCATACAAGCAGAGAATGGAATGGTGGTTGCCAGGGGTTGGAGGTAGCAGAAAATAGGGAGTTGTTTTCAACGGGTACAAATTTCCAGTTATGCAAGATGAATAAGTTCCAGAAATCTGCAGTACAACACAGTGCCTATAGTTAACAATGGTGCATTGTGCACTTTAAAAAATTATTAACAATGTAGATTTTATGTTAAGTGTTCTTATCACACACAAACAAATGGCTGGGCATGAAGAAATTTTGAAGGTGATAGATATGCTTATCACCATGATTGTGGTCATGGGTTCATGGGTATATGCATTTGTTCAAACTTATCAAATTGTGTATATTAAATATGTGCAGTTTTTTATATATCAATTATACCTCAATAAAGCTGTTAAAAATATTAAACAAAAAATGGTGATTATAGCCAAACAAAAACAAACCCCAAAAAAAACCCACTGTCCTCTGTCCTATCATAGCCCATGGCATAACCAGGTCCAGTAATGTCCACCAGGAGGCTCCTATGTTGTGGCTCTCATTATTCTCCACAATTCTAGCGCAGGTACATTTCGCCCCCCTTTTTTTCTAGTGAAATTAGCCATTGTGATGGTTAACGTTATGTGTCCAGTTGGCTAGTCCACAGTACCCAGATTTTTGGTCAAACGCCAGTCCAAATGTCCTTGTGAAGGTAATTTTTAGATGAGATTAACATTTAAATCAGTGGACTTTAAGTAAAGCAGATTAGTCTTCAAAATGTGATTGAGCCTCATCCCATCACTAGAAGGCCTTATGAAAAAGACTGACTTCTTCAAGGAAGAGGTAGTTCTGTCAGCAGACTGTTGCCTTAAGATTCGAGCTGCAACAACTCCTCCCTTGTGTTCAGCCTACCAGTCTACTCCGTAGATTTCATGCTTGCCAGCCTCCACATCTCCAGAACCAACTTCTTACACACAGAAACACACACACACACACACACACACACACACACACACACACATCCTATTGGTTATTTCTCTGGAGAACCCTGACTAATGCAGCCATGTGTTTTGTTTTTTTTTTTTTAAAAAAAGAGTTTCTTATTTTTATTTTACCAAAAAACTCTAGATGTTTACAGAAATTTGTATATTAGTTAAGTGTTTTTCTTAAAGCACCACCCAAACAATTCTTAATATCTTTAAAGATAATTTATTTTATCCACAAAACAAGAGTGTTGTGGCTTATGTCCCTTCTCTTGCTAAAAGACTATACTATAAAATTTAAAATTTATAAGTAATAATTTGCACTGAAGAAAAACTTCCTGGGGTAACATCTATGACAAAAAGAAACAGGCCAAACTCAACTGGGACTACATATCACATTTTAATGATCAGAGAAATGTGCTTAGATGGAGCACATCCACCTTTACATGTGAAGTGACATGATGCTTTTATTTCTAATTAATACAAAACCATCATTTCAGAAGACCAGTCAGCCTTTCAGTCATGTCAGAGTTGGAGTATTCTGATTTGCCAATAGGCAATAGTTCAGAGCTTCCAAAGAAAAAAACAAAATGTGAACAGCTTTTTATGGAGATCGACTAGTATTGAAATAATTAGAGTTGTTAAAAGATTGCTATTTGATCAGCATCCATAGGTCCCTGCTTCTGAATATAATAAAAGGCAAAGTTTGCTGTCCACTTCAAAGTGGCCGGACAACCTGACAATCTGGTAGACCAGATGTCTGATGAAGCTGACTAACTTGTTTTGGCCACACTGTGGTTTGCTTGTCCCATAGGCCATAAGATGATATTCTGAGTGTGTGTGAGCATGTACCTACTTACACATACACAAAATGTCATAGTTAATAGAAATCACAATTACATCAGTAGTAACCACAAACACATAATGAGCATTTCCTAAATGGCAGTCCCTGTATTTGACATGTGTTGTGTCATTTAAAGCTTCCTACAATACTGTAGGGTAGCTACTTGTGTTTGTCTCATCTTCCAGATGAGGAACCTTAGGCTCCCAAAGGTTTAAAAATGTCATAGCTAAAAACTGATAGAGATGTGGAACATAAAGTTGAATCAGGCTGAATTTATTGATGTGGGCTCCTTAAGGAAAGATTCTGCATTTAATGTTGCAGGTGAGGGAGTTAGAAAGGGCTCTAACAGTAGTTATCTTTGGTAAGATTATGAATGATATTTTTCCCTACATACTGATCTTATTTACCATTTTCTTGTACAAAATGGATAACTTGCATAATTTTTTTTCTTAAATAGAAGTATAAGCAGATATTAGATCACACTGGAGAAGGAACGTGCCTTTGAGTGAGGCAGGCTCCATCAAGTCCTGGCTTTTCTCAATGACCTTTGCTTACTTCAGTGATGAGCAAGTCATTCAACCTCCCCAAGGCTCTGTTTCCTCATAAAGTTGTTGTGATTAGTGATACAAAATATTTTGTCTTAACACAGAGCCTGCATATAAAAAAACACATAGTAGATGTTATTCTTGTTTTTATGATTATTATTTCATCATTATCATTACTATTAAGGCAGTCTCCATTGTTTATAAAACAGGGTTTTTAAATATCCACACAAACCAGTGGCCGGCGCATGCTATATGGAGGGCTTTCTTAGTCAAAAAGCTTGACATCTGCCAATTCCCCTCCAGAAGAAGAAATAGTTCCCAAGCCACTGTGTTCCCTTGTCACTGGAGAACATTTTACATTATAATCGCGTAATAACTATTAGTTGTGTTTCTCCATGAGACCATCAAAACATATTTAGCTTGTAGCTTAACTGTACTACTATGTGGTAAAAATGAAAGAGTGGGAAAATGTTATTGCCAAGAATAAACTATTTCAGAAACAAAGAACCCATTGGTATGTGACCTACCATGGAGTTACCCACCTTTTGTAAAATCAGAAAACAATAATATAATGATATGTTATAACAAAAATAAATTGTTATATAATTTAAAATGTAATATATATATATATGTATATATATATATATCATTTTTATAAAGTATACAGATATTATAATATAATAAGTAACATTATATCAGAAATATAGCATTTTTCCAAATTCCAAGTAACTGACTTCCAAATGAACCTGTGAACTGTAACATATTTCTGATTTGGGGACAGAATAATATCTACATATCTACAGCTGTATATAGTATTATTTCATATTAAAAATTTTTAATTTTGTTACATATCATGTTACATCTATATCTGTATCTATGTATAAATATACATGTATATAATCTCTATGCTGTCAATATAAAAAAACAAGAGTTCTAACTATCATTTAATTATTTTGATTTTGTATACTTTTTTAAAAAATTAAGTTATGCAACTCAAGCCATGTCTGAGGAAGTGACTGATTATACTTCTAAAATATTAAACCGGTGATTGAAGAGTCTCCTCTGATATCCTTGAAAGAATTAGGAAAATTATGGATGTGGACAACTTTTGGTTTCCCCTAAGGAATTATGTATGTTTCATCTCCCTAATACAAGAAAATATCAAAAAGGCAGAAAGCAGTTATTTTACTAACAAGTCTCAGATAAAGGGGTAAAACAAAATTGCTAGGCAGATTAAGTCCCACTCCATTCATTATAGTCACCCAGTAAGGTGTGTATAATTTAGATGAATGTCTCATTTCTCAAGGTTTTCCTTCATTAATATGTTTGGTCTGCTCTGCACAGAAATGCATTATCATTTTTAAATTCAGAGGGACGACTGGGTAATGCATGTTAGGTTACAATGGGTCACTGCTACTGGAAAAGCAAAATTAGAGTTTTAGGAATGTTAAATAAGTAAGTAAATAAAAAGCTGTGACCTCTGCTCTGATGAATAGGAATTAGTGTTAAACTAGACAGAATCTGGCTAACCCAACCCTACCAGTCAACTTTTTGGGAGTCAGTAACTTACAGGTAACTTAGTAGTGGATTTTGGCTGAGGGCAAAATTGTTTGCATAAAAATGACTCAGGTAGTAGATTAAAACAGATTTCCTGGGTACACCAAGGAATCTGCACCTTTTAAAGGTACCCCAGCTCTTAAAAATTGATGGAAAGCTTAATTTAAAAACACTGACTTAGGAAGTAAAAATGACAATCAAATCAACTTTTGGTAAACTAATCTGCAACCACCCAAAGACATTTCAGAGCAAAAAAAACAAAGTTGGTAATCTTTACTTTGAAGCATATCTTGCCACAATACCTAAAAAGCCATCTTTGAGATAGGAAAGATTTAAATATTCCAGCAGATATTTTTTCCTTTAAAGCACCAATTTGATATTTTTTCCAGTCCCCTACCCCATGCAACTGAGCAGTTCTTTTGAGTTATAAACTCACAACTTCCATCTCAATATCAAATGACATTTAAAAATGAGCGACAAAGGTGAACAGGCATTTTGAACTCTATAATGATATTACGAAGGTTAACATTACTCATTACCGATTATTGCTTGTCTTCTCAGAAATCTAGATTTGAATATCGTGTAGAGAATGATGGTTTATTCCCACATAGCTACTGCAATGGGTAGAGCTCAGTCAGCAATTCCATAATGCTCTGAAAGTCAACCTTCAAGTTCAGGCAACCTGTCTGGGCAAAAGCATGAGCAAAATTGCAGAGTTTTAACTGTGTCCTCCTCCACAGTTTTCAACTTTCACTGACCACATGGTCTAGTGGCAATAGTGCTGGGAAGAGTTGAAGACCTGGGCCAGTGATTCCCAAAGTGCCCTTCTTTCACTACCAAAATGAGAATCACCCCAGGAACTGAGGGGAGCCTTGGAACCTGCATTTTCACAAGCTACGCAGGGTGATTCTGATGCAAGAACACTGCTCAAGATTCTCTTCCCAACGTTGTCACTAAATGTATTGTCCAGGATAGGTAAAGAACACGATCTTTCATGCCTTGGTTTGCCAATCTACATAGCAGAATAATGACATTTGAATTTTCCTTTCCCCTAGGAATATCGGAAAGATAACATTAGTGAATTTATATTTAAAAAATAAACCTGAGGGTTATGTTTAAAAGAATAGTTAAAAATAACAGGATTAGCACTAGAAAAATTTGGATCTAAAACCCAGTCTGCCACTTACTTACTCAACTTTTGTCTCAAATTCAGATCTGCAAAAAGGAGATAACACCAACCTCACAGAGTTATATGAGATTAAAGAAGATATATGTAAAGTACTCGTGATTGTCACAATGAAGATACTCAATAAAAAGACGATATTACTAAGGAAGAAAGGAGCTATAAATTTGCTGGATTTTTGCCAAGTAAGAGTGACAAATGAAACTATGTTGTTGTCGTAGCCACTAATATTTGGGGAAATGTTTGTTACTGTTGCATAACCTAGCTCTCCTGATTAATAGAGAGGTCAGTTGATGGTAGAACGTTTTACTGTTAGAGAAAGTAATTACTAAGTACAGCTTTCTCTCTGAACTTTGGTCACCATGGATATCAAACCGTTTCAGCAATGGACCATCTGCCGGGATGCCAAGCCCAGGTCTTCTACTTGTAAACATCACTTGCAGAGGCAAACACAAAGAACCCCTGGCAGGAATACATGTTTCATCAGATGTTCAGTTTTGTGTTTAACCAGATGCCCAGTTGTTTTTACTTTCCTGCCATGATTCGGTGCTAGCGCTCATGAGAATGAGATTTTGAGACGCCCTAAGAGAAAGCCTCTCTTGGCGAGTTTCAAGCGTCCGCGGTCTGCAGCAGTGTGGGTTTCCTGACTGCTGGCAAGCCTTGGCAGCTTCCTCAGGAGCCCAGCCTCTGTAGACAGCAAATCTGTTCCCCTGAGAACCAGCAGTGATGTAACCACAGGAGACTCCAACAGCCCTCTCCCCACGTGTTTACAACCCTGGCAGCTCTTGGCCCTTCCCCTCTGCGGCCTGAAGGAGGACTCCTGAGTCTTGTCATCATCTGTCACGAATGAGGAGTGTGCATGGAAAGACACTGCTGAAACATGTATCAGGAGAGAGAAGCAATGATCAGAAACCACTAGGAGGAGAACATAAAGCTTATTGTGGTTATAGATCAACACCACTTATGAAAACAGAGCAGAGAGGTAGAAAGAACACAGA
Source organism: Rhinolophus hipposideros (assembly GCF_964194185.1). NCBI lineage: Eukaryota > Metazoa > Chordata > Mammalia > Chiroptera > Rhinolophidae > Rhinolophus > Rhinolophus hipposideros. The sequence goes on from NC_138052.1 coordinate 88,778,618, forward strand.
ATTTGGAGACAAAAAGCAGATGTTTGCAACCCAGCTCCTTCAGCCCTACTGGTAATAGTCCTACCTAACATTTTTGGAGCACTCTATGCCCATTACATGCATCTTCTCATTTAATCTTCACAACAAACATGTGAGATAGATTCTACCATGTCATTACCCTGGTTTTCTAGATTGGGGCACTGAGAGAAAATGAGGTGTACTACAAACAAAAATAGTCCTTTCAGTCTATAAAAACAATTCCTCTTCTATGATGGCCAGTTTCTCTGTACATCTGCCAACTACATGCAGAAAGCTAGGAGTCTGAAAATTTTGTGCAATACATTTCTGGAATAATTAAGGGACAGTGAGTCTGTTAGGGTACAGCTCCTGCAAAGCAGCACAGTGACATTTGCTAAAGGTGAGATGTTGAGTATTAGAAGTGGCAGAATCAGACAGAAATAAGGCTACGTCATTTACAGGCTAACGTGAATTTTTCAGTTTCCTTACACTGGGTTACAAGAGCACGTCCTCAGATATTTTCCTCCAAAAGTGTTTTGTGTAAATAAAACTAATTTAGATAGCTCTAAACATCTCACCCTACCCCACTAGAAACCTTCAACAGCTCTTCAGTGCCCAAGGAGAAAGGTCCATAACCCTTAACAAGGAATTGTAAACTCTTCACAATCTTCCCAAACATACCTTTTTGGCCCCTCTTTGCCCTCCCCCCAGGCACACACACTGACTCTGTGTCACAACTACTTCACACCTCTGTTACCACAACATGCCTTTATCTCTATGTCTTTGCTCAAGCTATTCCTCCCGCCAGGTATACATTCTTCCTAAGGGTTGTCTGTCAAAACAATACCCATGTGTATCAGTCTGCTAGGGCCGCTATACCAAAGTACCACAAACTGGGTGGCTTAAACAACAGAAATTTGTCTCACAGTTCTGGAGGTTGGAATGTAGTATTTAAAGGCCTGCATCTAAAATTAAAATTTAAAATCAGTATTTAAAGATAAGAAAGACCGAGCCATTTGAGATGCCTCACCTTTTACTATTTAGTTCTTGCTCATCAGTTACTATTTGCCTTACCTAAGGTTACCAGACTGTTTTACTCTCTCCTCTCAGATTTCCAAGAGCCAGTATGGAAAGGTTGGTGCATCTTTCTGCCACCCCAGCTGTCCCTGGCTTCATTGTTTGTTCAAGAAGTTTGTTTGTCAGTAGAATATTTAAAGTGGCAGAATCAGTCTCATCCCTGACTGCATGGAGATTTTAAATGATGCCAATATCGCAACCCCTGAATTTTCTGATTTAATTAGTTGAGAAAAGGGCCCAAGCACAATCACTGCTTTGACATTTTTTGAAAAGCTTCCCAATTGTTCTAACATTCAGCCAGTTAAAGATCCACTGAACTAATTTTAGCCTATCTCTCAAAACCATTGTTTCTAAATGTGTGACCCACAGACTTCCTGTGTCAGAATCATCTTAGAAGATTAATAGAAAGATACATCTCCGGGTCTTATCCCAAAACGAATGAATTCAAATGTGCGGGACTCAGGGGCAGACACCAGTTTTTCAACAAGTTGTAAATGAATCTGAAAACTTAAAAATTATTGGTTTAAAACAGTACTTTCCCAATTTCTTTTATGAGGACTCATTTTTGTCACTCTGTCATTCAAGGGTAAGCCCTGTGAAACTGACATGCCATGACACACACGGTTGATTGGTTTATCGAGCAGCCAATTCTAGCCGCGTTCTCCTTCTTTGACTTTCACTGTGGATGCCGAGAAAGATATTATAAATACCTGTTTTTGTAGGCTCACACACAGCTACTAGCAATAGGATGGATAACCTGATTTGGTGGATAACTAACCCACAAGGGCAAGACTGCTAATGGAACTGGGAAACCCTTACTTTTTTATAATAAGGACTTGTGCCAGCCATATGCTCCCTGGTGTCATCCCTTCCCTATTCTTTCTGTCTTGAGACTTGATGCGATGCCTTCTTGTGATCACAGAGGGGCAAGTGTAAAGGCAAAAGACGAACACACTGCTACAGTTGATGAAGTAGAACGATGGAAAGACCCTGGGCCTTTCCATCTTGATATTCTTGATATCTTTAAGAAGCCCACAAATGCTTTCCGCATTCCTAACTGATAACCCTCCTCCATAATCCATTCCACAGAAGAAGCCAGGCTGCCCTTCTGAGGAACGGAGCTTTCCAAATTAGAGACGCCAGACTCTGTCCCCAGAAATGCAGATTCAGTAGACCTGGGTGGGACTCAGTCCTCTGTATGGACTCAGATATGTCACTACTTGATAATGTTTTCCAACATCTCTTTTTCTTGGCTTTCAGTCTCTAAAATAGGCATGAACATCCACCATGACTGTCCATCTCACCGGCACTGTGAGACACCGAATACTTTTGAGAGAGTAGCATGTTTTGAAAAGTTACCAAATGAAAGTATGATTTCCATAGCTAAAAGATGTTTGTCATTAGTACCAGTTATTAGTTCATTTATTTAAGTGAAATGATTCTCAATAGCAAGTGATCTTCCTTCATTAAACATGCGGAACCCACAAGAAATTGAAGCCTTGAAATTACCAGGTGTTGGAAAGACCAATTGAATTGATACTGTACCAAAAGGCTGTCCTTTTCATATATTTCTTGTGAATCATGTGAACTTCAGGGAGACTTCATACCCATACTTTTCATTAAGGAACCAGTAATGCATTTAGCTTCCTTTTTATGACTCAGTCTAGGCAGCACTGTGATCTGGCCCCGGGCGTTTTGAAATAAACAAACTTTCTTGTCAATATTAAGATAACCTCAGAGAAGCTGAGAAATCAGTTTTATTCAGCACAGGGGGAAAAAAGTGCGTTTTACAAAGGCAGTACAGCAAGATGATAGAATTTGTCTGCCAAAGTGTATGGCACAACGCCCAGCTGGGCCTGCAGGCCAGGACAGTAATTCACTTTGCCACAGCACCTTCCAGATCAGTTCTGAGAAGATGGCCAAGGACTGTTTCACCACCCACACTGAGAGTACAGATTCGCATTGTTCTCTTGTTACAGGTGGTACATCACTTATTACCTTTCATGCCCATGTTGCCATTTAAGACACAGTAATTCTAACTTCATGGGGAGCAATACTTGGGACTGGGTGGGTCAAGAGGCAGGGCATCTGTGTCCTTTGTGGTGTGGCAACATACAAAGGTCAGATAGTTAAGTTCGTAAACTTAATTGTCTGACCTTCATATGTGTAGCACCCCACCCCATCCCCATAACTACCTTCTCTCTATTTCAGTCTTAGTTTTTCTAACATGTTGTTAGCCTAGCCTTCCCTATTGAGTTAATACATTACTCTTTTTTAAACAACTTTATTGAGGTATAATTCATATGCAAACAACTGCAAAAATTTCAAATATACAATTTGATGAGTTTGGACATATGCATATACCCATGAAACCATCACTACAATCAAGATAATAAACATATCCATCACCTCCAAAAGTTTCCTCTTGTCCCTTTGTTTTTTTAATCCTTTGTTGTTATTTGTGTGTGTGTGTGTGTGTGTGTGTGTGTGTCTGTTACACATGTTATCTGCACTCAACACATTTTTTTAATGCACAATACAATGTTGTTAACTTTAGGCAACATATTACTCTTTATACTGGTAAATTGTTGAAAAGGAGCCACATTTGCAGAATATGCTCAAGGAGAAAGACCATTTATCTGATCTTACCCTAGCAATGCTTCTGGTTTTCATTCATGGATGATAAATGTTCACCAAATAATGTCATCATTGTACTAAAGAAGGAGAAACTATGGGACGTATTCTTCCAAATGACTTTTTATGGACTCTTGGAACAAGCCAAAGTCTAAGCTGCATGGACCTTTCCCAGGTCTTCTTCTTTCCCAGAGATTATTTCTTACCTCAAATGACATTCATTCTGATTAAGAAGGCAGCTGTTTTGTTCATTACAAATACTGTTAGAAAATACTTCCCAATATATTCTTAGCATCTTTTGAGCTCTCCCAATTCCATAAAATCCAGCACACATTATTTCTCCTCTTTCCTGGTCATTCAACAAAATTTTCTCTAAGATTTCCTTCTCTCCAATAGAAGAAATGGAGATTAACAGAGTTATAAAGTCTGCACACATCTATCAAGTTAATGCCTTTATTATCCTCATTATAAGATAAGAATGAATTCAAGTCTTCTGCCTCTCAGACTTTTACCTTTGTGTGTTGAATACAGCCACCATGTCCTCTTAAGAATGGTTTTATCATCCCATCTCAGCAACTAGCCTTTCTAACTGGTTGGGGTACTAGGACATGACAGAGAAAGAAATTATTACTTTGGTGCAGAAAGTAAATTCAAGAAGTGGGATCATTGTCAGGTAGCTAAAGGAAAACAACTATTAAAAAGGAGTGGATGTATGACTCAGTTTTAAAACTTCATCTCTGGCATGGGCAAAGTTCAAATCAGTTCCAGTCAACAAGGTTAGTTTACTTGAATTGTGTTAGAGGCAGAAAGGATGATGTGAAGGCTAGAGACAGTTTAAAGGAGATAAAGTTTACAAGATAGGAAAAGGAAGAGAAAAAGTCTGAGCCATCTAGTCAATGGTTAATCTAGTCAATGGTTAATGATATCTCCTGTTGCTGTCCATCAAAAACAAAAACCACTTAACATATATTTGAAAGAAAATGGGGATGTACTTAGATACCTGTCTACCTAGTTAAAAAGAACATAAGGTACTTTAGTGTTCATCTTGAGACCTCTGGCATAGATATGATAAACAAAGATGAGTTATGACTCAGTGATTAACAAGAGGAAATGAGTCACAAGATGATGTACTTAGCTGTTTGAGCTTCAGTATGGCACTCAGCCAATCTGACATACAGTTTGTTTGGAAGTTGAGAAGTAAGCTTACTGAACACTATTTCTATTGTTAATATATTTATTTTCCAGCTTCAAGTACTTTTCTTGATCCTATAACTTTGGATCCAGCCATATAATGAAGTTCATTCTCAAAAGCCAAGAGATTTTGATTTCCTTCTAGTGTTTTTTTTCCAAGTAAATATCTGCATTAATCATGAAACTTACTAGAATTACAGTAAACTCATAAATGCAATGAAATAATTTATGCTCTTTCGCTATGGGGCATGTAAATTCATATACATGTATATTAAAAAGAAGTTCAGTTAACTATTTCGGAAAGCCAATCATGGCAAGTCTGCAGCAGGCGCATTATAAAACATACAACCTCAGGGTCTAGAAAATGTTTGATAATTTACCCAGTGCAATACAATGTATCACAGTTTTCATGTCAAAGGGAAAGATGGTTTTAAATATCTGTTGCATTTGGTTCTCTTATATCTATCCAAACATTTGGATTCATGTTCATGATGAATAAAAACATCTTTTTAAAGCAAAGTGAGACCATGAGGATAATAACATTTTTTTTCCTGAACTACTATAAAATGTACAGGTAGAGGAATTGATAAATGTATACATGTGTAATGATAACCCTGGTCAAGTTAATTAACTCTCCATCACCTCACATAGTACATAGTTTAAGATGTACTTTTACTCTCTTAGTAAATTCCAAGTATATGATATAGTATTATTAATTATAGTCACCATGTTGTACATTAGCTTTTCAGAGCTTATTCATTTTGTAATTGTAAGTTGTACCCTTTGACTGACATCTCCCCATTTCCCTTCCACCCACTCTTGATAACCATCAATCTACTATTTTATAAGCTTGACTTGTTTTTCTTTTTCAAGAGTCAACATGAGTGAGATCATATCATATTTGTCTTTCCGTCTGGTTTACCTCACTTAGCATAATGTGCTCCAGGTACATACATGTTGTCACAAGTGGCAGGATTTGCTTCTTTTTTCTGGCTGAATAATATTACATACAGTATTATAACAGACACACACACACACACACACACACACACACACACACACCGGGGATGCCAAAAAAAAATGTATACACATTTTAAGAGTTGTTATCTATGCTCAAGTAGTAGTTCGCTGTAATCAGAAGTGTCTGGACACTGATGGTAACCACTTTGAGCTCCTCTGGTAATTACAGAAGTCAAACTTGACTTGTATTCATTTTTGTTATTGGTGTGTATTGAGAATTACAGTTTTAATGCAGTTTTTTTCTTTCTTAAAATATGTATACTTTTTTGGCATATATATATATACACACATATATATACATATATATATATATATACATATACATATATACATATATATAAAATCACATTTTCTTTATCCATTCATCTGTTTCCATATATTGGCTATGTGAATAATGCTGCAATGAACATAAAAGTGCAGATATATCTTTGAAATAATTATTTTCATTTCCTTCAGATATATACCCAGAAGTGGGTTTACAAGACCAAATGGTCGTTCTCCTTTTAGTCTTTTGGAGAACCTCCACTGTTTTCCATTATGGCTGTACCTATTTACATTCATACCAAAAATGGACAAGGATTCCCTTTTCTCCACATCCTTGCCAATACTTGTTATATCTTGTCTCTTTGATAATGGTCATCATAACAGATGCAAGGTGATATTTCACTGTGTTATTAGTTTGCATTTCCCTGGTAATTAGTGATGTTGAGTATCTCAGTATTTGTTGGCTATTTGTAAGTCTTCTGTGGAAAAACCTTCACTCAGGTCCTTTGCACATTTTTTAAGTGAACTATTTATTTTGTTTTGCTTTTTTTTTTTTTTGGTGTGGGGGAGTTGCTGTTATTGAGTGTATGAGGTCCTTGCATATTATGGATATTAACCCCTTATTGGCTATATGGTTTGCAAATATTTCCTCCCATTTCCATAGGTTGCGTTTTCATTTTGGTTTCCTTCTTTGTACAGAGCTTTTTAGTTTTATGTAATCCTGATTGTTTAATTTTGCTTTTGTTGTATTTGCTTTTGGTGCCAAATCCAAAAAAATCATTGCCAAAAACAATGTTAAGGATCGTACCCATATGTTTTCTTCTAGCAGTTTTACTATTTCAGGTCTTGCATTCAAGATTTAGTCCATTTTGAGTTGGTTTCTTTTTTGTACTTAGTGTAAACTAGGGGTCTAGTTTCATTTTTTGTATATGGGTATCTAGTTTTCCCAGTACCATTTATGAAAGAGACTGTCTTTTCCCTATTGTGTGTTCTTATAAACCTTATCAAAGATGAGTTGACTATATGTGTTGTTTTATTTCTGGGCTATCTATTATGTTCCATTGATCTATGTGTCTGTTTTTATGCCTGTACTATATTTACTGTTTTGAGTACTATAGCTTTGTAATATAGTTTGAAATCCAGAAGTAGATTCCTCCAGCTTTGTTTCTCTTTCTCGAGATTCCTTTTGCTGTTTGGTGTCTTTTGTGGTTCCATATGAGTTTTAGGATTGATTTTTCTATTTTTGTGAAAAACACCATTGGGATTTTGGAAGGTATTGCATTGAATCCATAGATTGCTTTCAGTAGTATGGACATTTTTACAATGTTAATTCTTCCAATCCATGCATATGTGATATTTTTCCATTTATTTGTGCCTTTTCCAACTCTTTCATCAACTGTTTTCATCATCTCCACATTTTTATAAATTTTCCAGTTTTTTTTTTGTTTATTGATTTCTAGTTTCATATAATTATGATTGGAAAAGATACTTGATATTTCAATCTTTTTAAATTTGTTAAGACTTGTTTTGTAACTTAACATATGATTATTCTGGAGAATGTTCCATGTACATTTAAGAAAAATGTATATTCTGCTACTATTGAATGGAATGTTCTGTTATATCTGTTAAGTTCATTTTGTCTAAAGTGTATCTCACTACTGGTGTTTCCTGATTGATTTTTCTATCTAGGTGATCTAGCTATTGTTGACTCTAGGGTGTTGCAATCCCTTACTATTATATTATTGCATTGCTGTCTATTTTTTCCTTCAGGGCTGTTAGTACTTGCTTAATATACTTGGGTGCTCTGATGTTATGTGCATATACTATATTTACAATTTGATATCCTATTGATAGATTGACCTCCTTAGCATTACATAATGACTTTCTTTGTTTTTTGTTATATTTTGACTTAAAGTCTATTTTTCTGATATAAGTATAGCTACTCTTACTTTCTTTTGGTTTCCATTTACATGGAATATATGTTTTCATTGCTTTACTTTCAGCCTATGTGCATCCTTAAAGGTGAAGTGAGTCTTCTATAGGCAGCATATAGTTGGGTCTTTTTTTTCTTCTAGAAATCCACTCAACCATTCTGTGTCTTTTGGTTGGATAAATAATTCATTTAAAGTGAATATTGATAGGTTAGGTAAGGACTTACTATAGCCATCTTGTTATTAATCTTGTCTGTTATTTGATTTCTTAGCTTCAATATGTAACATCAAACATTGAATATACTCACATTTATTTAAAATGATTGATCAATCATTATCATTTAAAGGTGTTGGAAGGATTTACAAATTACTTTTGATAAGTAGAAAATCAAATAGATGCTCAAGATTTTTATTTTCCATTCATGACCTTCATGTCTTGACATACCCTGAGAAATGTAGCCTTATCTGGTGTAGAAAAAAAGAATGATAGTGACCCAAAGATTCACTAACTTTAAAACTAAAGATTCACTATCTTTAAAGCATTACAGCATTTATTTAAATCAGGCCTTTTCTGTAAGAAATAATATAGTAAATACTGTAGGTTCATTGGGTCATATAGCCTCTGTCACAACTGCTCAACTCTACTGTTTTAACAAACAGAGCATATTTAAAAGAATGGACTTTGCTGTGTTCCAATAAAACTTAATTTACAAAAGCATGGGGCAGGCTACATATGGCCTATAGCAATAGTTTTCTGACCCCTGACCTAAATTATCACAGGGAATCTTATATTTCCTACTCTTCATTAATCAGGTAATAACAAGGAAATGAAAAAGAGAAAACAATTAATTTTAGGCATGAGAATAATCTGTAAAACTTTAATTTCTCAGAGAATAACATGATAAACATTTGTTCCCTCCATATTTAACTAAGTAGGGTCTTGGACGATTAGATGAGCTCAGGGTGTATTTTTCAAGAGAACCAGCATCAAATAGGAGTCACTAATGGATTGAACGTAGAGAAGAATCAATGATGACTGCAAACTTTCCAAATGAGTAAATGATGATGCCATTTATTGAAATAAGAAAGACTAGGTAAAAATATATTTGGGGATGGTGGGTAGAATTAAAAGTTCTGGATTGAAATGTCTATAAAACTTCAAAGAACTGCCAGATAGGTCATTAAATGTATTCAGAGAAAAGTTTTGACTAAAAAGATAAATTCAGGAGTCATCAGCTCTCAGAGGCCATAAAAATGGATAAAGTTACCTATGCAGAGAATGTATAAAGAGAAAGCAAGACAGGGAAAGATGTTGATGGACTTTCTGAATCACCCAAGAAAAAACTAATCATGTTCAGCATAGTTAACCAGTGCTAAGAGGATTTTATTGTACTTCCAATCTTGGTAAATCTGTAACTTGTGGGTGGTAATAAACCCACATTTCTGTTCTCAAAATAGTTTTTTTTTCCAGATTTATCAAATCATGTAACTCCTTTTCCAAGAAATATGTTGGGATACATTCTCATCTCAACAAAATTTGGGAAATGCTATATAAGACAATAATGATTAGTGTACTATATTTAATTCGATTTTTTAAAATTCATTTTCTTATACTCATCACCTGTGGTTTTCTAATTGAAGAGTTAGTATTAGCTTTCCCATCATGTGGAAAAGCAGCAGATGTCAAATAATCTCTACAATTCAGACTCACACTGCATTTTATTGCTATCTACATACTATATTCCTTTTGAGGTGTTACCAGCCCAGAGGTACAGGCAAGTTCCTTGAAGTTTAATAATATGAGGAGAACAAGGACTAAGAGTGGGTACTTCTTTGTCAACTGCTCAAACATTTTACCTTTCACATATGCAACACCACTCTCTTTTTCAGGAAGGCAACGGAAAAAGGAAAAAAGAAAAGTAGATGAGCAAAGATCAAGAGAATGCTCAAGTAATAAATTTAGTGCAAACAGCCATTCCTTTTCTGAGGAATGGGGAAAGAAGTGGTGTAAAGCGATGAAATATTTTTTTAATAATGAATGCAAACTTAATCTTTAGCAAAAATATCCTCAAAAATCAGGATCAAATAAAGGCATTTTCAGATAAGAATTTTTATCTGCAGACCTGTACCTCATAAATGCTACAGAAGTTCTTGAGGTTGAAGGGGATGGAAACGTGAATTTTTAGGAAATAATACAGTGTTAGAATTGGCAAATATGTGGAAATATACAAAAAGCTATTTTTCTTCTTAATTTTAAAAATACATATGACTACTGAAAGAATCACATTGACCCAGATATTTAAAGATAGACTGAATTTTTTATTTTTTATCTAAATGTTATTAAGCTCACATCTTAAAATGTCACCAATTTTTTTTCTGGCCTGAAACTGACATTTGGATATCATGTGATTCTTATTTTCTGAAGTTGAATATATATTTTCTGTCAATATTTGCTTGTGACATTCATTCTATTTGGATTTTTTTCCTCCCCTTTGTAGAAAATATGTCTAAAGTTGATAAGCTTAGCAAGCTTCTAGCCTAATAGGATTATTCTCAGAAAATCTCTTTTAGAAAAGGGAGACATTTCTTTTTTTCAATCCAAATATCCAGAAGACCTTTATTTAATCTTGAGATTATAATGCTAAGCGAAATAAGTCAGACAGAAAAAAGTAGAGAACCATATGATTCCTCTGATATGTTGTATATAAAACTGAAAACAACAAAGGAACAAGACAAACAAATGAAGAAACAACAACTCATAGACATAGACAATAGTTTAGGGAAACATTTCCTTAAGGGAGTTCCATTCTGAGAGATTTCTGAGTTGCTACCCAATAAAGCAATAATTAATTAACACACCCATGTGTAGTTAGAATTCCTAGGTTCTAGGAAGAATACTTTGTTCATTAACTCTTCTGCCATGTAAGTTAAAGAGCAAAACATGTTCAAATAAGGATAAAATTATTAGAGAAAAACAATTAAATTTGCCACCCTCTGTTTACAATGTAAAGTTCCTCCAAAAAGAGAAATGTATTTAAAAATTAAGTTAAAAATGTATTCAAATGGACAGTAGAAGGAAATTATATACTATTAAAAATATTGAGCAAAACTATCCAAAATAAAACAATCAAAATCATATTGAACCTTTCCGTAATTTCTAGAAGTAAACAAAAATAAAACATTTTCCCAATTGTTGCATTTGCCTGCTGGACATTTGTTCTGGATGTTCTATCAATGCCTGAACATCTATATATCAGCAATTAAACTCTTTATCTTCTGTCTCAAAACATTTTCTCTCCTAACTTCCCATTCCTTAACATCACCATCTTCTTTGTCGATGAATTTCGAAACTTAAAAATTATCCTTGGTTTCACTCTCACCTCTGATAAAAGGACTGCCTTTGTCCTATTTTTATCATTGCAAAGTGTCTGTAAGCTAACCTGTTCTTTCCCGTGCCCCTGCCTCCAATCTAATTCAGGCTATAATACATATAACTTGGGGCCCAGAAGCCTGCATTCAGAGATAAAGAATGCAGAGGTAAAGAAAATGTTGTCCAGGCCTTAATGTTTAGCTGGTGTGTTATAAGCATTTAAATTACTTCACCTAATCTTACTATAACTCTATGGCAGAGACATTATTATTATCTTAGCATTAGAGAGGGAAAGACTACTATAAAAAGATAGTAAGTTACCTGCCCGTTAACACATATATGTACAGTAAGAAGGGGGGCCTAGCCTGAAATGAAGTCTGTTTGAGTCCCAAGAATAAGTCTTAATCAGTAAAAGTATTAACTTCTGGGGGCTGATACTGAGCCCATAAAGTAGCCTGATGGCATCACTGTGCCCTGACTCCAGGGCAAGTCCTCTCAAATCAATTAAGTTCAATGTGCAAAAATATAGTTGTCACAGAAATGTGTACCTTGTAGATTCTGGTATGATCTCCTTCACCTACAGCTTTAGAAGAAGTATAAAAATGGAATCTATCTAGCTAATTGGGGTTACTGCTGTGTAAGGGGAAAATCTATGCAGAATCCCAGTGGGTTCAGCTTCTGCTGGGTTGGTCCTAATTATTTATAACTTCCCTGCCCTCAGTCACCAAGGCCCTCCCTATCCATAGAAAGAAGTGTAAAATGAAAAAAATATATATTTAAAGCAGCTGGAGTTTAAGAGAAATGTCCCTGACAACACTGGAGGAAGATAAAAGAGCAGTTGCTATTGAAAATGCTAGTATCACCAACAGAAAGCCATTCCTTTGTGCGTCGGAAGATACAGAAAGAGAAGGGTAAGAGAGGGAGAGGGGAATATACTGGGCTGCCAATGCTGCCTCCATGCTCGGAAGTTTTGGCTTTGCCTTTTGGAATGAACCTTCTTAGTACAAAATTCATCTTCATTTGTGCATGAGGCTCAGGGTAGGCAAGCACTGGTCACCTCTAATCTCATTGCCCTTTGAGCACAGATTGGGAAAAGACAGGGCTGGAATAGCCTGAAGGACAAGGACGATTTACTCCATGGGATCCCAGGAAGATTTCATCCAACTGTCTATTCATCATCTCAGCAACCAGTGTCTGTGAGCAGCTTTCAGCCAGAGTCATGGCTTATGGGGCTGTACTCCTGGGTGAAATTGGCAGCATCTGAGCTTTTTGCCTGTCAAAATCCGTGCCGGCTGGCGGAAGAACAGAGATTCCTTTTAAAATTGAGCCTGTCAGCCAAATTAATCCCATTAAACTCTAAATGACCTTCCATTGAAGAAAGCTCCCTAAGAAGGATGTTGCTATAGTACTGTTCCTTCTCTACCGTAGAAATCCTCTTAGGAAAACAGAATTTCTTAAAATGTCAGAATGTCAGAGGTAGAGGTAATCTTAAAAGACTATAGTCTGTCGTAGTGATCATTCATCTAACCATTTTATTTTACAAATGCTTGGCATAAGGAGAAAGAAAATTCACCAGAACATGTGAAGTACCTAAAGTTTTTGTTGTTATTGAAACATAAAATACAGGTTCTTCATAATAGCTATAATTTAGTTTATAAGATAAAATAGTAAATTTTGATATTTTTAGTCCCTTAAAATAAATCTCAATATAATCTAATCCAATGCCTTTTTCAAAGATAACTTGAAATCGCTCTTTATGTAAAGTTCTAATCTACTATTCCAGTGTTGATTCAAATGTCTCTTCTGGCCAGACCAATCTTTTCTCCACCATTTAAAAGAGCCTCATAAAGCACTTTCTTTCTAAGTTCTAACCCATTCTTGAAACTTTTTCACAGGCTAATTTCACTGTCTCTACCCTATGTCACTATACATATCTTGATTTTCTTCTTTCTGTGTACTTATCTCTAGGAGGAAAGTTTTTGTACTTATTGGTTGAGGGCTTCCAATGTCCGACTTTAGAAAAAACAAGCAAAGTCCAGCATGAGACACACTGTTACTAATTATTACTAATATAGCTATTATGTAGAGAGTGCTTAGTAAGTATGGGACAATTTACTAAATGGATTACCTCATGTTATCATGACACCTGATTTTATTAAGAGGTTGGTGATATTAAAATCTCCATATTGCCAACAAAGAAATAGGCTCAGAGTTAGCAAATTTGCCCACAGTCACATAATTAGAAGTGCTAGCCCCCAGGATTTTAGTTCTAGAAGTCTGATATCAGAGCCCTCTTTCTTAAACACTATGCAAATCTGCCTATAAATTTGTGGGAGAGATGAAGCTGGAAAATAATTGGTGACTAGATTTATTAGGAGGTTTCTAACATTGTACTAAAAGGCTGAGTGTAAGAGGAGCACCCAACCCAACCTGGAATACTCAAGGAAAAAAATAAAATCACAAATGAGTTGCGTTCAGAGCTGAGTTTTGAAAGAAAAGTAGGTGATACACAGTATAGCAGAGGTGTTCTCCAGTCAGTGGGAAGAACATGGAGAAAAGAATAGAGGCATATTCTTTTCTTTTTTTTTTACTTATCGGTTTATTATGATTTATGTGTTATTTAAAAAAACAAGTCTATTAAACCATGTAGAGATAAGTATACAAAATGTCTGCAAAACAAAATATACTTTAAACATGTTTCAGCAGATAGAGTACCTGAAATTTCAGATTTTTCAGTCACTTCATTATTATGCTATGGCAGCCAAGTAATCTTTATTTTCAGTTGGAGTAAACTGTCTAAATCTGGCTTTGTTGCAGATTCCAACTTCTGTTTTCCTCTGTAATTTGCCCTTCAAAGCTTTCCTTCGTGGTTAACATGTCTGTATGAATAATGTCTTCAAGTTCTAGATCTTTATTATATATTTTCTCAAGTAAACTTTTCCCATTCACGTAGTTCTTTCCCATTAATGTGGCTTCCTCGGCAAGATAAGCTCCAGATGGTTCTGACTGAAATAAATATGGCCGTCCCTCATTCTAGCCACAAACAAGTAAAGAAACTCTGAATGAAGGACCACCACCTGACTGGGTGTATTCTTGTATCACAGAAACGACTGTATGTACAAGCTGAGTTATGGCAATGGGTTCTTGGTAAACAAGATAGTATTGCGGAGCTAGATTTTGACGTCTGTGCATAGGCACTGTAAACTGGGCCCATGACACTCTACACCAAATCTGTATGCTTGTAATTGGTTTCACGTTGGGTACACTTCACTCGTTCTACAGAATGGATTTGTTTCTTCTTAGTTGCTAATATCACACCATTTGCAGTTTTACTTCCCACTGAAGAGACCCCTCCAGCTACAGCAATCAAAACACATTCAATCTGGACAAGTTATGCAGAAGGTCTGAGTGCAGTCAATGAAAAGCGATAACACACTCCTCCATTTTACCCAGAGAGCCCTTTTGTTTGTTGTTTATAGTAGCTTTATTCATAATTGCCAAAATCTGGAAACAATTCAAATGTCCATTCATCTATGGGGAAAACAGAATGAGTTGACTGACTGGTGAATAGGTCATCACTGGGTGTAAAAGGACACCATTAAAAACTCACAAACTAGATAGAAAAGATTAAATAAGGGAAATGTGGGACTGGGGGCGTTTCTTAAAAGGTATCAGTACCAAAATAACTACTAGAAAATCCTCCAGAATATTAAAAAAAAATTTAAAAAACAAGAAGAAAGGAAACACATCACATAGAGAAAGAAACATAGAAAACAATATAGCACACATAGTGCTTATAAAATAATTATACACCTGAAAATAATTTAACAAAAAATATTTTGACAAAGTTAAGACTAAACACAAAAGTCATATCAATAAATGTAAATGGTCTTAACTCACTTATTAAAAGCAAAAGAATCTCAATTTTGCTCACAAAACTAGACCTAACTTTATGCTACATTCAAGCAGACATACCTAACATGAATTAATTCAACAATATTCAAAAAGGAGTAATGGACAAAGGCACCCCAGGAAAATGAAGATAATAAGAAAGCAAACCTTCAGATTCCGATGTCTCAAACACATAGAATTGAAGCCAAAGTCTTTAAAGATAAGAAGGGCCATTTAATTATTAAGTGTTAAAATTCACAATAAAGCTCAGCTATAAGTATTAATGCAACAAATTAAGTAGAAAATCTTTATAAAGCAGAACCATAAGAAATGCAAAGCGAAGTAGATAGAAACACTAATAATAGGAGACTCGCACTCCCAGTACAAGACGGATCGAGTAGACAATAAATAAAGATATAGAATACCTAAATAATATACTCAATAAAATAGATCTTATGGATCTATACTAAACTTTAATCCTGATAATAGAGACCACATTTTCTTTTCAAGCACACATAGAATATTTACAAAAGTAATCAAATACTAAGGCCACAAGGAAAGTAAGTTGCATAAAATGGGAAAATAATACTCTGTGATGACAATGCCATAAAATCAATAATTATTAATGAGATATTTTTTAGAAAGCTAAAAGACCCTTCCTCCTGGAAATTTAAAAACTAATATTTAACTGTTCTAGGCCAGAGGAAACTCAGGAGACATAATAAGTAAATGCAATGTGATACCTTGGATTGGATCTTGGAACAGAAAAAGACCATGAATGGAAAAACTGAAGAAATCCAAAAAAAGTCTGGCATATAGTTCCCAGTAATGTAGCAATGTTGGTTCTTGGGTTTAACAGATGATATTACCATGATAACACAATAATAACAGTAGGGGAAACTGGTTGAAGAGCATACGGGAACTCTGCACTGTCTTTGCAACTGTTCTATAAATATAAAATCATTCCCAAATAAAAAGTTTGTTTTAAAAACTTTAAATTGAAAAGCATTTCTATCAAATTGTGATTAAATAAAAGAAAATATCACCGGTGTCATAAAAATGTATACACATGACTTGTATTAATCTTTTGTTATTAGTATATATCGAGTATTACAATTTTAATACAGTTTTTTCCTTTCTTAAAATGTATATACTTTTTTTGGCACCCTCTGTGGAACTGAAATAGCAGAACTTCTAAAAATTATCATTGTTATTTTTCACCTAGACATTTATTACTCTCTAACACATGACCAAATGGACCTATTTATCATTTTTTTAAATCTCTAAAAGTCTGTTAAGCTCTCTACGGTCTATATACTGAAATCAATACTACAAGCCATATCATTAAAGATTTATGATGGCAAAATGGAGTGATAAAGTGCTTTTGATATGCAGCTGAAGATATATAGGTAAGTGCAGCCAAAAAAGATCACTGTCCCTTTTTAATCTTCATAATTGGTTGAAACACTACGATTCAGAATCTATGGGATATATTTAAAGCTGTTAATAGAGGAAAATTTATAGCCTTAAACATTTTATCAATACAAAGAAAATGAAAAAAACAGCTAAATTCACAACTCATAAAAGCCAGTAAAGCAATAACCATCACCACAACAAAGTAAACCAAAACATAACACAAGGAAAAAATAATAAATATAAACCAGAAATTGATGAGGGAAACAATAGGAAAACAGCAGATCTAATTAGTAAAACAAGATATTTTTCTAAACATCAACAAAATAGACAAAGTACCAGCTAACTTAATTGAGGAAGAAACCACAAATATGCAAAATTAATGGCATTGGGGGAAATAATTATTGAAATAGAAGAATTTTTAAAAATGAGACTACTATGCAGACCTCTATACAAATACCTTTGTAAAACTAGATGATATGGCTAATTATCTAGGAAAATATAGTTTTCCTAAATTGACCCCAGTAGATATCTATATAAGGGGTGTCCAAACTGCGGCCCGTGGGACAACTGCGGCTCGCAATCCATTGTTAATTGGGCCGCAGCAAATTCCAAAAATATATTTAGTTTACTTAAATAACCAGGTGAGGCAATACGTACTTCACCTCGAGTGAGTGGCCCAGCTGTTTGTGTATTTTACCGCATATGGCCCTTGGTAAAAAACGTGGAAAAAAGTTTGGACACCTCTGATATAGATAGTTCAAAAAGACATATTTCTGTAGAAGAAATAAAGTTCCTAAATTGCTTGTATAAATTAAAATAAAAGAGAAGCAAAAAGAACACCCCCCAATAAAAATTTTTTTTTTTAAATTGAAAGATAGGAGAGTGTCGGTCCTATTCTGAAGTTCTTTGTTTTGATTCATTTCATTTTTTTCCTTTCTGTTACTCTTTTCTGCCAGCATTTCTCTATCTTCACATAAGTCCATATTTTTCAGGATGAGCATTGGTTCAGAAAAAAATGTCTTATATAAACTTCTCTTTTTGGCTCCAATTCATATTAAGACATCCTCAGTAACTTCATCAATATTGTAATTTCAGTTTATTGTTCTTATATCCAATCCCAAATGGTAAATATATCTTTCATATGTCCTTCTGAAAAATATTACCCCTGCTTGAAATATTAATTTGCTAACAGCTAGGGGCGGAAAATCAAATTCCAGACAAGAGATTTGGCTTTACATTTGAAATAGGTCTTTTTGCAATCGGACTTGATAAATCTCTTTCAAATTGTATTTGAATTTAAACCTGTTATGCTTCCTTCAGAACTGCTCTTGCAGGTACTATCTCAGTGCTCTGATCCCGCCCCACAGAAGCATTTCTCCTTTTCATACACCATCAATTGAGTGGGAAACAATAGCATATTTTGATCATTTCCCCATTTTGCTCTCTCTGACAATACTATCATCATTGTGATATTGTTTTGTTTTATTTTGTTTGTTTTTCAATTCCATCAGCCTTCTAGCTAGTTTCCTCATAAGCCCTAGTGGACATCACTGGCATGAATAATCAAAAGTTGTAAACCATTTGTGTGGTTCATGATGAATTAAAGTCATTCTTATTTTAATGGGAATGACCTTTGTCATCAAGTGATAATTAAAAATACTACTATTTTCTGATTCTTTTTTCTTGAATTTCCTTGGTTTTTAACTGAGCAGGACGCGTAAGAAATAATGTTAATTAGACTAGAGCTATTTTTTCATTTTTAAGTTTGATGTTGTCAACAGAATTTGTCTTTACTGCCATTTAAAATTTAAAAGAAAATCAAACTTTTCTTCCAGAAGTGTTATAATAAATGTATCCATTACTCTGTGAAAAAGTCAGATGAGACAGTGTCAGTTCAGTTTCAAAGAGAAAAAATATGATTATTTATGATTTTTTAAAAATATTCTCATTGGAATAAAACTTTAAAGATGCTCGAGTTTTCTAGTTTTATCTTTCATTTCCCACTGCTATCTCTCTTCAATTTCTTCTTTTTGTAACTTCTCTTTTCTTCTAGAGCTCAGGACAAATTTTGTTTTTCATAATTATCTCGGGTTACATTCAGTTGGGAAGGAAGTAAGAAGCATGGGAGTTGATAAGCCCAAAGAGTCAATTCACATAAAACTGGCTTTTGAATTTTTCAATCTTCCAAGAAGAGTCACAGTTGGGTTTCGGAGGAGATTCATTCTGCTGCAGTATCGATGCCCAGTTATTCAGTATTTCCTACATGACAACCATTGGCAAGAGGTGTTGCTGGGCTTTGGGGATATATTAATGAGAAAAACAAGACAGAAACCTAGCCCCACAAAAGGTAGAATCTGCTCAGGGAGAGATTAATTAAATAATCCCTTAAATTAATGTAAGCTATGGTACATGCAAAAAAATTAAGGTAGATGGCATGGTGAGCATATATTACTGGGAAGCCTGGAACATTCCATTAGGGTCAGATGAAGTTTCTCAAGAAAATGGCATTGTAGTTGAGACTTGAAGATGGGTAAGTTGTAAGTAGGTGTGGGGGTAAAGGATGAGAAGAGTATTGGGACAGGGGAATGGGTCATATACAGCTTCTGTAATGAGGAAGGTTGGCATAACAAGAAATCATACGAAATACTTCAGAATATAACTTCATAGTAATGCATCAGTAATTTTGAAGGGGGGAAAAAAAGAAAAATGGGTCACAGTACTCAGCACAGAACGAGTACTAAATAAACTCAGGCTTCTATTACTATCATTTTCCCTTTCAACATGCTGCCTCCAACCTCTCTCCACAGGTGCAGCTCTCCCAGACTGTTTCCGGGGAGCTTCCTAGAATGATTTGACTGTTCAGCTCCAGGTAGGAACCCCTTTCAATGCGTATTCTAAAATCTGATCTGTGACATAGCAGAAGACTTCCTTGAATACATAACATCAATGTATTGGTCACTTAGCAAATGTGTGTTAAATAGGTACGAGTATGTCGTAAACAATAGTGACAGCTAATATTTGCTGAGGACTATGTACCATTGTACCAGGGATGTCTACTGGGTAATGAACTCTTCACAACAATTCTAGAAGGCAAGTCCATTCACTGTCTTCATTTTACTGATGAAGACAGGGCATCAAACAATTTTCCCAGGGGCACATATCTAGTAAGTGGTAAAGCTGGGCTTTGAATCCAAGAATCTGTCTCTAGAGCATGAGAGCTTAACCACTGCTCCATACTGCCTCCTTAAAGACAGACAAGGCTCTTGTTCACATAATGCTGACAATTTACTTGAAAAGAGGCAGGGAGATGGTAGAAATTCAATTAAAATTAAATAAATAAGCTGGATAATTGCCATTTGTGATTAATTGTGCAAAGGTATTAAATTGAGTGATGTCATACACAGGAATGGCCAGGAACACTGATTTAGAAAAAGTATTCATAAATGGCTTCTTGAGGGAGGGCTTGTAGAACTGAATCAAAAGATGGAAAAGAGACAGCTGTGTGAAGAGGTAGGGAAAACATTTCCAGCAGCAGAAATAGCAAGTGCAAATATCTTGAGGTAGGACCAGATTGGTGTATGGGAGACACTGAAAGAGGCCAGAGCAAGGAGGTGAACGTGGAATGCGATAAACCAGGTCCTGTAAGATCCTCCTGCCACGGTGGGAGATTTGAGTGTCATCTGCAGGGCAATGAGAAGCCAGTGGGCATTTTAAAGCAAGAACCAGGGTAATAAGATCTGATTAATATTTTTAGAATTTCATGTTAACTTTCACATTGGAGAATAGATTACAGAAGTCAAGAGTGAAAGAGACACCAGGGCAGGGTTACTGCTGTCAACCCCATAAAAAGTGGTTGAGGTTTATATGAAGGGACTAACATTGGACATGGAGAGAAAGGACTAGAGATAGAAATGAAAAAAAGTCTTGCTAATGATCTGGATGTAGGGAATGAGAAGAACCGAAAAATCAAGTATGATTCCTCACCTTTTTGACTTAGAAAACTACAAATGGTGGTCCCTCCTCAGGGAGACAAAGTAGGAGCAAGTTTGGGAGCGTAGGGAAAGAAATCATAAGTTGTAGTTTGAATGTGAAGTTTGAAATACTTATTGGACCTTCATATGAATGTGTAAAGTTGAACACACGCAGTTGGTGCTTAGGATTAGATAGAAATATATGACTCATCCACATATAGATGGCATGTAAAGCCATGGAGATCACCTAAGAGGGGAAAGAAAAGAGGGCTTAGGCCAGAGTTCCTAGACGTCACTGGCTAATTCACCATCCCTCTATGGGGTTCAGATTCCCGACTAGTTAAATAGGAGCAAAGCAAAAATGATACATCCTGTCTCAGGATGGATGAATCTAGGACTAACACTCTCTTTTCCTTCATTCTTGATTGTTCCTCTACACTGCTAGCAAATAAGGAGATTTGCCCCACCCCAATCCCCCAGCAGGTTCTCAAATGGGTTGAACGCTTGCTTAGGGCTTCCTGGAGCAAAGTGAAGACTAGTTCTTAGATCACAATTCAACTTTCTTTCCGCTGAATCCCACATGCGCCCACGCAGATAAAATTCCACAAAGGGCCTTATTCATTACCCTTTTCAGAACGTTCATGGAATTGGGGTCAGAGACGAATCAGTGTTGACATCCCCTACTATAGAGGAGTAAATAGGCACAAACGCCTGTATACCAATCACATAATCATATCTGAAAATTCCGTGTCAATGCCAAGATTTACAAGGACCCAGCAGATCCTTTTGTCAGTCAATCGACAAGAATTTACTTGTGAGCCCTTAGGGTGCCTGGTACTGGATGAGGCTGCTTTTGTGAGCAAGCAAGTAAGTTTTCTCTAATGAAAATAGAAATGTAATCATTTGTTCATCCAAACGTTTCCCTTCAGCTTTTCCAATATGCTGGTTTGTGTGTGTGTGTGTGTGTGTTTTAATGAATGACTAACAAAGTCGTTGCTGCAAAGGCAACCTGCAAATCGCAGCCAGAGGCCCTGAGAGGAAGGATGAGTCACCTGCGTCTGACGTCAAAGCCTCTGTTCCTTTCAAAGGAGTAGGAAGAGAATGGTAATGACCTGGGTGAAATGACCTAAATGCCCTCCTGAGTCCCACAGGGTCCATAACGACTTCCTCTTCCCCTGCCTGGTAATGACGATTTCAACCCAAAGAATGTTTCAAGTGTGAAAACTCCGATCTCATTGTCAAGTTGACTGGAAAGCTAGAAATAGGAGTTTCTCTTCCTGTCAAGCAACACTACATCTTGGTTGTGAGTTCTCCTTTGGCAAATGCTGAAGGAATGCAATTCCTTTCACAGCATGTTTTGTACTGATTTGTGTCTTAGTTGCTACAGGCTGCTATAACCAATACCACAGACTGGATGACTAAAACATCAAACATGTATTTCCCAGAGTTCTGGAGGCTAAGAAGTCCAAGATCAAGGTGCCAGCAGATACCTTGTGTAGTTTAGACCCTCTTCCTGGTTGGCAGATGGCTGCCTTCTGGCTGTGTCCTCACATGGTGCAGAGAGAGTGGGGCTCTAGTCTCTTTCTCTTCTTATAAAGAAACTAATCTCATTGTGGGGGCTCCGCCATCATGGTCTCACCTAATCATAATTACCTTCCAAAGGTCTCATCTCCAAATATCATCACATTAGCAGTTAGGGGATCAATGTGAATAGCCAGGGATGGGAGGGACACACAAACGTACAGTACACAACAATTTGCTCACAGCATCTTAACAAGTAACCACTTCCAGTTTGCCTTTTACTTCATGATTTCCAAGGACTTTACCAGGTTATGCATAGGGCTATTCCACTGCTCACTCTGGTACTTATTCAGAGGGCTAAATGCATCAAATAACCCCCAGGTCACAATTCAATAAAACTCTGACATTCCTGTGCAAATGGTCAAACAGATGTGCCCTTGGAAACTTTCTGCTTAAGTCACAGTTCAGCCCCTAGGTATTTGTCCTGGGGCCTCCCAGCCAGGCTTGTCTGATTGTTTTGTACCCTGGGCCGTGCCATCAGCTCCATTCTAAATCCTTCTATTCTTTCCAGGGAGACTGGAGAGCTAATTAACAGATCAAGCCTAAATTATTGGTGACTATGGCTGGCTACTTGGTCTTCCAATTCAAGTCATATGTCTGGCAACTTCAGCACCCCTGATCACAGTTCTTAGAATTTTTATTGCATAAGGATTTTTATCACTCCTTTGAGTATTATATATATATATATATATATATATTTATTTATAAATATTTATATTTATATTTATATATATTTATATATATATATAAACTTTTCATTGCATCTTAACTATTTGTTTTATGGCTCTTAAGAGAGGTCAACTTACTTTAACATCACCCTATTTTTCCTTTTGTTCTTTTCCTCAAAGCACTCTTCACACTGCTTTGCACTAAAGGTTGACCTAATAAGAGTTTGTGAAGTTGAATTGAATTTGAATGATGGTAACTTCTGGAACTACATTCTAATAGCACAGATATAAAAATAGGATTTCAGATATTATAACAGCATATCTGAAAGATAATTTTGGTTTAGAAGGACTTTGAGGACCCCTTAACATATCCAGTATACACTATTGATGTGGAAAACTAGCCCTAACTATTTTGGTGCTCGCCTTGCCCCAGCTTGGGCCTCAGTGTAACATTATCACCCAAATTCACACAGGACTGCCTGGTAACAGGAAACCAATTACTAGTTTACTAAATTATAATGAGAGAAGGACCTGGCCCATGAATCGCAACACTACCAGAGGGCACTACTTCTGAGCATGCAAGTCTGCTGAGGAAAGCAAACTAGAATGAGAAGTGGATGCCTGATGAATACTGAGTAAGAGTTAAACACAGATATTTTTCAATAGGCTTTAGAAAGCTGATGAGTGACCCTTTCTCCAGAAGGATAAGCTTTTGGTCACTTGGAATAGGAACCCCAATCCTTTGGGAAATGCCTGGCGTCATCATGACAAATTCTTATTCTGACTCTTTTTTCTGAAGTTTATGGAAATCTGCATCTTCTGAATTGCCTATCTTCATCTTATTTTCAAATCTCTCTGCCTTTTCTCCTTGTCTTTAGGGGGTCATTTCTGTGCTGGTTATTATTACCGCTCTGATTGAGACTATCTGTTGTACTCCTGAAGTACATCTGCCTGAGAGCCTTTCTAGTACTCAGTCTGGGTCCTACTGAGGAGACAATGGCACAGATGACATCTTCACACCATGACATTGGACTTTTTCCCAAATTGGCCAAAGCTGTAGGCTTTTCCAAGGCAGCACAGCCTTGCTTTTACTATTTGCCCTTTGATAGAAACTGACTTCCACCTTGACCTAGATAGCAACCTGACTGTCAAGTGATCTAATGACTGGGTGCTATTTCTACTCGTTTAATGAGGCTCTAGTACAAGAGGAAGAGGAGGAGAAGAAGGAGAGGAAGAGAAGGTGGAAGAGGAAAGGGAGGAAGGGAGGGAAGGAAGGAAGGAAGGAAGGAAGGAAGGAAGGAAGGAAGGAAGGAAGGAAGGAAGGAAAGAAGGAAGGAAGGAAGGAAGGGAGGGGGAGGGAGGAAAGGAAGGAGGGAGGGCAGTGGCTCAAACTACCATGCATGCACAGGTGAGGCAGGGCTCATAGATAAACTACCAACACATGGGAAACAGCTTTTGTATGAAAACAATTGAAGCCAATCCCTTTGGAAAAAAGAGGGAAGGAAGAAGGGAGAAAAGTGATAAAAACAAAAAACCCTAAGCCCTGCTTTGAATATGTTCTACACTGTAAGTCACAGATGGGGGTACTTTTTAACCTTAAATAAGGATATCGTTAATAAAATATTCATTGCTCTTGGTCTATCAGATAAGCCAATACAAGAGGGACTGGCTCAAATGGGTGCTTGATGGAAAACACGAGATAAACTTTTGGCCATGGCTCCTATAAATTGCCTGGGACTCTTGATGCTATATTTAGCCTTCTGAATTCAAGTCCACATCATAAATACAGTAACTTAGAGGAGCCTGATAGAACTGATAAAGAGTCTGCTGAGTGTCCTTGAAGAGTATAATTCACATATCAACAACAATTATTCTTGTTTTTCTGCGTCATCCCTCTTCAGGGACCATTTTAAATCATCTGTGGGTAGACAGTTCAGCCAACTACAAGTAAAATTTTCAATTTCCATAAAATAAACTGTGCAAATCAAACAAAAGAGCACAAGGAATCTCATTCTCCTTTTAGGGTAGTTTTCTCTCTGTTTGCTTCTTCCCCTAACATAACAGCTAACGTCATTCACCCCAGAATGAGCTGACTACATGCTGAATGTAAGAGTATAAATATATGTATGTAGTATATATACTCATACCTTCAGAAAATATTTGGCAACCACTGCAATGTATCATGACTTTATGGTAAGTTCTAGGGATAAAACGATGACCAACACAGAGCTCCTGGTCTCTAGGAATTCATAGTCTAGAGAAGAACACAGATTAATAGGCAAACAGTATGAAATTGCTAAGAGAAAGAAGTACTACAAAGTACAGTAGTACCAAGCTTGAGTCTGTCACTATTGAGTAGGAGTAAGCAGGTATCGGAGAAAATCTCCTGAGGGTGACATAAAAATAATTTAATTTTAGCCTTTATTCAACAAATTTTTATTGAGCCTCTCATTTGCACAAGCATTCTTATAGACCCTAGAGATATATGATGAATAAAATAAAATCTCTGCCCTCTGGTAATTTATTGAGACTGACAATTGAGAAGTGGATAATAATAAGTATGTACTATCACTTTAAGTAATCCTAACTGCTAAAAGAAGCTAAAGCAAAGAAAGTGAAATCAAGTATTCCTAAAGAAGTAGGAATAAAGCAATAATACAAATAAAATAAAGTTTATTTTATCGAAAAATAAAATAATAAAACATAAAGAAACAAAGCGATGGGACAATCAGGAACTGCCACTTTGAGTAGGAGGCAAACATAAATGAGTAAAGGAAGCCAGCCCAATGGCTCTTTATTGCCAAATGGTGCCTATAACAAGCAATCACAAAACCTCTGTAGAATACTACACTGAACTTGAGCTGCCCGTGTGTCTAGGAGCTTGGCTAGGTGGCTCTGCTGACCCTGGCTGGGCTCACTTACGAATCAGGGGTGAAACCAACATGGTCACAGTAAAACTGACAAAGAGGAGAGCAGCCTGAAGATAGAGATGTTGGCAGAAGCTGGATGCGTGTAGATGATGGTAAAGACTGAATTTGATTCAAGGTGTGATGGAAAGCTTTTGGAGACTATTGAGAAATGAAATGCCATGATGCAATTCTTATTTGAAAATAAGTACTCTTGTTATTACAGGATAGACTATATAGTGAAGCAAGAGTGGAAGTGACCAGCTAAGGGGACTTTATGTATCCTGGCAATAAATTCTGAGTAGTAAAAGCAGTGGTGATGAAAATGTCAGGATGTTAAAAATCTTTTGAAGATACATCTGACAGGTGTGAGAAGTAGACTGCAGGTGGGTCAGTGAGAGAGAGAAAGAAGCAAGGCCTACAGGCTGGACTCACCAGTCCCCACAGGAACACAGACTGCGATCCCTCGTTGCCCAAGACACTTGTCCAGAGAAGCGGCATTGCCCCTCTCCTGCCCTTCTGACAGGTGGCACCAAGAGATTTGACATAAGATAGCACGTTCTTCACCCTTAATTGATGGTGGGAACACTGAGTGTGTGCCCAACAGGATTCCAGCAGGCTCAGCGGTCAACAGTCTCAGGGTTAAACCCAGTCTCTGCAGATTACTACCAGTATGAGTTCTGCAAAACTACCATGTTTCCCCCAAAATAAGACCGGATCTTATATTAAAGTTTGCTCCAAAAGACACATTAGGGCTTATGTTCAGGGGATATCATCCTGAAAAGTCATGCTAGGGCTCATTTTCCAGTTAGGTCTTATTTTTGTGGAAACACAGTACTTCACCTGTATGAGTCTCAACTTTCCCCTTAAATTGGAAGAAACTACTACCAGCACCGAACACTGACAAAGACATGGAGCAGCAGGAACTTACTCATTGCTGGCAGGCATGTAAAATGGTACAACCACATTGAAGACAGTCTGGCAATTTCTTAAAAACAGAATAAAATAAAATGGGGTAATACTATCCACTTCCTAGGCTTGTTGTGAGGACGAAGTGGAAAAACTGTATGGCCTAGCCCCTGCGATGGTGCGACACGCTCCCCACGGAAGTATCACCTTTACAGAAAGTGAAAGCAGCATTCTCCATGAGGCATTAGTTCTCTGGGTTGCTAATAAGTGCTTTCTGGAGAAATGTTTGTATTGCTCAAATACAATTATGAAACACTGAGTTAAAATGTCTCTTTACAACAGGCGTTTTCAGAGCCTGCAACAGGCTCAGATATACTGTAACTCTGCACGAGGGAGGAGAGACTGTGCAAAATTTCTCAATGTTTCAAAGCATTTTTCAGCATGGGACCTTGTTTTGTTGAATATCTCCTGTGATGACTGGAATGTGTCACACCTTGGGAAGTACTGGGGTAAAAGCAGTGTATCCCAGAGACCCTAGGAAACACGAAACAGAAATCACCATTTACCCACACACCCTCTCTGGAGGGAAGTGGGTGTGCCAAGGTCCAGTCTCAGCTTCCAGAGCTGCCAGGAGGGGCAAATACCAGGAAAGGTGCTGGAGCCACATGGTACTGGAAGGAGAATGCAGGCAGTCTAAGGTCATAGGTCAGAGGTCAGAGGTGGGGAAAAACCCCTCTAAGAGCCACAAAGCTATCGGACGGACGAAAGAAGAGAAGAGGGAGAATGAAGTGAGGGTTGAAGACAGGCTGACAGAGACGGAGGAAAGTTCAGTCTTGGCTCCACGCAAATGTTGACTATGGAATTGTGGCCCTGTGTCCCTCCCTACCTTTGGCCTGATGTGTTCTGTGTGAGCTAGGAGCAGTGCCCTTCAGAGGCCAGGACTGATTAGATGATTGGATGTTTGTGTGGATTTGCCAGGGGGACAGAAATGGGTCTCATAGCATCAAGGCAGGGGTACAACTTCTGGAGCAGTGAACGTGGAGAGGTCCCTTGGAGAAGGCTGTGGGTGAGGACTCCAAGCAGGGGTGTGCAGAGAGGAGCCAGAGATGGGCCCCAAGGTTGAATGCCTTGTTTCTCAGTGTTGCAGAGGCTTAGCTCGAACTCACCACCATTTCTCTAGAAGTCACACATTCACAGAACAGCCCTGTGCAGGACTCCGGGTGGCTCCAAGAACATCCAGACCTTCGAAGCACCTGAAAGATACAACCACCTTCCTCTCTTGCCCTCCTCCTCTTGTATGAACTTCCATTCTTCCACTTTGAGTACATTCTTGGCAAGTCTAGGAATCTTCAGAAGTCCATTTTTAAAAACATGGCCAAAAACATCAGCTGTTTCTTTGGCAAAGTTCCTCAATGCATTTATTACCTGCCCACTCATCAGCATCCCAAATCAATTTATTTTCTGACTGAGGTATGGATGTTTCAGAAGAATGTCTGACTGTCACTGCAACAGCTCAATTCCACTCACTCAAGTACCCAAAACTGCGTTTAGCTGACATTTATTAAGCCCTTTCTAATTGTCAGGCATTGAAACCAAGCTCTTACAAGTTTTGCTGTATTTAATTCCCAAAACAACCTTAAAAGAAAAGGAGAGTCTCCCCCGCCCCATTTTATTGATAATTTTAAAAAAAGAAAGAAAAAAGGAAAGTTGGACAAAACCCAAGGTCCCACAGAGAATAAGTGGCAGAGCTGGGATTCAAACCCAGGTCCAACTCCACAGCCTTAAATGTAGTTATTTTTTGGGAGCAGCTCCAATCTGAAATTGAGCCACCTGTGAACTTCCCCCAAGTTAGTTGCTCTGTTATAAGCTCATTGATTCTTGTCCATGAGCATAATTCATCCCAAGATTTTTCTGTATTTAAGCGAGATGTTACTAAATAAGGGATATATGAATGGGCGAATGGATGGATGAACAAGGGATGAATGAATCTTGCCGTCTTCATTGGATCTTAAACCCCAGACATCTAAACAATGTCTGCCCCTGAGCCTTTATGCCAGGCACTCTGCAACCCTGGCTCTGACGAACTTGTTTCTTTGTATGTGAGGTGTCTGGCCTGAATACAATCTCATCTAATGGAAACATGAAATGAACTCTTTGAAGCTGTTTCAAGAACTCCATTTTCCATGGCACTGTAAATGCCTTTAATGGGGGAAAAAGGTGAATAACAGTGAAATAGCAGCTAAAAGTATTATGCATTCACATGATTTCTAGAGTGTTTGTTTGTCTATCAAGTGAAGAAAGAGAGTTAAGGAAGAAAAAAAAGAGCTAAACCAAATATAAATCAAGCTTGCCTTCTCCACAAAGGCACGTATTTTTAAACCTGAGTAAAATTAATATTTGCTTAATAGAGACAGTATAATATTAGAATAATAGATATAGCAATATGTGTTATTTTTGTTTGTTTCTTTCTGTTTAAGAAAAAGGAATTGAGTAATTGTAGACTCAAGTCAACTCAACATAATAACAAGTATACATTGGGAAACTAACTGTGGATTTCTTCATTTGTTCATTCAGGCAACAAAAGTCTGCCCCTACCAGATGTCAGACTGAGCTGTGGATACAGAGTCCAGGCCCCGCCTCCGCAGGCTCCTCACAGGTGAGTGGGGTACTTGATACTTCACTTGACCACAGCAGCCACTTTGAGTTTTGTCAGCAGAACACAGAGGAGGGGGCGTCCTCATCTTCCTGAGAAGGTCTGGGAGGGTGACCTTTGGATCCTAAAGGTGAGGAGGTGTCTTTGGCACATGATGGAAAAAGTGGACCAGGCTCTCTTCTAAGCAATGTTCTAAGTGCTGGGGGCATATGTCCCTACCCTCAAAAAGCGTACATTCTAGTGAGGGAGGAGAGGGGAGAATAAAAGCACAAATACATACACACAGGTAAATAAATAGGAAGCAAACAAACTAGTAGGATAATTTTAAATAATGTAAGTGTTATAAAGAAAATAAACAGGGTTATGGGAATGGAAGTGAGAGAGGTAGGAGAGATAGGTTGCTGCAATCATCCAAGGACTCTCTGAGGAGGTGACATATAAGTTGTAGGTTCCGAACATGCGAAACTGCAGAGGAAAGAAAGAGTGTCACGTGTTGGCAGCACAGCTGAAAGAGGAGTACTGTGATCAGTGGGCTGGAGAGACCGTGACAAGACCTGGTTCCATACCAAGGAGCTTGGACATTATCTTACAAGCACCAAGAGACCATGGCAGGGTTTAGTCACCAACGGGAGAGATCTGATCTGTGTGTAGCTGCGATTTGTTCAATTGCTAAGAAATCGCTGACACATGGCCTGAGTTAGGAAATTCCTCCCAAATTCTTCATTGGAAAGACAGAAACAATCGACACTGTCTCTTTCCCTGAAAAGGGCAAGCGGTGTAAACTATAACCAATGCTTTTCAATAAAACAAAAGTGTGATCTTGATTTTATTCCTGGCCAAGGCTCTGAAGCCAGACTTTTATAGAAATAACCACATAAGTCCCATATAATGAGATGTATGTAACATGCCGTACCGTACCAGTTTTGGAGAGACATATAATTCAATTAAAGCACGTAAGTATCTCACCCACCTACACCAGACTCTGAAGAATGTGGGGGCTCCTGGGAGCTGCCGGGAAAAGGAGAAGCTTCCTTCAGAGAGAGAAAAACCAGTATCCTGACTGAACTAGAATGTCTCCCCAGTAGGCTGTGCAACCCTGGGTGTCACCTTCCTCCGACGAAGGTTCTAAAAGCCAGAGCCCAGGTTTCAGGAGCTTTCAGGGTCCATTCCTCAAGTCAAGATCTTCCTGTTCTAGGCAGAATATCATCAAATTTTAAAATGTGTGGCTTATCCAACATCTGTGTTGAGCACTGAGGAGTGAGAAAATGTCTGTGAGCAATGGCCGTCCACCAAGTCCTCCTCAGATGGGCAAATTCGATATCAGAGACCCATGGTCTTCGCTTGCCCTCACTTTATACTTGTGGTAAAATATCTTTTTACCCGAATTACTTAATTGTTACATAACCATTCTTCTATCCTGGGCATTTAGATTGTTCCCCATCTTTTGAACTACTAGAAAACTACTGCAAAGTTCATCCTGGTTCATGTAGATTTTTCATGTTTTAGATTATCTCTAAGGTAATATCAGAGAAGGTACACTTGTGGAAAGGGCCAGATAGCAAAAATTGGGGCTGGTGGCCCAAGTAGTCTGTCTCTTCTTCCTCCTTCCTCGACCTCTTTCTCTTCCTTTCTCTTTTGACAACGCTTTTAAACTGTGCAAACCATCCTTACCTTGCTGGCCATACCAAAACAGGCCACAGGTTGGATCCGGCCCGTAGGCCAGTTTGCTAACATCCTGCATTCAAGTCTCAGAAGAAGGTCGAAGGACATCATCATTACAATGTTATGGAGACCCATTAACAAATTCCTCTTCAGAAATGGGTGCGGTTTACCTATGTTTTCCAATATGGGGTGTTATATTTTTAGTTTTCAGTTTTTGTTAAATATAATTTGAATTTTTCTTAAAGACAAAGAAACTTTGCTAGGAATTTTTATTCACTTATGTAAACACGTCAATCTTATTAAAACTTTTAAGGATGTAGAAATGGAGCCTATGACCCCAAAGAAATAAAATGCCCCATGATGCCTGGTTATTTTTTTAACTGTACTATGGTGGGCAGCCTAGCCATGTCATATAAGGTATGACACTCAGCACACTCATGTTAGATATTATGTTCTGGAAAACACAACTGGCCTCTGGCCTTTCAAATCTGTGTGAAAATAGGCTTTATCATTTGAGGATTATCCTGAATATGTCAAAAGAAGAGATTACTTTAAACCTAAAGTTTGCCTATGATTAAAGTTTCTATTATTTTAGATTTGCCCTCTTGGCCTCAGGGGTGTCACACAGGATATGCTTAATTCTCACGCTTGCTTTGTCTATGAAGCAAGAAATGTGTCCTTCCTGGCCAGCTGCATGCCTGCAGCCCCCAGGCATGCAGTGGCTGCCAGGAGTCAGAATAGGAGCACAGGCGGAGGGAAGGAGGAGAAAAACCACCAGGGGATACAGCCCACCCTATTTGCCCTAGAGAAATCCTTTTCCTTGAATAGAATATGTAAGAAATGGTATTTAAGTGCAATTCCTATAATCAATTCACAAAATGCTGACCTAGGTCCAGTCCCTTTTCCTGGTTTTCGCTCCATGAAGCTATTTTAGGCAACATAAACCTCTTCCCAAATATACAGTTCAGGTAGCTCTCCAGCTGGTTATTAGATGGATCCAGAAGAGAAACCAGCAATAGCAGCTGGCATTCACTGAGCACTTATTCGGTTCCAGATCCTGTCCAGACACAGATGAGGAAACTGAGGAGTAGAAGTTACCTGCCGAGAGTCACACAGCAGGCAAGCAGCAGCATCAGGAGACAAACCCTGAAATTCCAGGCCCCAAACCCACCTGATTAATCAACTCAGAGAGTCTAAGTGCTAATTTCAAGAGTTTATCAAATGGAATATGTAATGATATGTCCTTGGTCTTAGAGGGGCGACATGCCAGTAAGGTTAAGAAGGGCCAGCTCTCCTCTCACTCCCCTGCAAGTCTGCCTTTCCTGCTGCCCAGCGGGACCTGTCTTGGCAAGGCTGATGGACAAGCTCCCCTGGGAGTCAGAACCCCCAAATCTGCAAAACTGCCAGTTATATATCCTTACTCTTTATTTACTTCCTCCCCTTCCTTTGGGTACATAGAGATGCATTTTGTGTCAAAAGAAGCAAAGCTGAGAGTTTGCCCCAACCATGTCAATTCTGGCTCTAACCACACAATCCCAGCAAAGTGGAAAGAAAGACCCAACTTTCTAAAATAACCAATTGTACTCTGTCCCTAAAACGCCTTCCCAGGATCTCCCCTTCCTGCTCTCCATAATTAATTGTTTTCACATACGGTATCTGAATCGGGGGTGGGGGGATGTCAGGGGTCCCTAAGACCACCCTCAAGTTTGATGATTCACTAGGACTCACAGGGCTTAGAAGCTGGTATAGTTACAGTTACAGTTAATTCAATGAAAGGATATGGAATAGAATCAGCAAAGGGAGAAGACATGGGGCAAAGTCCAGGAGAAATCAGGTACAAGCTCCTAGGTATCCCCTTTCAGTGGTGTCACATGCGGATATGCCTAATTCTGTCAGCAACAATGTGCAACAACATATGCAAAGGGTTGCCAATCGGGGAAGCTCATCCAGCCTTGGTATCTAGGCGTTTTACTGGGGGTCAGTCGCTAGGCAGGCAGAGCCCATGTGACTGATCTCAGCTACTCAGACTCCAGCCCCCAACCCAGAGCCAAGCTGGTGTTCACCATAAATCACACTGTTAGGTAACAATTGTACAGCCTAGCCCAAGCCCTCAGGCATGCAAATACACTCTTATGTTACAAAACATTCCAAGAGCTCAGAGGTTATCTTAAAAACCAGCCAGATCTGGAGGCAGGTTTTTATTTGTAATATGCAGGGTTGTGATCAGAGAAAAAGATAGTATCTCCACAAAGGAGTGTACCAACAATATCAAGGAATAAAAAGGGACCGTGAGACTCAGACTCCATAGTTGGCTGTGTCTGGGAGAATGTGGTATGTGGGAACCCCATGGCCATGGTTTCGACTCTCCTCCTTCCACCTGAAGTTTGAAAGTGTGACATACTTATTTATGGAACAAACATTAAGCAGCCATCTGGATAACAATATGAAGTTCACAGCCTCTGCCCTGAAGAAGCTCAGGGTCTGGAAGAAAAGCACCCTGTTGTTCGTGTATGATTACATAGAACTAAGCCACAATGTTCTCTGTTCCTGAGGCACTCAGTGTAAACCACTGGTGCTGGGGAAGGGGGAATAGGAGCAGTTTGACACCTGCTAACATCTGAACTGAGGCCCCAACGGTGACCAAGAGTTGCTAAGTCAACAGTGAACAGAAGCCTCTCAAGGCAGGAGAGGAAAATGGAGGCTATTTCAGGTGGAGGGATCAGCACATGCATTAGACACAGGAGAGCTCAGTGAATTTGGGACCTCTGGACTGTCATATTCATAAGGTCCTCTCTCAACATAAGGTCAAGTTAGTAAGGCTAGCTCTCACTAAGTAATTTATGGCAGAGCTTTCCAATCTTTGTCCATCATGGCACTCATAAAAAAAAATCCAGTTTGGCTCTTAGGCCTCCTTTGCAATTGTTGTTCGTTCTAAATTCTTGTTTTTACTACATTGCCATCCACAAACATGTGCAGGGAATGGAAGAATCAAATAAATGGAGGACCTTTACACTTACCAACACAAAATTCAATTTTCTTCTCTACTGCTGTCTGTCCTTCCCTCCCTACTCATCTGTTCTAAAGAAAACTTTACAAAAAAAAAATAGAAATCGCCTTTCTTTGCCCTTATGCGTACGTAATATCTTAGCTGGGTCTGGTGTGAAATGTAATTGGTAGTCAATTATGCCCATGACAAAGACCGTCTTCTGCTAGAGTAAGCTTCTTTAAAAGGTATTTTTCCACTTCTGTTTACAAATTCACGTGCTTTGTTTTCAGATCACTTGCACATGTACAGCTCTCACGTGGTATGTAAAGAGCAAGTCAATAGTTTTTGTAGCAGAAGGCAAAAAGAGACCAAGTCGCAGACAGGAAGTGGCACATCACTGCTGGCTACTTTACAAGTTAGAAAAAAACAAACAAAAAGGGAACTTTCATTCTAACAAAAAGCCGTGCCCTGTGCTAATCTCGTAATAGAGTTATAATTCATGTGACAAAATTAAAAACACAGAAAGTGTACATCTCTGGGTAGAAGTGAATCATGTATTTTTTGAGAGTTTCAATGAAACTTGGAGTTCTCTTTCATCATGCTGGTAAAAGCTTGACGATGGGTTTGCCACCCAGATGAGTGGCTTCCACCTAAAAGCTTAGTGTCACTTACGTAAACAGTATCAAATTCAGGCTGGCCTGGAAATGTGGTAGCTCAACTTCTGGTCCCAACCCACTTGTTTTGTTGTTTCTTCTTTCAATGCTAAGGGCTTAGTTTTAATTTTGATCACTTTACTGCTATCGTAGGACCAACTGCAGCCAATTAATTGCCATGTTAATTTAGTCTCTCATCATCCAACTTTCATTCAGCAAACATTTATTGATATTTTACTGTGTGTCAGGCACTGTTATGGGTGCTCAGGACTCATCAGTTGCTTGTATTAACTCTAAAGGGTGCTATATTTTTCCATTCTCTGAAAATAAACTTGATTACATATATCTGGATCTTGCTGATGGTAGCCTGTAATTATTATATGTACTAGGGCAGGCTCATTGCTGTAACAAACAACCCCAGGAGTATAGAGTGACTTCACACAATAGAAGTTTTTTGTTGTTGTTGTTGTTTTTAAATAGTTAGACATTTATCATTTATATCCCTCACACAGTGATAACCCCCCTTCCCCCCATCCCTCTGACATCGCACACAGCCATTATATTTCCACTGTCTCTATTCCTAATGCTGTACCCCGCTTCTTGTAAATATATATATATATATTTATTTATATTTATATATATACGTATATATAAATGTATTTATATTTATATATATGTATATATAAATAAAATTATAGTTGACATTCAGTATTGTTCAGCTTCAGCTTCAGATGTACAGTGCAGTGATCAGGCCTCTACATCATCCCTGAGGTGGTCTCCCTAATGAGACACGTGTCCATCGGATACCCTACAAAATCTTTACAACATTATTGATTACATTCCCCAAATTAACTTTCATAACCCTGTGGCAATCTTGTGGTTACTGATTGTGCTTTCTAATCCCTTCACCTACCCCCTTATCCTCATCCCCCCCACCATCTAGCAACCCTCAGTTTTTCCTCTATGTCTCTGAGACTGTTTCTGATTAGTTCATTTATTTATTCTTTTCTTTAGATTCCACATATAAGTGAGATCATATGGTATTTGTCTTTCTCTGTCTGACTTATTTCACTTAACATAATGTTCTCTAGGTCCATCCATGTTGTTGGTAAAATGATAAGATTTCTTTCTTCTTTATGGCTGCGTAATACTCCATTGTCTAAATGTACCACAGTTTCCTAATCCAGTCGTCTACCAATGGGCATTTCGGTTGTTTCCATGTCTTGGCTATTGTGTATAGTGCTGCAATAAACATAGGGGTGCATAATTTTTTTCCAATTAGAGTTTTGGACTTCTCTGGAAAGATACCTTGGAGTGGAATTGCTGGATCATAAGGTAGTTCCATTTTCAGATTTTTGAGATACCTCCATACTGTTTTCCATAGTGGCTGCACCAATCTGCGATCCCACCAACAGTGCACAAGGGTTCCCTTTTCTCCACATCCTCACCAGCACTTGTTGTTTGTTGATTTATTGATGATAGCCATTTTGACTGGGGTGAGGTGGTATCTCATTGTGGTTTTTATTTGCATTTCTCTAATGGTTAGTGAGGTTGAGCGTTTTTTCATATGTCTGTTTGCCATCTGTATTTTTAGAAAAATGTCTCTTCATGTCCTCTGACCATTTTTTAATTGGGTTGTTTGTTTTTTTGGAATTGAGTTGAATGAGTTTTTTATAAATTTGGGATATTAACCCCTTATCAGATATATCATTGGAAAATATCTTTTCCCATTCAGTAGGATCCCTTTTTGTTTTATTGATGGTTTCCTTTGCTGTGAAAAAATTTTTTTGTTTGATGTAATCCCACAAGTTTATTTTTTCTCTTACTTCCCTTGCTCACAGGGATATATCAGTAAAAATCCTACTCCGGGTAATGTCTATAAAGTTTTTTCCTATATTTTCTTCTAGGAATTTTATGGTTTCAGATCTTACACTTAAGTCTTATTTCTGTCACACAGAACAGTACAATGTGGCTGTTCCTACTTGGTTGGCTTTCCTGATGACCTTTCTTTAGGTTTCTTCTATCTCATGGCTCTGCCTTCTTTGGATCTTGGAGTATGTTCCTTTGGCTGTAAACAGGGAAAGAGAGAGAATGGAGACTGACATGTGAGAGGGTGATGTGTGGGAGGGTGTTTATGAGTCAGCCCTGCAGATGCGCATATGTTATTTCAACGCATATTCCACGAGCCATAATTCCACCATGAATAAACCCAACTTCAAAAGAGGCTGCAGAATGAAGTCTAGCTGTATGCCCCAGAGGAAACAGGAAATTATTTGATAAGCAAACAGCTGGTATCTGCCTCATTTTTCAAGCAGTATTTGGTTTCACCGAGCACTGGATCCTCAGCTCAGAACCAAACGTGAAGGTCTTAATTCATAGGTGGGTACAAACAAGATTGAAATGATGAGCCTTAGCTAAATACAGGAAGGAGTCACAGAAATGAATAATTTTTCCAGATTATTAGTCCCTTCTATTCAACACTTACAAAAGAAAAAAATAAAGAAATATTCTTCCCTATGAAACACATAAGAAATTCCACCTCCCAAATTCAACAACACAAACTCGATAATTCACCCTTTATCTGTGTTCCAGGAGTAGCTCTTCTTTCTCCTCCCATAATGGCACCCTTCATTTAAGGTGCACTCGATGTACTTCACTTGTAACATTCAAAGAAAAACATGCTTGAATGTCATTAGGCTTGTATTTCATACCAGGAAAACAGGCTCATCAAATACTTTCATAAAGGAACACCTTGATCAAAACAAGGTTTAACTAAACAAATGATTAGCACTGGGACCTGATCAAAGCATACGTGTAATGTACTGATTATTCTTTCTTGTGTATGAGTGATTCCGGTTAGCTCATTTCCATGTCCCCGTCTGACTTTGATATTCCATTCATTTCAAAGAGCAAGTTCATGGACATTGTTGGTGGGATATCCAGGTCCAGCATGAAGGTCCCCAATTCTTAGTCCATTTTGATGGTCTAAACCTAAGTATCCTACTTAGTCTTCTGGCTCAGAACATTCCAACCAGTGGGTTATGGCCCACTTTGCTCTGCGAGACTGATGGCTGAAAATCATATGCAGACACTTAGAAAACAAAGTTAAGCTATTATTTCCCATCAATTCAAAAAGTCACGAGTTGAAATTATATTTGAATAGTGGTTGGATGGCTGCCTCAGAAAAATACCTAAATTTACTAAATATGTATTTTGGCTATAAGATTTTGAATATAG
Source organism: Rhinolophus hipposideros (assembly GCF_964194185.1). Classification (NCBI taxonomy): domain Eukaryota; kingdom Metazoa; phylum Chordata; class Mammalia; order Chiroptera; family Rhinolophidae; genus Rhinolophus; species Rhinolophus hipposideros. The sequence continues at coordinate 88,816,635 of NC_138052.1, forward strand.
AATGCACTGACAGAGAGCAGAGAGGATTTGAATAAAAGTGTCTACACACGTAACACTTCCCAAAATGGAGTTAATCTGATTTTTACTTTATAATTTATCATTTTGATGTTCTTTTTATGTATGCAAAAGATTTAAATTTTATTTCAACTTAATTTGCTCTATGCTTTTATATTTTAAAGAAAATATGTACAAATTGTTTTCTTTACAACTATTACTATTTTCATAAGGGATTACATATTCCAAGTAGAACATAATTGATTTTATTCATTTTTCTTATATGCCTTGATTTATTCATTCATCATTCCACTGTTTCATTTTGGCTTTTAATATTATAATTAAGTAAAGTCTATTGATAAAATGTCACGAAAAATTTGCTTCCATGTTTGAAAATATGCTTATTTTTAGATACAGGAAAATATAATTTAATCAAGTCATTAAATAGAGTCCCCCAAATTATTTAATCCTAAATAAGTAAAAGTAATATTTATAATTTTAAGACATTTTACAAGTTTATTTTATTAAATGAAAATTAATACTTCAATACTTTCAATTTTTGACTGTGCTAATTTTTAAAATTATATATATATATATATTTTTTCATTCAACAAATATTTATTAAATACCTACCATGTGCCCAGCACTTTTTCTAGGCACCCAGGATATGTGAGGTGTGATCAGAAAATATGGTGAATGTTCAAATTAAAAATAAATGTATTACAGTAAAAGACAACATCACTATGAATCCCCATTCGAACACACCCATCCCACCGCTCCCGCCACCCTCTGAAGCAGCTCTGGAAGTCCTCCCCCATGTCTTTAGCTGCACTGTCATGGCTGCCTTGATGTCCTGAATTGATTCAAAATGTTCACCTTTCATGGTCATAAAATTATATATTTATTATACTTATTTTTAAAATTAATTTTTGTAACATTCTAAAAATGCAATTGACACAAATTATTTTTGAAATAATTTTCTGACCACAAAGCCCTGCAACTCCTTTAGTTCTTTATTCTTCACATTTCTATAGTCTTAAATTTTGCAAATATTTTCCCACCGTAATGTAAAAATTTTATTAAAACTGGAGTCTTCACAAATTCAACAGATTTCTTCCCCTCCATAAAAAAAAAAAAAAAAAAAATTTAAACAAGTTTAAGTCACTATTGAAACAATATGAAGGATATCTCACACGTGGAACCAAATAATTCCTCATAATTCTTCCTTTTTCTTCAGTCTAAACGTCCACTTCAAAATATCATCAAGTAAGGTATGCTGGCATCTTCCTACTAAATATCCATTTTACACACAGAATCAAAGAACATCTGCAAGTATAAACTATGAAGCAAAAATCTCTTAGAAGTTCTAACAATATCAGGTGTAGCTCCTGAAGCTCCTCATAAGGTAAGCCTAACAATTTAGCCAAGGTCCACATAACACACAATTGCAGAATTGCTCATGTTACGAGTTTCCATGGAAACTCTCAACATTTGCAAAGGAAAGAGAAAACATGCCACTTTTGAATAATACTATTAGTGAACAGAGGACACGTCAGCCATGGACATAATTCTAATCTGGAAGATGGTCAAATTATAAATGTATCATCTCAGATTTGTTATTCTACCCTTGTTAGGAACTATGCTGTTAAATCCACAAGAGAAATGTTTAGAACATTATTTATTCTATAAAGTAGCAAAACAAATTAGTTAACAAAAGAGGAAATTAACACTTTGAAACAAATAAGTTATGATGGAAATACTACATAAATTATGTAGTGATGGCACAAATACAAGGTGAAAACTTTGAGCCTCAGTTAATGTGTGAGCTATTCACGAAGATCATATCAAAAGTAAAACTTCATCTGTAGGTCTGAATTTCTCATGAAGTAGTGAATCTATTATAATACAGCCCTACTGTTACAGTCCTTTCTGATTTTAGCTTTACTAACAAAATAGATTATCCTTGTTTAATGCCAAAGTGCATTGTCTACGGGTAGAGGTTTTTTTCAGGAGTTTGTCAAGAGTTAAAATAAGAATTGAAAAAAAAAATTTAATGATCTTTGTTTTCAAATTACTGAAAGATAGTCATTGGCTTGCTTTATTTACATTCCAGAGCATCGGATTGAACTTAATCCAAAATTGTGTGTGTGTTGGGGGGGAACCATGTGAAAAAATGTATCAACACTTTCCAAGAAAGTGTAGAAAAGTGAAGTTAAACACAGTTCACCAGTGATGTTTCATGGAAATTACTATATAAATCCAAAAGAATTATTAGGTTTAGAAGAACATCTGTATATGTTTGATGAAAAACTTTATAATTATTTTATGAGAGTTGATATGGAAAACAGTTTGAGTGACTTAAACATTCATTTGCTTTATCACAATAAATGCCAACTTCACATTTAATATAAAAAGAGTCACCAGATTTAAAGAATGATTGCATCATTAATTACATGTAAAAAGATTAGATTATCCAAATGTGGGTGAATGGTGAGAAAGAGATCAAAAGGAACAAAGCAATAAATACTCTTCTCTCATTTGCTGTCCTCTGCTTGTGAAGTTTCTCCTTGATGATAAGTACGAAAGAAATGAAGAGCTTAAGAATAACCGGTAGCAATTTCAAGCATAAACTCTAACTTAAAAAAAAAAAATCATGAAAGCACAGTCAAGTTCCTCATTTAAAAATTTAAAAATACTTTATTTTGAAGTTTTATACAAATTTAATATATATTATCTTTTCTTTCACCTGGTAGTTTTATCATAATTACATATTATAAAGAAAACATAATGATTATTTTCACCAAGACCCACATAAGATGTCCCGCAAGTTCTTCAGATTTACCTCAGAGTGTCATATCATCATGTCCTTTTTCTATGTGTGACACTGACGTGAAGCCTGAGAGGCCCTGCCTATAGCTAGACAGTGTCTAATATGGAATTCTCCAGATATGTGTGGTACATTCGAATGAGGTTCAATAAATACCTTCATCCAAAAAAGGTGGAAATCTTCAAAAGAATCAGAAAAACTGTGAAGGTTTTACAGAAAGTCCATCTTCACTAAGCTGTTTTTAAAAATAGTTTCCCCATATTAATAACAACAAAAAGCTGCACCACAAACTCAAGACCTAAAGTCAACACAGGGATCAAAAATGATAGTTAAACTTCAATCTGATGCCATAATTGTAACATGATTAATTGAGGAAATATGAGATATTAAGAGGCCAATAATTGCTTTACATACTAATCTGAGTTATTTCCATTTGATGATGGTTATATTGAGGAACTGGTCAATGTTTTCCTTCTGTTCTTCAGCTCTTGCTATTTTTGCCTACATATGTCTGGTAAGATGAATCAAAGAAGGCGTTTTTTCCCTCACATTCTCTAAAGGTCTACATCCAACAGCAAGCATATTCTTAGAGCACTTGAGTGTCCCTCACCACTCCAGTAGGAATGATACCAGACCTCAATACTAAAATTGAAAATGCACGGGTAAGACAGGGCACCAAGATGGAACATGACAAGCTATTTCCTAGCAATGCCTGATCACATTCACTACCTGGTTACATAGAACTTTCATTCCAGGAAGCACGAATGTGACATATTCTCAATAATAATGGCCAGCAGCAAATATTTTCTTTGGGGGTGAGGAAAGGAAAAAGGAGAAAAGGCATCTACCACAGAGGCAGCAATAATATTAAATGCTCTGTATAAACCTAATAAACAGTAAATCGTCAAATATCTTACACATTAAAATGTATTCGAAACAAAATCTCTCAAGCAACTAAGAGTGCTTATAACATAAAAGATTATTAAAATAGTAGCAGTAATAATAATTATTACTATTGTTATTCATATCTATTATACTATTTTTATAATAAGGAAAGTCATAGACACTGTATGATGTCTAAAAACTTTAATAAATATATAGTTTGTAGAAAATGCAACCTTATTGAACTGTCCCTTATATTCAATTAAAAGGTAAAACTGAAACCTCAGCCAAGATAGCAGCTTCCAAGGCCTCAAAAACGCTTAAGTCCTATACTATCTTTGGTTGTTTTTACTTTATTCCAACCCTGAAAAAATAAATAAATTCAGGACATTAAAATCAGATACATTGTATCTGGAATTACAGTATTCTTAAGTGTATTAAAAATGTCTAGCGTTATGTATGAACTCTAAACTATTAGCATAATTTTGAATTATCATACCATTTTAAGAGCTAAACATTTAGAAAAGTATTGATACAAGATATACCTTACATTCAACATCATGAATTATTACAATACAGTTGTCAGCCTTTCAGTAGAGGATCAAATGCAACAAAACCATATTGCAACAAATGTATTTAAATTAGCTTAAAAATATTATATGGAATTAATACATTGCAAACAAACGTCCAGTCTATTGAGTTGTGGAGCAGTTATTTTAACATCCAGAGCTACAATAAGTAATCATATACAGTATAATACAGACATGTGATCATGATAAACATGTTAAACAACTTTAATCTTTGCTAGTTAACAAAAAAATCCCTTTTAAATTATTTTTGGCATGGTGCCGGAGGCTCTCTCAAATAACTGAATGCAAGGCATTGTTTCTTTACAAGCCCACAACAGGTAGCACTCAGAGTCTTCAAGGAGATGTACAGTTAAAACGTAGGCTTGTTCATGTATTCTTCCAATGTCTGAAAGACCACAATAAATTAGAACGTTTTTCCCTTAAGCCACAGCCTTGAGCACTGTGAAATATTTTTCATTTTTTTACTTATTTCTTTGCATTATTCAAAAGTAGTTTCGAAAAGTAGACGTGGACATAAATCTTTCAATTCTTATCAAGAACGATGGTTCAAAATTTGAGTATAATTTGTATACACATCCATATGACTGCAACTAACTTTCAACTGAGAAGAAACTAAGCTTGATCATTAATAGCTGATAAGAGAAATGCTAAAGCATTTCTGCCAAGTTATCACTGTGGACTTCAGATAAGTGTGTCTTGCTGAAATAATCGTGAGGATTACTGCCAGATACATGTAGGAGAGAAATCCGAATTCTATTTGTATAACATATGCATTGTAAGAGATATTGTACAAAAAATCTTTAGTACACTTATGGCCAAGATATAAAGGCTACCCAACTATGATTCTTAAATTTTCTGCCATGTATTTTGAAAAGACTTTCCTCCAAAGTATGCAAATTAGGTTTCTTCATCTTCCTCATCAGTTACCAAGTTTGCTAAACCGCCACAAGGCCATCATTTTTTTCCAGAACGTTTTTGGTGTTTAAATGGGCTCGCAATTACAGGCAGAGTTCAAAGTTATAGTGATGTTATTGAGTTGGTGCAAAAATAATTGTGGTTTAAAAGAGTAAAAATAGGTGCAAAAACCACAATTACTTTTGCACCAACCTAATATAATACAAGCACGTTACTGTGCACGATGGATGGACTTTCTTTTTCATGGTTTCCTATAATATATATTTGCGTAACACAGAGGCCTCTGGGTTGAATCAACAAGGGAGACGGGGCGGGTGGCGGGGGGTGGATGGGACTTAGGTAACACTCCACATGCTGAATGTGTTCTTTAGCCTGAACCCCAAGGTATGTGACTCACTTGCACCTGCCACGAAGACATCAACCAGCATGGGCCAAAAAGACAAGTCCAGGGCCAAGCAACATTGCTCAGAGGATAGTAGTGTTACAAATCGTGTGTTCTAACTGGTTTCCACCAACTCTATTTAGAATTGCAGTGCTCCTCTGCTGAAAATATTAGGTTGGTGCAAAAGTAACCATGGTTTAAAAGGTTAATAATTGCAAAAAACCCAATTACTTTTGCACCAACCTAATACCTGTGGTGAGTCATCCACACTTTCCTATCTTGCACCTCCTAGGTGAGCACAGGCCAAGAGAAGCACACGCCCTAAGACCTCTGCCCTGTATCTCCTCCTGCAGGCACTGCCCATGTTTTTAAACTAAGCAAGGGAATCATGCTGGCTGGGGGCCCGTGCCCGTTTTGTGGCACCTAAAGTTTATACCATTTAAAAAGGAGTATAAAGTTACAAATACAAAACTGGGCATAACGTTGATTTAGAATGAGAAAAGAAATGACAGTAGATTACGAGTTTTTTAAAGATGACAAATAGCATCTTTAAATAGCACACAATCCAGAGCAACAGCATATGGTTTTCTATCATTAAACGCTCGGCACAGCTGTATAACATCTGATGTTCATTGCCTGGCCGTATTTTTTGCAGTTAAGAGGTCTTACCATTGCAAACTTGACTATATGAGCTTAGAACCTTGCAAGGGGCCTGGGCGAGTAAAGGTGCTACAGTTGTCACATTATTGGCTTCATAGTTCACTGGCCTCTGGTTATGGGCCCTGCCTCCCACCACTGGTTAATTCCATCTGCTACCGTGTTTCCCTGAAAATAAGACCTAGCTGGACCATTAACTCTCATGCATCTTTTGGAACAAAAATTAATATAAGACCTAGTCTTATTTCAACATAAGACTGGGTCTTATCCAACATAATATAATATAAGATCGGGTCTTCTATTAATTTTTGCTCCAAAATATGCATTAGAGGTGACGGTCTGGCTAGGTCTTATTTTTGGGGAAACGTGGTGGTGACTTCCGGGGCTGCCCTTTCTGAGCCATGCTGTTACTCAAATTCTGTGAACCAATCACGGATGAGGTTGGAATTTTCTTGAGCTTGCTACTTTAAAGTTTGGAACAGCCTTAAAGAGCTCTGCCCCGGACTTTCACAGCAGCCCTAGAGACTGTGTCCTGGGACCCCTCTGTCACCCGTAGTGTTTCTGTGCATTCAGCACTGTGCATGCTTCGACTTTTTACTGCATTATGGTTTGGCTTAGCTGCTAACATGGTTTGTGATTTAAGTGTGACAGTGTTGGGGTGCACCTAGCCATTTCTCATCTACACATATACATGTGACGTTCCTACTGCTTAAACTAATAAGGTACCACTTGACCCTCCCTTCTGAATTTGCTTTCAGATTCTGTGGTCAAAACATCTTCTGTTTGTCGCCCCCACCGGTAATCCCAAGAACTGCAATCTCTGCAGTTGACAGTCACTGTCTTCTTTCAGTTTCTTTTTCTTTCTAATCACGTTGCACCTCAGTCCACAGGTCTTAGCTGTTACCTTCAAAATAAGGTTCCACCTAACGTCATTCCCAGCCTATTCAATTGTTCATTTCTTTTCCATATGATCAATGTCTAGCCCCAGTACACTCAGAACAAGCTTTCGGCATTTGGAAATTTAAGATTATGTATTTTCTCACTAAATATGGGGAGGCAGCCTTTTATTCTGAGAAACTTTTATTACATAGGGATCAGGGGAAAGTCCCAAGGGCTACGTTGAGGCTTTCAGCTGGACTAAAAGTGAAAGCAATGTTACAAAGGCCTCCCTTCAACTTTAGCAACCACAAATACCTGCTTAGGTCCAGAGGACAGAAAAAAAAGCAGTAAGTTTTCTTTTCTTTATTCAATTGTATTGCATGTGCTCATTCATTCTAAACGTCTCTGACTGGATATACAAAGCAAACCTATACAAAGTCAATTTTCTAGCCAGCTTCCCAAATGTTTATTGACTTAGCTTAAGCACTATAGGACAAGCGAATACTGATAACACTGCTTCGATTTGGTCGGTGCTGTTAATTCAACAAGAGAGGTTTAGAAGGCAGTCATGACACTGCCCACTCACTAGGGGGACATGGGGGCTAAAGGGAGGGTCCCCTGAGACCTACCCATCAAGATCTTCCACTCAATCACCAGGGACACGAACTACCAGTTAGCATTTAATTGTGAAAGGGCTCTCTTTTGGAACTAGAAGTACCAGATACACTGCAAGGTCTTTAAAACTCTTTCCAATGGGGCAGGGTGGAGGGGTAGGATGGAAGATTCAAATTAACCCAGGGGTGTCTTGACCCCAATTCAAGAAGCTTTAATTACTGAAGTGCCAAAAGACCCTGTTTAAAGTCTGTTTCTCCTATAAGGAAATTCCACGGTAAAGGCTCTGAGGATGAAATTATAAACAACCCCCTGGCATATTTTAAGAAAGGCGGTTCTGTGGAATTTCCGAACCACTGATTTCTCAAATACGTTGAAAAATTCCCTTCCTGTGGCATTTGGAACGAGCCAAATAAACATCAGAAAGTTTATGTGCATTTTTTGAGGTGAGAACACCTCTAGTAATAAATGCACCAGCCTCCAAGTAGGCACACGCAGAGGCTGTTAGGTACCCACTCAGACAGATGTCTTCCTCAGTGTCCATTCACCTGAGGACTGGTTCCCTAGATGGGCAAGAGCAAGTCATCAGCTCAGGTGTGCAAAAACAGTTGCTGGGAAATCATGCCCCATGCTGTTTTATTAATTTAATCAGTCTCTTATTTCCAAGCAGCAGGAACAAAGGCTTTAAGGCCAATTTTTCAGAGACACTTGAGAACGCACCAGAATCTCTTGACCTGTTGTTAAGAAAACAGAGAGATGGAAAGACCCACTGATGCTGTGGGGAAACGTACCTAGAGGTGATGATGTGACTGGGTCGGGTCATCTCATTTAAGAGGGCAAAGGTCAGTAGGGTAAAGTGCTCTTTGTCACAGTGTCCCTGGGAAGTTTGAAAGGAATATGTAGGTATGTTCCCTCATTAGTACAAGGCAAATCTGGACTGCATCTAAAAGAAAAGGCTCACTGTATTTTATATGAATATCAGAGTCAGGAAGGCAACCAAATGGATTCTTCAGGGCCCATTTATACCTAGCCAAGCAAGCCACAGTAGTCCCAATTTATTTATGCAAATCATAGCACACTACAGCCACCCCAGGGGGTGTAAGGAATTTTAATTAAAATGATAAATGCCATCTTCAATAATAAAGCTCTAATATCCATGGCAAATGAAATAATGATGTCCTGCTATTCTTTCCCAGGGCAGCACAGATATTTTAATGAAAGTCTTTTTATACTGCTCATAAAAAGTATTCTTGAAAAGAATAGCACCAAGTATTTGATAGCTTTTTGATAGTGAGGTATCCTCACTAAAAAGCTCAAACATGAAGAGCAAAGACTCTAGAACCCTACTGCCTGGGTTCAAATCTATTCCACACTTACTAGCTGTGTGATATTGAGCAGGTCCTTTAACCTCTCTGTGTCTTAGTTTACTCATCTTTAAAACAAGGGCAATAACACTACCTATCAGAGTTGCTGTGATAATTAACGTGCTGTGACACGTTAATACATGTAAGTTGCTCAGTAATGCCACCCAGCACATAGTAAGCACTCAGTAAGTGTTGGCCAGTATATAATTACCACCACCACCACCACCACCATCACCACCACCACTGCCACCACCTGGTGGCACTACCAGGTGCCACCATCACCATCACTGCCAGCACCATCATCATCATCTTTTCCCATTGCATGAGAAAC